>NC_135785.1:223098544-223411599 GCF_051106095.1 Pogona vitticeps | reverse complement strand
GCTCAGGGTGGGGGGGTAGAGGAGTCCCTGGTAGTGAGCCATAAAGCATAAATGTTAACAGTAAGAAAATTGTAGGCCAGTCCTGTAACTTGTTTTCAACGATTTCCCTCAGTTATAAATCTGCCTGTCTTCCTTCTTGATTATCAAAGGTTGGAATGTTCTTTGCCTTCCACTTTGGCACCATTTTGAATCCATGTCCTTGGGAGATGTCTAATGTATTGCAGATTTGTTCCGAGGTGGTTCAGGGATTTGACGTCTCTTAGTTATATAAATGATTCAATGGAGGAAGGGGGAAAAAGACAATGTGAGAGCTTAGGGTGTCATAAAATGAAAGGGGATATCCCCAGTAAGCTGCTTCTTGATCCTACTACCACATTCTGGGTTTTTCTGCAGTTGTGTAGAACTGGACCATAAACATAGCTGAGAAGAGATTTGAACACTCACCTACACATTGCCAAGAATGTGTTGTTATTGGGTGTCTGATAAATAACAGCAAATAGCAAGATAGTAATAGCAGCAGAGGCGTATTTTTGTTTTTCTTGATGTTATTTAAAAACATTCTATTGCATTTTATTGAAACATCTGAAGTCTCAAGATTCTCCATGTGAGCACTGATACCTTATTGCAAAGCTTCTGATATAATCACAATGAAATAGTATTTCCTGGAACATTATCACAGATCAGCATCATAATTCCAGTTGGGGGGAACTTGGACTTTGGCAGAAGTTTCATCTGTAAGGCACATTCATTTAATAATGAGTTCCAACCTTCTCCAAAGTAGCTCAGAGTAAACAAATGTCTCCTCTTATATTTTGTCCTTATAATAGCCCCTTTCATGGGCTATGAAATAGAGAATGGTTTAAGATGACCAAATGTGTTTCTTAGCTTAGAATAGATTTGAACCTGCTCTAGTCCAACATAGTTGAACATAGCATGTTGGCTCTGGTCATCTGTACACCCATCTTGCCTCTGTTCAGCTAGTTTGACTCTATATAATGTCTCCTCTTTCTAAAGAACTCCCGTTTTAATGCAAACTTCATATCCCTTTACATGTTTTCTAGCCTAATGGAACATTTTTCATGCTGATAGCAGCGTATTGCTGAATTTCATGCAAATCAAAAGATGATGACATGTATTTTTAAATCCTATCACCATCCAATGACGGAAAACAGTTGGTGTGCTGTGTATTGCCTTCTCCATCAAACCTGACAGGCGCCTGGATTCCAAAGAATGTATGGAAGAAATAGACTGTTCATACAGGACACTTCTAATAAAACTTTTTTCTCCCCTTCTTTCCCTGCTTTCTTCCATGAGTTCAAAAGTCAGACCTTTAGACTCTGAACTCCAGAAACCAAAGGAGGCAAGCGGCCATTTTACTTGGTGGGCAGAGCCATTATGTGTACGCAGCTAGTGTACCTGATGTGTACCTGAGTGGAAGCAGGCCTTTGGATCCACTGTACTGCCAGCACATGAGGTGGGGAAGCATCAATAACAGAGTTGGTTGTTCTGCATACCAAAGAGTTCGGAATCATCAGTGAAAAACATTGTGTCACAAGGGATGTATTACAAACACCTGAGATGCTACAAATTTGTGAGCAGAGTTGACAAGCATAGGCTAGATGGACAAGGAATATGATCATTTCATAGACAAAAGGTCACTTGTGTGCTTTCAAAGTCTATATGACCTGTATGTCTTGCAACAGGGGTAACTTGTGGGTCAGAAGGGGAAGGAATGCTGGTCACAAACCACCTGTTTTGTAATGTTTTTGCTCACCCAGCTGAAATAAAGAGGCACGACACAGTGATGGGGTAAGTGAGGGTCCCAAACTCATTAATTAATTTTTGCATAACCCCTGTAGTGGGGCCTCCTACAGTGCAGAAACCATGCCAGAAGGCAGTTCTTTTTTCAACCCCTTCTCTGCCTGTAAGGGTAATCCCACCCCTCACCATCAGCCTTACTGTAAATTACAGCATGACTCTGGCTCACTGTACTTATCTGGGGGCAATTTTTTCCTCTTTTTCTCTCTCCAAGCCCCATGGGCTTGGTTTCTAACCAAGTAGAGTTAACATGTAGCTGCCGCCCCTGACAAGCCCCACTGAACTACATGGTCTGAGGTACTGTTCTAATGAGCCCTCATCCACCTATAAGTGGTCTTTGGGGGGAGGTCACCATCCAGCCTAGGATTTCTACACTCCTAACTCTGTGTAACTTAATATTTAACATGAAACCACACTCACATATAATGCTTCAAGAGAATTGGTGCAGGATAGGCAAAAAAAGAATTCATGGCCAGCCTTTGTTCAATACATCAGCTGAGTGATCCAGAATGGAAATTGCCATCCAGCCCTGATTCAACCAGCAGAAGCTTGCCCTGGCAGATGGGCCAAACTGACATGAAAGAGACCAGTGTTCTGGCAGGCAGAGACCATACATTCTCCTATCACCACACCTATTTAACCATCATGGCAATGCTATGTCATTAAACCGAAGTGCCCCCCCCCAAGTTCCGGACAGCAAACCTATTCAGAGATTCCCTTTGTATAGTGACAATGTGCATGATCTCAGTGGTTGCTGTCCTGCTACACCACATGTACTAATACGCAGTTGTGAACTATTTATTCAGTAACAAGTGCTCTTGTTATTTACATCTTGATCAACAATTTAAGCCCCTGCTGCCTCCATTGTAGCATCACATCCTACTTCCACATTCTCTCCTCATGTCCATGGCTATAGCGCTTACAGATGTCATTAGTGGTTGAGTTATATACAGATAACTTTTCCTGACTGTATGAACAAATATTTGTGCCCATAAAAACCACAGTCTGTAGACCAAGGCTTTTCAGTGTGAACAAAGAACACATACTGTTAAGATAATCAGGAGAGGACTTCCTCTCGGTCCTGCTACTTTCATGCTACTTTCACAGGTGTGTTTGGTGGGGACATGGGAGAAGGCCTTCTCTGGCGCTGCTCCCAGATTCTGGAACTCCCTCCCACAGGAGGCCAGACTGGCCCCATCTTCACTGTCCTTCCACAACCAGGCAAATACCTTTTTCTTCAAGCATGTATTCGTGAGGGAATGGCTGCCAAGTGGGTTTTTTTAAAAAAATCTATTGTTCCATATTGTATTGATTGTGTTTTGCTTATGATTTTGGGTATTGTAGCCATCAATCCATTTAGTATTGTATACTCACCGTTACTAACTTACCGGTAAGTACTGACTTTTAATTGTTGTGAGTAACATAATACTTTGTGGGTTTGTTCAGAGATAAGAATTAGTTTGCCTGCTGGAGAGACACTCTTTGAATCTTTATTTTTTTAAAATGTTGCCTTACTCATCCTTCCCACTCAGGTGGCAGAGGAATGAATGGGGAAAAACCCTACCACATATGGAGGAAGAATGAAGATGATTTTGAATCCAAAAAATGCTTCTTTTCTTCACTACTTTCCTTTGGTGCTCGAGTCTCCTTCTTCTGGAAAGTCACCGTCTTTCTTGTATCAGCATAAGCTTTTTAGTTGCCTACATCTGAGACTGAACAGGAATTGTGGGGTGTGTGCATTTATCCTGTATTTTACCATCTTCTTTGTGCTGCATGGGTGCCAGGTGGAATCTTTAATTTATTTGGTTTTAACCATTTTCAATTTGGGCCAACTGACATTTAAATCTTACTTACCGTATCATATCTAATTGCCTTCTAATTTGTGATTTGGTTTCTCTCAAAGTCACTTTTAATCTGGATATTCTGTTTAATTAGTTTAATTTGGTAAATTGACTCCATCACTGCACCTCTATTGGGGAGTCTTGTGGCGTATGGTTTAACAATCATCTAAAGGTGCCATGCGTGCAGGATCTGCTCAACAAAATCCCCTCACTACCAACTCCAGCAGCAGAGGAGAAAATTCTGACTAAGCAAATTCCCTTCAGCAAGGTGACCAAATTAGGTTAAGGATTCGCTAGTCATAGCCACTCTGTATGCTAGTTAGCTCTGGGTGTTGGAGATTATACATATGAAAAATTATGCTGTACAATCCTCATTCTATTGTTCCAGAGTTTGCACCTGTATGTGTGTCTACTTCTGCCAACCAGTTCAAATTTGGTATATAGTCCTTCTCAAAACCAGGGAGTAGTGGCTGTCAAATAAAATGACCCAACTCTTTTGCATGGCACTTAAAGTCCAAGTCCTCTTTACATCCCATAGCATGGAAAGTATGTCTCTGATAGGCTAATCTCTTTTTTCAAAGGAATGTGTTTGAATAGCAGGGCCACATGGGTGAAGGCAATTGACTAGGTCTACAGTACCTGTTGTTTTTGGGCAGTGTTTCCGTGGTAGAACACATTCTTGGCATGCAGGAGGTCCCAAGTTCAATGCAGGTCTCGGAACACTCCTGCTGGAAATCTGGGAGAACTGCTGCTGTTTAGTGTGGCTGCTACTGATCTAAATGAACCAAAAGTCTGATTTCATATAGGTAGTTTCCTAGGCACCTGTCTGCAAGGAGGGAGTAAGGATTCCAACAAGGGGACACCCAAATGTGTACACATTCTTCAAGGAGGCCCCTCTCGGGTGAATACTGCCTGGTATATGTATTCATTACAAAGTGGTGCTTCCGACATGAACAAAGAAACACTACATGTGTATTGCGTATGTCAGGAGCCTAACTTTCATATTAAGCAACCTGGAAACAGGGTGCCTTTGGAAGAGGAGACAGAAGGCAAATTGCACAGTCTCTCCAGAATGCAAGGGGATATAAATTATACCTTCTATCCTCCCCTAGAAAAGCTTTTTCTTCTTCTTTCATGACAATGTCCACAGGCAGCTCTTTCTTGCCTAAGTAAGGTAAAGGTAAAGGTTCCCCTTGACAATTTTTGTCCAGTCGTGTTGGACTCTAGGGGGCGGTGCTCATCCCCATTTCCAAGCCATAGAGCCAGCGTTTTGTCCGAAGACAATCTTCCGTGGTCACATGGCCAGTGCGACTTAGACACAGAACGCTGTTACCTTCCCACCGAGGTGGTCCCTATTTATCTACTTGCATTTGCATGCTTTCGAACCGCTAGGCTGGCGGGAGCTGGGACAAGTGACGGGCGCTCACTCCATTGTGTGGATGCGATCTTACGACTGCTTGGTCTTCTGACCCTGCAGCACAGGCTTCTGCGGTTTAGCCCGCAGCGCTACCACGTCCCTCCCAAAGTAAAGATTATGTTAAATGCAAAATGGTCTAAGCTAGCAGTTCTAGAGAAGGTCGAAGATATTTTGCATTCTGTTAGAAGGAGGTGAGGTGACACATTGTGCAATAGAAGCCATCAATCCACCTGGAATAGAATGTCACTCATACAATGAAAACATTAAAGTGTCAGGTTACTGTCCCTTTCTATTTTACTTTTACAAATGCAACTGTAAAAAAAAAACCTAGAGGAGATTTACATTCTAATGGACTTACTGGTTAGTGAAAGACACAGCAAGGAAGTTTCCTCAAACAAAAGAAGAATAATCTTTATAAAACTGATGGCAGTAAACAAGTATGATTGGATAGTTCTTTCCAAGAATAAGCAAAATGTCAACCCTCTGAATAGATCCTAATGGTTTCTTAGTTTTACCCATTTATATTTATGAAATTCCTTTTTAAATAACACAACAATGTGTAGATACTTGTGATCAGTGACCCTTGCAAGACTTAGGAGAGTTTTCACTAAATGGTTTCTTTCCTGTAGGCACCCCAGCATGACACCTACCATACTCCTCTGGCAGTCCAGTTTTGACACATTAATTAAGCTCCATTTGTGAGTATTGGTTCAATAGCTGTCAATTATTATTTCCTGCTACTTGACTAACACTCTGGATTTTTATGATGTTCTCAATAGCTCATTCCTTTGCAAAATAAGTGAGGATCTAGAGGGAAAGTCATTTTCAGGCCTGCAGTACTAACAACACCCAGTCTTTGAGTGGTCTGATTCCCGTTTCATTTAATGTCTTCCAAAAGCTTCTTCCAAGTAAATCACATGCTGCCCAGACATATTAGATGTCACCAGGTATTGTTTAGGAAAATCTTCACATATATAAGAACTAAAATATGTCTTCCTTTCCTCCAGCTTCCTTTTCATGCCACTTTCCCTTATGAGCTGCCTCCATATCTCTGTGTGTTCTGTTACTGTACAATAACAATAACAAGCATCATCATCTTAGAACTGCAGATCTGGAAGAGACCTTAAGGATCAAGCCCAGCCCGTCAAGGAGGCACAGTGGGAATTGAACTCCATATGTAAACCGCTGAGCTGTTCAGTATCTCTAATAGTTTGCCACCACCTTCTTCTCTTTTCTGCATATTCAAGAATCTCTGGGAGCTGCTGTCCTCAACTGGACAAGCACAACACATCTGTTTGGCCACATCATAAAAATCAACTGCTGGTTTTTCATGCCACGGTGATGCACCTCCAAGTGCTCTGATGATGATACACAAATTGGAAGCCTTTGCTTGTGATGTGTAAGTCATGTAGAAGGGACCAGTAAATCTACCACTAAATGTATATGAGTTTGCAAATCGGTGTTTTTCTTCTTTCTTTCTGGCTCCTGTCATTCATTTTCTCAATTGTTATAACAGGTTAAAAGAAGGCACCCCCTAAGGATGGCACACAAGTGATTGGCAACCAGTGTTAGGCAAAGGTCAGCGCTAATTATAGTGTCTTATTTGCATGAGGAGGCTTGAGGGATGAGGACTAAACCATCGGTGGCATTTGCCGCCAACAAATTACTTGGCTGACAGGACGATGTCACTGCTCATCAATGCTGATCTAGTGTACGCTGGTACTTGAGCAATTAAGGAAGCTAGAAATGGTGCCTCAGAGAGTTACCTTTCTGTGAGTAATTACTATAGGTGTCAACAAGCACTGGGAAAAGAGATATATTTACTATATACATGAATCAAGGGTATAAATAATTGGATAGTTACATAGGATAATCACTTATGTCTTTAGCACACAAATCTTCCTGTTTCTATCTCCTGTTTTCTTAAATCTTTGCCCTGTTTAAATTCCTATTCAAGGAGGAAGGGATAACAATGTATACAGTGATTAGTCACTTCAAAATAAACACTGAGTGAATATTTTGTTTGTTAATTGAGCCAAATGTATTGCTGGGCAGATAATGGTTTTATATTATTTACATACAAAGTTAACCCGTAATGAATGTTGAGAACAGTTAAGAAAATCAGCAGATGTGAGGACTGAAAAACTTCACTTTATTGTTCACTATGCACAGAATATGTTCTAGATTGGAAGTTAGAGTCTATGATTTCCTGTTCAGTAGCACTTATGCAGTGATTAATAGTTCCTTGTATGCAAGTAGAAAACTAGTGTAACAATGATTTCACTGTTATTCAGAATCTGAAGACATTGATACCGTGTAGCAATAATGCTTGATAAGCAAATACTTGATACGCAAATAGGAAGGTGTATGAAATGTGTTTTAGGAGTATAAGAAAGAGTAATTCTGTTACATTTGCAGGGGACATAATACAAACATGATAGACAGAAACATACTGTATTTTTTGCACCATAAGACTCACTTTTTTCCCACAAAACAGGGGGGTGGAAAGTCTGTGCATCTTATGGAGCGAAGAAAACAGATTATATTTTCCTGTTTTCTTCTCCTAAAAAATCGATGCGTCTTATGGAAAGGTGCGTCTTATGGAGCGAAAGGAAGAGTCAATACTATAGTCTGGGAGTATGGATTAGAAAAGAAAAATGAGAAAAACTAATTTAATTTTGCTAAGAAACATGCATGGTTCACTTTACCGCACCATTACTGTATATATGGGGATCCCCTCAGCATATTGAGGAACATGTTGTACATGACCAAATTGACTACGTATTTATACATCACAGATTCTGAAATGGTGCAATAAATATGAAAATAGAATAGAACAGAACAGAATAGAGTAGAGTAAGGTTCCCCTTGACATTTAGTCCAGTCGTGTCCAACTCTAGGGCGCGGTGCTCATCCCCATTTCCAAGCCACAGAGCCAGCATTTGTCCGAAGACCATTTCCGTGGTCACGTGGCCAGCACGACTAGACATGGAACGCCATTACCTTCCCACAAAGGTGGTACCTATTTATCTACTCTAATTTTTACATGCTTTCGAACTGCTAGGGTGGCAGGATCTTATTCAGCATAACTTTTTTTATCTAAAGATAACTGGAGATGGCAAAATATGATGGTAAAATATTGTAATCAAGACAGGTCAACTATTAACAAGAAGAGATGGTGTAAATCTCAAAAAGTAGGAGAACTGGCACTTCTGAATTTGAGGTTATGTTCTACAGCCAATTAAATAAAATAGACATTTTGTATTATACCTCAGTCCAATAAATTAATATGGTTGAATATGGAAACAGAACATCTATATATGAACTCAAAAACATTATTTTATATAATAAGAACATAATAAAAGTATTGAAAATCTCTTTTTCAAAGATATGCTTGTAATTTGGAATTGTTATAGAAAACTACTTATTCCACCAATTTCTTCACTATATCCAGTGGTAGAGTTGGAGAAATTCCAAGGAAACTTTAAAAGATAGCTTGAGAATTTATTAAGAAAGAAACAATATTGCTGGCCTAACATTAGTAGGCCAGATAAATACACCAACCTTACATAAGGCAGCTTCTGATTTTCCTATAGCATTTTGTGTGAAACCTAGGTAGGAAGAGGAGATAAATGATACTAAATTGCCATTTGCATATTTTTGCCTTGTATTTGTGCAGATCAGCAGAAGAGGCTGCTTAGGATGGAGTCTAGGATTACCAGCTGCAGAAAGGTATCAAATGGAGCCTAGGTGACCACCTGCACACCACCAAAAAGGAAGAAAAGCATCACCAAAAAGAAAAACAAAGTGAACACCAAGTGGCACAAAATTCCTTACGTTAATGTATATGAACCAATGCAAAACTAGAGATTATATTTATAATTTAAGCAGAATTACAAGGCATCTCACTTAAATTCAGATGCACCTAAGGTCCCTGATCTCTGTACTTACAGTTCAATAAGTCATACTTGGATAGCATAACTTGGATAGCATACTTGGATAGCATTAAAATAGAGGAAAAGGAGGATTTTCTCTTAGCAGCCCCTCCAATTGATAACTGCCCTCTTCAAATGAAGCCACATAACCCTCCTAAAAGAGACACTTCTTGAGGTGTGCCATTGTAGGCATGGAAGACTGTACCCTGAAAACAAGACAAGCATCTCAGACTTTATGTTGCTAAAGTAGGCATGGCTTTCCTTGTAGGAGAAGGATGTGATGCAGGAGCTATGGAAGGCAGTACCAGGGCAACATGATCAGCCTCACCTTCCTGTAGGAGAACAGAGGGCTGCAACTGGCATTGTTCAAATATAATTATTCTCTATTCTGGGGGTTAGAGAATATCTACCTGATAGACAAACATCTAAATGTGGCTCACCTGGGAGAAAGGCCTTGAATGCAAGGCTTTGTGGCCTACCTAGGTGTAACTTCACCAGAGCTTCAAAAAGAAAGTTCCCAGCTATCACTGAGGCAAGCACAGGAAGGTTGAATAGAGCTAGGTCTAAACTAGGCCTCAAAGCCTTGCAGTATTTTTTTCCAAGGGAATCAGTTTTTTGGGCTCAGTTTGGGCTCAGTTTGTCCGGTAAAAGTCCCAGAATGGAGAATTATAGGATTTGTATTCCAAAAAAATCCAAAATCCCACCTCTAATAGGCATGACTTCCGTTCCAATTGCAGGAACAATTTATAGCAATACTTGCTAATGCAAAAACCAAAAGAAACAAAAAACTCCACAAACAAACATAAAAACAAATTTAAAACCTCTCAAACATTAATCTGATTCTTCTCTGAAACTGATGGGAGTACCTCATTTTGAACTTGATACAGAAAAAACCTGGAAATACTGTTCCAACAAGCAAACATTAAACTGTGAGAGATATCGGTCTCAACCCAGTATTATCTGTTATTTAGATCTTTCAGACTAAAACCAGCACCTTTGCTATTGAAACCACTAGATAACACTTTTTATTGAATATCATAAAGCATTAATTGCTGTAAGTTTTAGAAATATTTTACCTATGGTTGCTTTGCTAGTATTTTGTATTTTATGGGGAATACGGCATTCAAGTTGTATCATAAACTTCAGTTGTTCAGCTTTCAATCCTTTCTTCGCATGAATTGGTAAACCTAAGTGCCAATTGATCCAAATTATATTCCTGTGACTTTTGCTTTGTATTGATAACATTGTCATTGCAGAAGGGTAATCAAAATGTCAGATGTTTGCAAAGCATGAATCAATACTGTGGTATCTTTTTAAAGAACTCTTATCTTCTGAGACTTTCACAGAAACATATCTTGATTCATAAATCAGTGAAGGGAAAGCCATTGTAATGTAAAATAATATTCCATAGAGACTGAGTTGAAAATTTTTCAGTAATACTGTATATGACTGGTATAGGCATCGAACAATGATTATTTGATAGGAGTGTGTCCATATTCATGCGTGAAAAGATGGGGTGTTTCCTTAGGTACCAGGGAACAAAACCAGTAACTATCCCTTAGTAACTATTCAGAAATTCATCTCAAACCCACAAATCATCCATAAAATAAATCTTCATATGCAATTTCTAGAAATAATATTTATGTGTCTGAAAACAATTCACTAACAATACAATCCTGTATGACTGGGACATACTCCCAAGATATAGATTGGAACAGGTCTCCTTGCTGTCAATTGGACTGCCTTTCAAATAGATGTTCATAATATAGCCCAGTAGTAGGAGATTACATGAGGTGGACCCATATATTTATAACCTTGTACACTTCCCATGTATTTATAGCCTCATCCAAAATATAACTACCGCTTGGTGCAAAAAAAAAAAAAAGTGTGCCATACCAGCACACCTCCTTTCATTGCGAGTCCTATTCAAGCCATATAACTATCCCACACACCATGCACCTTAACTGTTCAGGTATTACCGTGCCTGGATAATAAGCACAGAAATCCTGATTTCTAAACATTTCACTTTGAAAGAGACCAGAGGTATATGTGTAAGTGCCTTCCCTGAAGACTATTTTCCCCGTGATTAATGTGTTAGCATTTTCTTTAATCTCTTGCCATGTGCAGCAAAAAAGACAAATAATGTTTATGTTAGATTGGCCCCTCCCATCAATTCCCAAACAACTGCTTTTATGCACTACAGGCAGCTTGAACCGTGCCTAATTACAGAATTGGACATCTGCTTTCAATCTCAGAGTTAGCACACAAGGTTCTTCTTGTCCTGGTGCTTGCACAGTTGTCCCCTTTGTTTATTTATGGTTGGTTTTTTAAATTACATGTAAACATGCACAGAGACAACAATATTGTAATGTTTGAAGCTGGTCAGACTGTAGTTAGTAGATACAGCAAGATGTCCTCATTCAGATATTAATGGGGACGTTCCGACTTGCCAGTCAAGACTTGTGGTCGTAACCTAACCAAACAAGCTCCCCACTGTTGGTGAAAATTAATCTTATTTATTATATTTATAATTGCTTCACCTTTTCCTAGGGGATTGCTCTAGCATTTCATCCCATCTGTATTAATCATTTTCCACTAATGAGTTCAAGCCTCAACTGCTCGGTCAGCTGACTGGATAAAGATTTTCTTTCCAGATAGTTTTGCTTCTATTCATTTATTCCGTTTGTTCTGTTTATGGTGTGCATTGCCAAGAAAGTTCCCCGGAATTGATAAATAGATTTTGTTTGGAATATTATTTTGAGATGACCCTATTGTAATTGGTAGTAGCAATATAAATATACTTCTTGTTTTTCAGTCTTGCTGGTGCAGGGGGCAGACCAAGGCGTTGGTGGTTGTTAAGGTACAAAAACAAATTGAGGAAGCCTGTGATTGTTGAGATATATCCACGTGGACAACTGAACACTGGTAGAATTTTAGAATGCGTCTCTCACACGCTTAATCTCCACTGGGTTTTGAATCAAGCAGCTAAGCCAAAATTGTGATTTCATCAGAGGGGCTGTTTTCTAAATGATTCAACTTTAGGGCAGAGCTCAGAGTAGATCCGCTTCATTTGCTTGATCTGGTGGGTTTCTGGATGACACTAAATGCCTTTGTGGATCACTTGGAAATCAACTTCCTTTGGCTTCTAGCAGAAAGTTCATTTTAAATACAGTGGTGCCTTGACTTACGAACTTAATCCGTATTGGAACAGTGGCTGCAAGTCAAAACATTCTTAAGTCAAAGCAGCATTTCTCATAGGAATGCATTGAAAACCGATTAATCCATTCCAGCTGTTTTTTGTCCTTATGTCAAGTCATGGTCCTTAAATCAAAGCATTAGTTCCCATAGGAACTAATGCAAAGCCGGATAATCCATACTCTACCACTAGGGGGAGAATTTTTTTATTTTTTATTTCTTTTAACCTAAGATGAGCTTAGGTCAAAAAAGGGGCAGGCATTTTGTTTCGTTCATAAATCTAAGCTCCGTTCGTAACTCAAAGCAATATTTTGAATCCGGAGTTGTTTGTACCTCAAAATGTTCATAGGTCAGGGTGTTCGTAAGTCAAGGCACCACTGTACTATAGAGTTTATCCTTCATTGATACCACGCAGACACAATATGGCCAATTATATTACATTTGCTATGTGTAACTCCAGCAATCACAGGACAATATGTTGAATGGGCAATGGTTTGTAAAATGAGACTTTGGAGGAACCCATGTTAGACAATCTTCATGCATGTTTCTAGGGAAGTTAGACAAAGCTTCTGTCCTACCTGGCAGTTAAAGCCTCATACAGTCTGTAGCAACACAGTCAGATGTACAGTGGACCTTCGACTTACGGAAATAATCCGTATTGGAACGGTGGCTACAGGTTGAAAAGTCTGTAGGTCGAGGCTCCATTGACCTACAATGCATTGAAAACCGATTAATCCATAACCAGCAGTTTTTGTTCCATTTTGGGTTTTTTTTTTCCAGTCTGTAAGTCGATTTTCCCGCTGCAAGTCAAACCGGAATTTTGCAGGCAGAGAAGTCTATAACTTGAAAAGTCTGTAAGTGGAGCCGTCTGTAAGTCGAGGGTCCACTGTACTCTGGCATGGGGCAGATATTAGGAATGCACTGGAGCTAATGGAACCAATTTTTTTGTGTGTGCTCTTAGAATGGAATCATGTAAATGAAATACATTGTAAAGTCTGGCCTTGTGTTCTCCCACTGGTGACAGTTATGGAAGATTTCCTATTGAAAGCAGTTGTTCAGGAGATACAGGATTTGATGCTTTTCTTGATACATTTCTAGAAGAGCAAGTTGCACAAAAAGTTCTGAATGCCATTGATTCTTTCTCTCAACTCTTGTCATGAGGCCCATTCTGTGCTTCCTTTATGGGTTCCGTGTTCTCTTCCTCTTAGATGGATAGGCAGATATGCCAGTAAGATTCTTGTTTTATTACTGAGGCTACACAGATACAGCAATCTCCTCTCTTCAGACTGTTGTTTTCATATGTTGAAAGCAACTGTACAGGGAGCAGTGCTAGCACTTTCTTCTCATGTGTGAAGTATGCATTCTTACAGAATCCCTGAATAGGGCAGGCATTACTGTTAATGGCAATATTATCAATAGGGGAAAAAACCCTCCCCTATGGATGTGTGAGGATTTCATGCCATGTTTTTTTCTAAGAAGGTATTAAAATTTGCAAATTTATTTGAGCATAGAATAGAAACAATTTGACTTTTTTAAAAAAAAAGAATGTGGGAAAAACCAACACTGGTAGAATAGTTCTTTTTAAAGGATGGGCTTGCATCCTTATCTACATAGCTGTATTTGCATGCTCAGTTACACTTATTTCTTCTTCTCAGGCATTTTCCGTATCATTGTCAGCAATATGGCAGGCCTGTACAACATGGTGCTTTCCATATAAGGAATAGCTAAATATATTGAATTTTGCCTACTTGGATAGGTGAAAATTTCATTCAGGTGCCTTTTGATAAATCACAATTTTTCTCCATAAGCATAATGAGAATAATTAAAAAAAAACACAATTGAATATAGGAGATAGAAGATTTGTCCATTCCTAACCTAACATGGGGTACCCAGTATGGTGCAGTAGACAGAATAATGGACTAGGACTCAGAAGGCCTGGGTACAAATCTTTGCGCAGCCATCAAAACCCATTGGTGCAGTGGAACTGGTAAAGGTAAAGGTAAAGGTTCCCCTTGACAATTTTTGTCCAGTCGTGTTCGACTCTAGGGGGCGGTGCTCATCCCCGTTTCCAAGCCATAGAGCCAGCGTTTTGTCCAAAGACAATCTTCCGTGGTCACATGGCCAGTGCAACTTAGACACGGAACGCTGTTACCTTCCCACTGAGGTGGTCCCTATTTATCTACTTGCATTTGCATGCTTTCGAACCGCTAGGTTGGCGGGAGCTGAGACAAGCGACGGGCGCTCACTCCGTCACGTGGATTCGATCTTACGACTGCTTGGTCTTCTGACCCTGCAGCATAGGCTTCTGCGGTTTAGCTCGCAGCGCCACCACATCCCACTCCTTAAATATCTCACTTACCTTAAAACCTGTTAGGTTCGCTGTTCATTAGTTCTAACTTGAAGGCTCATGACAACAACAAATTCCAACATAATTGTATGTAGTAATATTAGTATCTTCACTCCAGCAGGGGTGAATGCTTATAGAATATCTTTATTAGGAGGCTGTGGAGACTGCACTGAAATATACACTGTTGGTTATACAGGACAATCTCTGTGACACCACAGAGTGAAGCTCTGCATGAAACAGTTTATATTGAGGGGAGGGGGCAGGGATGAAGCCAGTCATATTATATTAGATCGTGGCCAAAATGATGGTATTGTGGCATTGCCCAGCCAGCTCAGAATAATGAGGCAACACACAAGAAGTGGGTATAAATCAGGGCCACACTTTATTGAACTCAACGGAAACTATCCTCCCCTTTAAAGGGGAAGGGGCTATAGTAGTGCAAAAGCATGATCTGTATCTAAGGCCAGCCTTGCCCCAGACCTTCTCAAGGTGAATTCCCATAAACTCAAGTTATCCCACAAGCGCAGGCCACACCAGGTTCCTGAATCTAGGTGCCATGGCATAACGGTTACTGATGTGCCCCATGCCCCCCACACAGACTAAAAATTCAGGCCCCCATGGAAATCTCTCAGAAAAATGTGCAGCCCTTCATGCAATAGGTGCACTTCATCAGAGTGTTCAACCTGTATATCTTGGTGTGCTATAACAGAACTCAGACCTGCCAACATTGCTTGGCTGATCTCATGGTTGACTCCCCACGGTGCCTTATCAATGTGCCTAGGGTCACAGTCAGCCTTCCATGTCATCCGTGGCAAAAGCCAATCTTGGATATTTTGCCCCCAAGTCTGTCATCACCTGTAAAATAAGGGACCTGCCTGTTCTTTGGGTCAAGTCATTTCTAGCCAGGTGAATAACCAATATGTCAAATGGTAAGTCAACACAACCATGGGTAACTAGGTCCATAAAACTGTCCCATAACAAGCCTCTCTGACCACGCCACCACAGCAGGGCCCACACTCCCAGTCCGAGGTGTTGCCCCCAGTTTGAACTCAAAGCAACTTTGTCTGCCCAAAAAATAAAACTATGGCCAACCAACAAAACTCAAACTCTTGACAAAGAACATCCAGGACCTGAAAAATAGAAAAACAGAACACACCAGAACTTAGGGCTGAGGCAGAGCATGTACATAGGTACAATATCTTTGTGAGGATCATCTCCCCCACACATTTCACTCCCTCTGTACCATAACCCAATGCATTCACAGTCAATGCTGCACCTATGTGGAAAAAGTGCATTCCAAATTTTCACCCTGTTATGCCCGCCTTCTCTAAGGTTGCAGAGGTCACATTCCAGAATTGAAATGAAGTTAACGGGGACCCTTCCTGGAACAAGTAACCTTGGCCATCCCCCCTCAGCATGAGGTAATCATGCATCCTGCCAACAGGACATAATTCTGTCACTGAACACTCTCCTAGCAATATCCCCTGTCCTTTCCCCCATTGATCTGTTTTGGACCTTCTCAAGTGAAGGACAGCCCTCCTGATCTCTGGAGGGCTATCCTTGAAAATTGGCCTTGGATACTGCCACCAGCTTACTAACTCTGAAAGCTTCAAAGAAAGCATCCACTGTTGCTGCCTTAAACAAGCTGACCTTGTAAGAAGACCAACGACCAAATGACTGATAGCTGCTTCAGCATAGCTGGTGATACTGGACTGTACCTATCTGGGTCCATCACACATCTTCCTCACTCAAAAATCTACGGTTCGAGAAAAATGCCAAAGCTAACATTTTACCCATAATAAACCTTTGGGGCCAAACCATTGCCATGCAAGTAAACTCCAAATTACAAGAAATGATCCACAGAAATAGGCTAAATGTGACCCAGCCCCCTCCCTACCACGAAAGCTGAAAAACTTGCAAGCCACTGCATATAAGCGCTGGGTGCTTGGTTCAAGGGCCAAATCTATGGTGTGGCCTCTAACCTCCAAGTCTCCAAACCTCTGCCAGTAATATGTCTGGATACTTCTGTACCCCTGGAGTCAATTAAATTATTAATGAACCAGGTGGGGTTGAGCCACCTGGCCCACTAAGGCAAGGAGAACTGCTGCCGAAGACACGATGTAGATTAAATGTCAACTATCAAAGCACTCACCCAAAATTGGGCAAACTGGGCTCATAGTCCACAACCAAAGGACACTATGCTGAATGTCCCAGTGCATATCGTGATGAATCGCCACATGCATACGGAACCCTTCATCATATGTGCGCCATGCATGACCTGGGAAATCCATATAGGCCCTGTAAATCAAGTTAGGATATCAGAAGAAGGAAAAAGCTCTTTCGGGTTGTGCCCGAACAATTGTCCCTGCGTAGATTAGGAACCTGGGCAACCAATTTGACCAACAGCGATCCAGCTTTCATTTTTTAATTTTTTTCCTTTCCCTCTCCTCTGCCTTGTCTATTTTTTCTTAATTTACCTATTCAGTAGTTCAAATACATCCACAAACCTATCCCCTCAAATCTTTTTGATTGTCTCAGGTAAGAGATGTCTCCTAACAGTACAGAATCATCACCAGAAGGGGGAGCCTTCCTCAACTCGGAATTATACCCAGTCTCCTGAACCCTAGGAGGTGCTTTATTGACGTGCTGAACATCAACCCCTGACAACTGTGGCGCTGTCCAAGGATTTGACATAAGAACCATGCCACCCCCATTGGTTGTACTGGCCAAATCGGGGGGGGGGGGACGGGGACTGAGAGTTCCCAAGGCCAAATGCCTGCTCCCAGTTTGGTGTCCGGTGCAGCATCCAACTCACATGGCAAGAGTGCTCCTGTAGTTAACCCGCCACACTGTCTGACCCCATTTTCACTCTACACCGAGGGCCTCACATTCGTTTCACCACTCTTAGTCTGCTGGACCACTTCCGACACCAACTTCTCAGCCCTCTGAGTCTCCACCATCATCTGTATCTCAATGGCAGACTTTTGGTCCAACCTGCTTCCATTGCTGAATTCTGCTGCTCCTGGCCACTGGGATGCCTGAGGGTCCCACTCACTCATCTTTGAAGATAGCAATATGAGTTAACATTTCACCAAGCTGCTGATACTCAGCTATCTTCTGTGTCTTTGACTCCCTGTTGGATCGCTGGACTGCTCTGGATGTTTGCAGCTTCCCTAGCCAAAGTCCTCTCTCTTTCTAACATACTACATAAGTTTCCTCATGATGGTCCCATAATCAGGCAGCTCATCCCCATTTGAGGAAATGGAGGCAGATGGCCTTTGTGGTGGTGTTCTATGCTTAACTGACTGCTTGCTCGTCCTATCACCACTGCCCTTGTGAACCCATGGTTCACGCTGACACAAGGCCCTATGCACTTGCTTTAACCTGACCAAACCCTAAAGTACTTCCTTGTCAAATCAACTCTTCTCTCTCTCTCTCTCTCTCTCTCTCTATTTTAAATTTTTCCCAATGCCCAAGATCCAATCACATCAATTAAAATACTTCGCCACAACAATATCCCTACCCTTTAATTATTTATTAATTCATTTATTCTTTATTATTATTCTCTTGGGGGAGGTGTTAGGGTGTTGCTCAGGGCCATAGACCCAGGGATCCAAAGGTGACTATTGCACCCCTGCTCAATCCCTTCCTTCCCTTCCCTGGTTTTACTTATTTCTTTATTTACTTACTTATTTATGTACTTATTTATTTTTATTTTATTATTATCTTTAAAAATACACACAAATCCCCTTAAACTAAAGAGTGGGGGTGCCAGTCCCCCCAGTCCTCCTCTTCAGCACCCATGAGGCAAAAGTGAAACTGCCTCCAGCAGGTGCTTCAGTAAGAAGAGGTGGAAGCAGGTTGCCTTTTTTAAAGGAAAGCTTTGGCTCACCCCGAACAGCCACCATAGCTTTGCCTGTGCATGCCCCATCCAGGTGGCTAGGCACTGCACTCCCCTTCCTGTAGCCACAGCAGCGGAAGGAGCCTTTTATGTCTTCTTTGTTTTGGAAGCAAAATTTCTTGACTCAGCACTAGGGGAAGTAGATAGTGGGTGCATCCTTATCTCCAAATGCTTATCTTCCATAGGCATTTGGGTATAAGGAGGGCTCTGCTGGATTTCAGAAAAATGACACAATGAGGAAAGAACTGGAATGTTATTAATGTAACTTCTAAATCAGGTGAATAAAGTGGATCCCTTGAGCTGGAAGGAACACCCCCGGGACATTTTTGTGGCCCCACAGGCCCTCAAATTCAAAACAGCTACTAAATTTATGTACCACAGTCTCATGATCTTTAACTTAGAGGTAAGTTACACTGAGTTAATTGTGACTATTCTGAAATAAATGTGTACAGACCTCAACCTTTTCCTGTCTGTGCAAACTGTAAGAATGAAAGACAAATCCTAGAAGTGATTTCATTTTGCTTTTCAGTGTAAGGGCTTGTAAGGAATGGCGCATTTAAGTTTCTACTGTCTTTTTAAGCTATCCTGTGGTGAATAGGTACTCTATTAAGGAAGTCACAGCACGGTAGGTAACCTTTTATGTTACATTTCTTCAATATATATGCCATATGTGCTAACCAGTTCACTGCAGGCTCTGTGTTAGATCACCTCCAGTTCTAGAACCCCTGCTGTACCAAGCTACTACCAGGTGAGCTAGAGGTGGCTTGGTTGACTAATTAAGATGTATTTATTTGGTTGGACTGTATTTTCTTAAGCTGGAATCTCAAAGCCAATTTAACTGTTAATGTTAATGGGCATTTCTTGGCACCTATTAAACGATACATTACCTTTCTTTTGCTTCTTTTAGGCTTTCCTTTAAATGAAAATAGGCTTCCAAGTTATAGTAGTAGCAATTTCCACCTACAAGTTCCTGGTATCATGTCGTGATTTATATTAGCATCTTTTACCATGTTTTCAAGAATATTCTTCACTTGGGTTCCAAACATAATTGTGGTCCAAATGACTATAAACACATTTCTCCCTACATGCTCATTTGTAGATCGGTGCTGCTGACAAAGACCCATGCCTGCTGTGCTGAGGGAAAAATATCACTTTGGGTAATGTTTTTACAATAAAAGCAAAAAGAATATTGTAAGCGTTGCCCTTTCAATTCATTTCCACACCAAACGTGGATTCCCAATACTCTCTTTCCCAGGCCAGCATGAATCCATTAATCACAAAAAGTTGATGGATATGGAATGTAGGTATTTCATAAATAATCTGTGTGATTTAGTGCATTAATTCTCTACTCAGCCATTAGTTATAGCTGAAACTTCTATGTTTCACAAGACTTCTGAGGCTGTGGGCAGAGACTGTATATGTTTCAGCAAGACGAGGTCTGAAGCCCAATTTTATATGGTATTATTGGATCTGGGAGCAACAAGTTACTTCTGAAATCCTTATGTTTTATTTGAATAGACATTTGTTAAATATTAAGATGAAAATTCTGTTGAAGTTTACTATGTGTGCAAGAGTAATCATACAAATGGTTTCCTCATTCATTGGCTGTTTATGCAATCATCTGGCTGTCTGATTTTGCAGCTAATTAATGATGGGTTGCTGGATGGACAACACCTCACCATCCATTATACAATTGGCATTGCACATTTACAGGATTCTGGACTAATTCATTCATTCATTCATTCATTCATTCATTCATTCATTCATTCATTCTTTCTTTCTTTCTTTCTTTCTTTCTTTCTTTCTTTCTTTCTTTCTTTCTTTCTTTCTTTCTTTCTTTCTTTCTTTCTTTCTTTCTTTCTTTCTTTCTTTCTGGCCCTTCTATAATTTTTTTACCTAAGCTCGATTGCAGGGCAAATACTTCTATTCTTGGCCTGGTGTAATTTATCTGTAGAAACAAAAGATATACGGTGTTATAAGTAAGAATTGTCTCAGAAAAAGAGATCGCCCATAGGTGATATAGTCAATAGAACACATGATTAGTAGGCAGTTAGAGAAAAGAATATGAGAAGTTGGCTAATAAGTCATTGGCAGTGCAAGCAGTGGCTGTAAAGGCATGTTGTTAAAGTTCATTCAGAATGATAGTTTCTAGAATTTGGAAGGATACCTTACAGTCGGGTTTGCAGAACAAATTCTTAAAATCATACTGTTGGGGAAATGCCTAGGAGGTCATTTAGTCCAACCCTCACCAATGCAGAACCAAGGATGCAGAAATGTCATAGCCACACTGGAGGAGACCTCCAGCAATGCCCTGGACTTGCCATAGGCCAGAAACAGCTGGGCCCCACAGACCCTCTATGTTCAGAGGTCTGGGAGGATTAACCCCCCCAGAGAAAGGGGGAACCAGGTTTCTAACTTGTGGGTTGTGCCATATCGCATCCCATGAGAACCCTACAAGAACAAGGCAAGCCCCCAACATGGTATGCATTGCATTGGATCGCTCCTGTTGTATTTTGGTGTCCAGTCTTTTCAGTGGACAAGCATCTGCCTTGGTGTGTTTGTGGGTTTGAAGTGCACGGGTATGTGCCAGTCGGACAAATAGGCTGAAATGCCACATAACATCATGACTAGACTTAATATAACAGACTTATAGTGCCAGTATAACATGCAATATGTACATACCGGTCGAATAATGTGTACATTATTCCACGGGTATGTATGCTGCCCTTTCATCCTTCCCGAGAAAGATCAGGACCACACCAAAAATCCTTTTGAGCTTTTCAGACACACCCACCATGTAAGGAATGACCAGGTTCTTCCGTTGGCTCTGGGACTGTTCCATTGTTCTGCTGGGTTGGGACATTGCCTTGTTAAAGGCCCGTTTTGGATATCCATAGGCCTTTAGGGCTGTCTTCAGATATTTGTCTGTGCCTGATGCAAAGAGGAGTGTCCGGAGCTCTACACTGGAGAAACCAAACAGCCACTAAATAGGAGAATGACCCAGCACAGGAGGGGCAACGACTGAGGACCACAATCAGCAGTGTTCCTTCATTTGAAAGATAAAGGACACTCATTTGATGACCAAATTTACTTGTTTTGGACTGAGAAGATAGGTGGTTTGAGAGGGGGTTAAGGAGGCCATACATGTGCATATAGAAAATCCCTCTCTCAACAGGGGTGGAGGCCTTAGATACAACCTGTCTCTTATTTATCATGCTGCCCTTTCATCCTTCCCTAGAAAGATCAGGACTGCACTCACCAGAAAGACCATAGTTAACAAGTGTTAACAACCCACGACAATGGGTGGAGGACTGCAGAAGTAGGATATTCACTCACCCCCCCCCCACAAACTTTGTCTATCTAACGAGCCTATTTAGATCAGGGGGGAGTGAAACCAACATGGAGGATATATTAGGGATCTCCTACCAACTCTTCTCAGACTGAAGAAGCTACTGGGATGAGTAGCAAAATGTTTCAACCTAATAATAAAGAAGTCCAGTTGCCATCACTCAGCTTTCAGATACAGTGGTGCCTCGCTTAACGATTGCTTCGTACAACGAAAAATTCACTTAACGATGGCTTTTTCGGAGCGATCTTGTGCTTCACTTAACGATTTTCCCTATGGGCGATTTTCGCTTAACGATTTCGGGACCATGCTTCACTTAACGATGACAGTTTTAGGGTCCCCTTGTTTCGCTTAACTTTTTTTTACAGCCCCATTTTTGCTATTTTTAAAATATTCTAAAATGTTTAAAAAATATTTAAAATGCTTGGAATCGTTAGTGCACCTAATAAAACCTTTGTTAACTTAATTTGGCTTTGTTCTGAGTCGTTTTGAATTGTTTGTGAATTTTCCCCCCCATTGAAATAGGCTTCAATGCATTTCAATGGGTTTCGCTTAACTTTTTTCCTATGGGGATTTTCGCTTAAGGATGGTAATCCGTTCCAATTGGAACGGATTATCCGGTTTTCAATGCATCTCTATGGGAAATGGTGTTTCGCTTAACAATGTTTTCACATAGCGATGTGTTTTTTTGAACCAATTAAAATCGTTAAGCGAGGCACCACTGTATTCATGTCCACACGCCCCACCACCCGGACTGGCTGGGTCACTTGCCTTGCAACGCATGCTGCTAGTGTCCTTCTTCTTGGGCAGTGCTCCAATTTGGGCAGGAGCTTGGGCTGCCCATCCCCGCCTTCCCTGGCAGCTGATCACCCATTGGCTGTGCAGGAAGAATATCCATCCCTCTTTCTTGTCAGAATAGTCAGCTGCCAGAGGAGGCAGAGACAAACAGCCTGGGCTCCTGCACAGATTGGAGCACCACTGGAGAAGAAAAACCCTGGCAGTATGCGAAGCCAGATAAGTGGTCCAGCTGGTCCAGGGGTTGGGGTGAGTGTCCGCATGGTAGATGTGGTTTTGTGCCAACAAATTCCGTCAATGGGGACCGAATTAATTTGGTACCATCTCTATTAGAGACAACGGCTATTTTAGTTCCAGACCATTTCTTTTTTATAAACTGACTTTTGTTGTTTACTCCTTGGCTATGCTTGATTTGGGATATATCTTGACTACACTTCCTGAACTCTCCCTGCTTGTGTTCTGTTACCGTTGCACTGACCTGGCTCTGCTCTCCTTTTGGACTTTGCCTTCAAAATTCTCACTACCTGGTCAACCCAACCATCCAGTAGGACTCTATTTGCTGGACCTCTCTGCTCTGCTTCTTGACCCTGATTTAGACTTTTCTTGTGCTAACTCTTATTTGTGTCTCAGCCAGCTAAAATCTTACTCTTGGTACCAGTCCCCTCTGGAGCATAAGGATACAATTACAAGAATTTGTGACAGATAGCTGTCTGGTTTCTGCTTAAACATGACCCATGACCTTCTGGGGAAATCTGTTCCGCTGTTAAACAGCTCATAGATTTAGCTGAAATCTGTTTTCCTACTATTTCCACCCACTGGTTTTAGCACTGTTCTCTGGAGCAACAGAAGACAAATTTGCTCCATCTTGTACATGATACCTTTCACCTTTCATTTGAAAACCCTTGTTATATATTTCCCCCTCATTTCCTCCTCTCCAGATTAAACACACTGGCCCTAAGTCAACTGCTAGTCCCAACATGAGTCTACCCAGAAAATTAGTAGAATCTATACAAGAGTTGGCTTATAATTCAGCAATTGATTAAATGTTTCTACTCTGAATTTAGCAAATGGATTTAAGTTACTCTTCAGATTATGAAGATCTAAGGAAAAATAATTGAAGAAGATCTGAAGATGAGGGATCTGAAGATGATTAAATTGTTGAGGGAAAAAGTATATATTTCTGGAAGAAATTAGTTACTTTATTACCCCATTTTCTTTACTTATTCCTCTAACTTTAATTTACTTCTCTTCAAAGAAGAAGCTCATTGTGGTTTATGTAATAGGCATAAGCCATACAGCATAACACCTCAAACATGATCTAAAATCACAGAAATCAATTGAAAACCAATATTATCCATTAACAAACTGAACCAAAAATGTCTTTCTGAATGACTGTGAAAATATCAGGATGCTGCCTAATGATTCTAAAACTAGGTTCAGGTGGGCCTTCTCCCTTGCAGATTCCACAATGGCCACATAATAGGAAGACCTCCTGTACCCTAGCTAGCACTGGGTCATGTGAGTGGTGGATGTTAATTCCAAAATTTGGGGAGGGCATTAACACTAAACATTTGGATGACTCCCCTGCCCCCCCAATGGGATCATACACTGACCATCTTAACTCCAGTGTCAGAGGAGAACATCTCATATCTGTGTTGAGAATTTTGATTAAATGTGTATTTTCATAATATTAGCAGAGTAAGGAGATATTGGTTTGCATAGACACTATGACACTGGGAAAGTAAAATATCAACTTAGTCTATTAACATATATACAGAGAGAATAGACATTCATCTGGCAGGATAACATGACATGATACAACACGTAACATAGGGAAAAAGTGATCTGACTCCCAGCAGATAAAATGTCTCCTTTACACATGACTTATGTAAAGTTCTGGGACCAGTCAGAAAATGCATTACTTCATTTTCAGTTACACAGAGTTTCATCATGTACCACAGCTGTACAACATTAAGTCTCAAACCTTGGTAACTACACCTGAATACAATCAGTACAATGACTCAGGTAAAATCAGCCATTTTACTTTCAACTATACAACATTTATGTGGTTAAAACGCTGTACTGCAGCTAAAACTGTGCTCACGACCTGGGGTTCAAATCCCAGGTAGCCGGCTCATGGTTGACTCAGCCTTCCATCCTTCCGAGGTCGGTAAAATGAGTACCCAGCTTGCTGGGGGGGGGGGGCAATGTGTAGCCTGTATAATTAAATTGTAAACCGCCCGGAGAGTGCTTGTAGCACTATGGGGCGGTATATAAGTCCAATATCTATCTATCTATCTATCTATCTATCTATCTATCTATCTATCTATCTATCTATCTATCTATCTATCTATCTATCTATCTATCTATCTATCTATCTATCTATCTATCAACAATTTGATGGTACAGAGGGTTCAAATTGGAAAAAGGAACACTTAAGAGATCTGTCCTTCAGTTTTCACATCCAGATTCCTGCTGGGCAAAAGTATTGAAAAGTTGCCTTTTCCTACCAGCTGTCAGACTAGCAAAAAGGATTAGGGGAAATGGCCGAGTTTTCCCAAAAGCTATTACATCTTGGTATAAATATATATACATACAGTAGTGGGTTATAATAAGAAGTCAGCTCCAGATTTCGCTCTGCAGTAGCACTAGTTTGGAGATCAGTATTACAAGGAATATGACATGGAATCCTGAGTTAATTGATTTGAAAGTACAGTAATTCCTACTGAGTTCTATTGGTGTTGGTCCCTTGCACGTAGATGTAGACGTGCATCTTAAATATACTTAGCACGGCATAAGTATATTTAAGATGCCCCACTGGACCAAAAGGCAGCACTTAACCCAAACGTTAACCAAAATGTACTACTGAAATTGACTAATTTCTTCTCTTCTTCTTCCTGTTTTTGTTGTTATTCATACATAGAAAATACTGTTATATTGACAGGAATACTGGGATGCCTTATCTAATGGGTGGATTTGATTAGCAATTCAAACTGTATGAGTTATTTCCATGGCCTCACATAATAAAGAATAATTTCTGTATTAGATGTACAGTATGTCAGGAAAATCATTGGGTGTGAAGTCACATCTAGCTTGGCTGTCAATTTCAATGGATCTCTAGATGCAACCCCTTGGTTTGTACTAGTTACTGTCCACAACTGGTGAAAGTCAGTCAAGACATGGATTAGAAGTTTTCAGATAAGGCAGTTACTGGGACCATCTAGTTAGTTTTAAGAATTCTAATAAAACTGAAATGTGGGAGAAAAAAAAGCACTGTTGGTGCTATTTACTTGCTACAAAAATGTCAAAAATATGCACTCTCTTGAATATAACTGTAGTGCTCCATTGCTTCTTTTGAGCTGAAATCTATTTGTTGCCCTTGGAAGTTCTCTGGCATATGTGAACAACTATCTCTTTCAGCCAGTTTTCCAAGATATCAAGAAATCAAGTGAGGACTAGTGGAAAGATCCATGACTGAAAGATTTCTCTGAATGTGTACATTTGGGATTGACTGTGAAATGTATGTAGACATATAGTAAACTGCAGTTAACCTCATTTCAAATAGCCATTGATCAAAGGCACTCTGTCAGTAGCTGATTAAGAACCATGTAAGTGCACTGAAGACATTTCCTTCTGGTTAACAGCTCTGATTACTGGGGTTCCCGGAGTGAATGTTCCTGTTAGGCACTGAGGCTCGTCTCCTGGCTCCACATGAAGATATCAGATTTCTCAATGGCATAGCTTCCTGTTGTTGAAGGCTACTATTCATTCACAGCTTGTAAATCAGGAGCTTGTAAATCAGTGGATGAAGAAATGAGTATGATCATGTGATCAAGAAGCATTCTTCAACCAGCTCCCTTCTGGAATTTGCTCTCCCAAGGTACCCATTCCATGGTCAATGGGAAAAAAATGGCTCAAGGTTTTGCATATGTAAGCAACAGTGAAGGGGCAGTGAGATGGACTTTGCTTTCATCCACTTTTTGGAAGCCCTCCATTTTAAGGTTTGTTTGGAGACTTTGCGAGACAGACCATGCCAAACAATTCTCTAGCTACAGTTGACACCAACATATATAGGCTTAAATGCCTTTTTGAAAAGTTAATATGAAGATAAGTGAAAGAGCAAGAAGATAAGGTTAGGTGCACTTGCTATAGCATCTTTCGAGTGAATCAGTGCTGACAGGAATATCTACAAAGTCTTGAGAATGTCAGTAGTTCTTTTGCTCTTTGTACTTTTACATTTGCGGAGAACTCAGGTTAGCTTATGGCCTGGTTTATTTGGCTGATATAAACAGAATATGGACATGGCTAACAGTTGATGTAACTCAGCAAATATTTATTCAAAGTTGATCAAAGATTTGGTTCATAAGTGTGAGTCTCCCTTCAGTGTTTCAGTGCTGCTGGTGCATAGTTGTTCAGTCACTTCAAACAGAGGGTTTCAAAGACAGGACAGCTTCCCAAAGAAGCTTTTTCCTTTTCCAGATCTGGATTTAGAATGCTCTGAGGAGAAGTAAAATTGAGCATTATAGGTGTCAACCAAAGCTAGCCTCATAAATCTCTGTTTGAAGTTTCTACAAAGACACATTAACTATTGTGTGGAGAAAACATATGTGGGGTGTTGCTTGGTAAAGATAGAACCTTTTAGAGATAAGGCTTTGAAGGCACAGATGTAAGCTTTGCTACTGAGTAAAATCAAATCATTTTATTATTTCATAGACATTATAAGAACATTAACAGACATAATTGGAAAAATGCAAAACTCTAGCACTCTGTATAAATATAAATATAAAATTAGCAGCATGTAGGTTTGCCAGGTCTTAAGGGTCTATTGGCGTACTGGGGAGTTGTGTCTCCCCAGGTCTCTGGACAAGGAAGCATCAGAGTGAGTGGTCAGAAAGAGTTTTGTTTTTTGTATGTAAAATGGCTTTAAAGTCTGGGCTGCTGGCTTCACCCATTCTGAGTTGGTGCCAAGGCCTAATGGCAAAGGGATTTGTACATGTGTTGTTGTTACATACTGAAAAGCTAAAGGGGGAAGAGATCTGAGATCTCCATGCACCTGGGCCATAAGTGATATTCAGAACAAGGGAGGGAGTCAAGAACAACTGTCACAGCTCAATATATTTTTTAACAATTCACAAGCATATGCATACTCACATTTTCAATTGCTATACAAATGGCCACTACCTGTGACCAAAAAGGACTGTTTTCTGGTGTCAGATTTTGGCCCTGAAATATTAGGGAACAGGGATCTTGCTTATGCATATTAGTCTATTTATGTGTTTCGGATTGGTTTATTTTGACCATTTTGCCCCTGTGATTATGTTTTTAATGAACTGTACAACATAACTATATTCAGACTTCAAGGAAGTAAAATAATCAGGAACATTAGAATATGGTATCTATGTACACGGGGAGAGAGAAATTTCATCTTGATGCTGCTGATGGCACGATGGCAATGTTGAATAGAGACCTCAGACATAATCCCATTCCTCTCGTCATCCCCAATCATGATTATTAACTGTGAAATTTCCTTATTACTGTTATTATCTTGTGACATAATGATATTTTTGTTGCTGTGATAGAAAAAAAATGAATCATTGTTAGAGCAGAAGCCCTGTTTCGAGGAAAGACATCTGGATCTCCTACAAACAAATGAGTTTGAACTGCACATCTGGAAAGCCTGTTGCAATTCAGCCATCAGACCATTTAAATCCAGTACTTGGATTTACATCAATTTAGCTTGATTGGTTATTTATGGTTATGGTTAAGATACATCTGAAGTTTGCCCAGTTGTCAACCAATTCTAATTCTAATTTCTTCTGAACAGACTTCAAGGAATTTCTGCACAGATGACAGAAAAGAGAAAAAGCTTCTTTCGTACTACCTACATTCCTTTGCCAAACATATGTTAGCCAACAGAAGTGAA
Organism: Pogona vitticeps; assembly: GCF_051106095.1. NCBI lineage: Eukaryota > Metazoa > Chordata > Lepidosauria > Squamata > Agamidae > Pogona > Pogona vitticeps. The sequence continues at coordinate 223,383,081 of NC_135785.1, read as the reverse complement.
CCTAAATTTAATATATCTGTATAGAACCTTTGATTTTCTAGGTGTTTTGGACTATATTTCTAACCATAACTCCCACAATAGCATAACACTGACCATGTTCTGCAGGGGTGGGTAGGAGTTGTAAGCCAAAACAAACTTTGGCCAAAAGTTTCCTACCTCTGGTTCAGTGAGACCTCGGCCAGTCAAGAATACTTCTGTGTAAACCAATCTCTTTATTCATATATGTGTGTTTCTTTCTATGTGTCTTTGTGCATAAAATGTAAAGCAATGGGATAAATAAGTGATCAAGGGACAGCTTATTGTAGGAAAAGGAAGCAGGATATGTGTAATAATTGTGAGACATGAATATCTCTTGAACTACCCAGTCTCTATCGCTGATTGGTGAAGAGACCAAAGCAAAAGTTACAAAGGTTACTTCATAACCCCCCATCCCCAGCTGTACGACTAGCATGATGCCTATGGGACTCTGTAATCTGTGAGGAAGTGATATTTCCAAGCTTGAGCTGTAGTTTATTCACACTTTTAAAAAATAGATAAATAAAGTAAATGCTTTGAGGTTTTTGAATTAGTTGCATAGTTTTTAAATGTGGATGAAACCAGGAATACTGGTGCAGTTCTGGGATGTCCATTGCGCAAAACAATGAGCCCAGAGATACTCAAAATACAGAACAGCACTCCCTACAGATTCTTCAAATCCAGCATCCATGAGGCCAAAAATGGTAAGATAAAAAAAGCACAATTGGATTATAAATGGGGAAACAAAAACAAAGGAAGACACTGAGTTGGTGCCAATGGAGGACAGTATGCTCTTTAACTTAAAAATGTCATGTTCCTTGCTTTTCCTGCTAAAAAGTTGTAAAGTAAATCAGCAGTCTACATTGTTTACAGTTTTGCTGTTCTGTTCACCCAACCTCCTGCATTCTAGCAGAGCTATGGCAGAAAGGGACCAAAATACAAGTCAGTTGCAGCTATGGGGACAAGGAAGAGGGGGACAGAAAGGATGACAGGAGTAGCCATAGGGCTGCAATGTTTTTTCACCCTACATTTTCTTGAATGTGCTGTGCTGATGTGTGACAGAAGAGAAGACTGAGAAAGGAAGAGGATCAGGTGAAATTCTTGGTGAAGTTCGGGAACAGCAGGGGTTGTGCATTGCCTTTCTAAGAAAGTGTCAAAGAGGATTGTGTGCATTGCCCTTTTAAAGACCCTCACTTATTCTACTCCCCATGGCTCCCTTAGAAGCCACTCTGGTCACTGGTGCAACTTTTTCTTGGCAACTAGGAAAAAATAGCAAAGAACATTGAACTCTGCAGACCTCTGCTCCCTCGCCCTGAAGCCTTTGTCTTCTGCCTGTACCTCAGGGCCCCCTGAAACTCGAGGTCTAGCGCTATTTGTTGTGACTAGGCCTGGCCATTTGCATTTTTCCATTTGCAGGAATGAATTTTTCCTAGATATCTGGAAATGTGCCAATATGGACCTGGTCAAAGATCTGGTGGGAGTGTCTCTAAAGGACACAGGGTGGGTCAGCCATTACTCTCTGTGCTTCATTCAGCCATGGACCAGGTCAGAGGACATCCCTAGTTTCCAATATCTCTCATTAAAACACTTCAATTGCTAAGGTTTGGGACGAGATGTGTCTCTGTCATAACTGCAGCCAAAGAAGAAGTTCTCAACCTGTACTGTACTCAGCAAACAGGCCCACACATTGTTGACAGAGATACCTGCTGTCTCTCTGCTACCTTCCTAAGCTTAAACAAAAGAGTGTAAATTTTCCAGAGCTGAAATTAATAGTGATTCAACCCCTTTCTGCTGTAGCTCTGTGACTGCTTACTGTATATGTATTGTGTTAAAGATGTATATTTTGTTGACTTTTGGGGGGACCTTTTCATAGTTGTTGGTTGTATTGTTGCCTGGTTTTGAAGTATGTAGATTTTCTTTTGTCTCTGCTTTTTTTGTGTGTGTGGTTGTTGTGAGGGCTTTTCCGGACTACTAGCACCAGAAAAATGAATGAGGAAAATAATGAATTATAGGTAAAAGCAAAATAAAAGTAACTATAATGCTTGCACAGACTAACATGGCTACCCCTTCTACAACTATGAAAATAATGACATGAACTTTCTTGGTAAACTATATGATTAGTGCATGAAAACAATGAAAATGATAGAGGCTCTTCCCAAAGAAACATAAATAAAACTAAACCATTTTTGCTGTGCATATCCCTACTTCCTACCTTATACATTTTTTAAGTCAGAAAAAGTAAATTAGAATGTAAATATCCTTCTAATATATAAATGGAATGAAGGAGCTTGACTGCAGTGGCTTAGCCTAAGTATTTTTAATGTAATACTTTATGGTCCATTGGAGCAGAATAATTTAATTTATTCAGTTAATGGTCATTTCCAACAAATATTTGAATTGCTCTGTTTGAGTATTCAGATACTGTGATATATATTTAGAAAGATAATAATAATAATCTTAGAATTTCAAAGCTGGAAGGGACTCTGAATCATTGAGTGAGATCTGTCCAATGAATAGCACCACTGTCTTCAACTCCTTTGTGTAGTTTTTGTTGTATTTGAAAAAAGAAAGCATGCAGTTACTTTAATAGCAGTGCTGAAAATTATGGTATTGCTGTAAATACTGAAATCAAGAGACAGAGGATTATATGGTCAGATTTAGATTTTAAAAATTCCATGAAGTTTCCAAGCTACTTTAGTGCCCTCCAGTTGTTTTGGACTACACCTACACCAAGGAGGAGGATTTATGGGACTGAAAGCCTAAAACATCTGGACAGCAACTGGTTGGAGAAAGCTGAGCTGTATAATGCAAGTTTATATTGACCCATGCACTGAAACAAAAATTAGCTGTGCAATACTGATAGGGATATGTAAAACTGATATTTCTAGAGAGGTTACCTCTGCACACACCAGGGCTGACTGGATAGCTTAGTGGTTTTGGTATCTGGCAGTGGATCCAGTGGTTGGGAGTTTGATCCTCCACTGTGCCTCCTGGAAGAAGAGCTAGCCTATATGGTCTTGAGCAAAGCTGCACAGTCCCAGGGCACTCCCAGAAGAAGGGAATGGTATACCATTTCTGTGTATTCTCTACCACAGAAATTTTGGAAAGGGTCAACACAAGTTAGAATTGATTAGACAACAAAAATTATTATTATTAATTCCAATTTTTATCATGTCCCAGTTACATGCCACATTGAAATATTTTTCCCTTTTTCTTCATGCATGGATATCTGTGAATATTCATTAATTTATTTAGTTAATCACCTGCATTTATCTTATTTTACTTTTTTTTATGCAGTTACCTCATTGACAAAGCATGTTAGCTCACATTATCCAAAAATACACTGCCAGTCATGCATATCTTTCAAATAGGTACATAGTTTGGGACATATGAGCCTACCCGGCAGTTAAGATCTATCCAGGGGGCCCTTTTGAAAGAGCCGTCCCTCAAGGAGGTAAGAGGGACGGCTTGTAGACAAAGGGCCTTTTCGGCAGCTGCCCCCAGACTATGGAATGCCCTCCCGACTGAGATTCGTCTGGCGCCGACACTGATGACATTTCGGCGCCAGGTCAAAACCTTCCTGTTACAGAAGGCTTTTAACTGAAATAATATTAGCTGTGGGTCTGATGGCAATTTTATATATATTTTAATTGTATTTTAATGGTACATATCTTTATTGTATTTTGAATGCTGTAAGCTGCCCAGAGACCTTTGGGTAGTGTGGGCGGCATATAAATTAAATAATAATAATAATAATAATAATAATAATAATAATAATAATAATAATAATAATAATAATAATAATAATAATAATAATAATAATAATAATAATAATAATAATAATAATAATAATAATAATAATAATAATAATAATAATAATAATAATTTTTCTCTCTGCCAAAGTATACCACAAGCTTTGGAAATGTAGGACTTTCAGATGTTAGGATGCATTTGCCCTGTGAGAAAGTGCTAGTCTCACAAAGTGAAAAACAGAATAAGGAACTGCAAACCCCAAACATATGTTTCTTCATTAGAACAATAGTACATCAGGGTGCCCATTTAGAGGACTTTGCATATGGAGGCCTATAGGGAAGAGGAAGCTGGCAAGACCCAGCAATTTTCTCTGCTCTGAAGAAAAGAGGAGTGGGGGTCATATGAAAGACTAGTTCAATTCTTAAGATGCACACAAGTAAGGTATATGCAGCCCACATATAAAACCCAATCTTATTGATATACTGTACAAATATATACCTCATACTTCAGGGAGAAGAATTCCCAGGGCAACTCGGGTTATAAAAATGACAATAAAAACAGTAAAACGAAAACAACCATTAAAAATAGCATAAAAGACAACATAAATCAGCATAATTTGAAAAAAAAAAGAGTTTTGAAGCTGGGAAGAATTAGAGAGGGGGAAAAAAGCATTATCTGAGGCAGGTTTTATAGTGTGTGCCCTTCTCTATTCTTGAATATTAGCAAAAGTAAAATTCTTTGGATGAGCATGGTATCGTCCATGCTAGAAATGCAGTATAAGATTTTCTAAGAATTTACAATTACATGACATCGTTGATGTAGAGTGGAAACCATGTACATGCATGCAAACATGTACACCTGCACACTCACTGGAAACAATTTTTTTCCTAACTGGGGGACATTGAGCTGTGCCATTTCATATTAAGAATGACACTGGCTGACAGAGGTTGTGTGTGAAAGTTGTGTGATACTGACAATCATGTTGCAAGACCACCAGCATAAGTAGGAATTTCCCTCAATGTACTTGCTGTTTTAGTTAACATTGTGTCTTATTAATGGGCATTGATGAATATTTTACACAGTGGCTTGTCCAGCGTGCAACAAGTGATTTTTTTTTCTGTCACAGACTGAAATGTTTAACAATTGGAAAATTACTACATGTTTGTGTTGGCCTTCTCTGGAGAGAAGGCAAAATCAGTTAATGAAACATCCTCATAATTTAGTAGAACATTTACCACCATGGACAATCCTTTTGCAGAATTAATGTGCAAAAGTGTACATGATAATGATGAATATGTAGCATTGTTTGATGAATCATAGTTCTTGCCAACATGGAGGGCAGAGAGTGGGATATTCCAGAAATATGAAAATAGTCTGAGGCACTAGGCACACACATGCCACCAGGACCTGCATTTGGTCCCCAGGAAGGTGCCTCTTGCCCTAGCATGGTCTTGTGGGTAGCGATGAGCATGAACCAGAAAAATTATGAATCTGGATGGTTCATGAACCACCCATGAACCTTAGAAAAAAATGAACCAGTTCACAGTTTGTTTTTCAGGTTCGTGCCTGGGGGAACCTAATGCCTCCTACCTCCTTCCTCTTGCCTCCGTTGTCTGCCTAGCTGCTCCTGCCGCCTCCTCCTCTTCCTCCTCCACTGTCATCATCTTTAGAGACAGTGGCCTGACTTCCAGGAGCCAGGTCTGCTGTCTCTGCACATGAAGATGGCAACAGTGGAGGAGGAAGAGGAGAAGGAGGCAGGGGCAGGTAGTGAGGCAATGATGCAGAGAGAAGAGTGGGCTGAAGCAAAATGAAAAAAGAAGTTCAGCCCTTAGTTTCATTTCAGCAAAATCAGATTCATGAACTGAACCATTCAGGGTTGTAGTTTGGTTGGTATCCTATCTCCACTTGTGGGACTTTCTTCAAACTGTAACTGAGCAAAACTTTCAATGCCTTGTATAGTGGGGAAAGTTGCTAAACATTGCATCAGATTCTAGCCAGCTAAGATCTGGAGCATCTGAAGGTTTAGGAAGAATTTCTAGTTAGCATATACATAGCTTTGCAAGATGTAGAAAGTCTCATAAGATCACGTGCTAAGAGGCAATGCATGGAGGACAACAATCCAACAACTAATAACAGTATGATTGGCACTGTTATTATAACCAGTGGAGTCAAGCATTTAGTCTCTCCCCTCAGCCTTGGGACCACAAGCTGTAATTCATGGTTGGAACTTACTTCAGCAGCAACAACAACAAAACTGATATAAACTCACACCATAGGATTGGTGGCATAAAATTTGAAAACTTCCTATCAAAACGTTTCTACAAATGCCTTATAAAAATAACTTTTGAAAGTCATGAGACAAGGTTATTTGTTAAACCAGTAAAGTAATTTTGTTCTTACCCATTGCAATACTTTTGAAATGTAACTTTGTTAACCCTCTTCACACAAAAAAGCAAAAAAGTCACAGGTAACTGTGTCTCTTGCAGCTTGCCACATGCGTGATGTACCAATTCCTGTTACATCTATATGGTGCCTACAATTTGATCAGTAAATGCATCGACAAAGAAAGAGTGATCCCACAATTTTAAATCTCCATAATTTTACATCTAAAGCAAGACTGACATCAAGTCCTGCTTCATTAGTAAATGATGGCTGACAACAAGTCTCACTACTGCCACACTAATGAAACAACATAAACCATGGTGCCATGCAAGTGTTGCTGACAGATGCACATTAAAGATCAGGGCATCATCTAATTTGTATTTGTTACTTATCTCTGCAACCTGTTCTGAACTACCAACTTTTCATGGAAATGGTTTAACTTTTCAGTGTGATACACACCCTGTTTGGTGAGATTAGAGCAACATTGCTTTCTTCTGTGGAGAAATGTGCCTTAATCCTTTCCGAAACCAAATGATTATTTTTGAGATGTATGAAATGTTATCATCATCATCATCATCTTAGAATTGCAGTGCTGGAAGACAACCCTATGGATCATCAAGTTCAGCCCCTGGAAGAGAGGCCCAGTGGGGAATCAAACCTCCAACCTCTAACTCTGCAGCCAGATGCCTGAGCCACTAAATTATTTAGCAGTTCCATAAACATATTTTGTAGAAGCATGAATGTAGTCAGTCCCATGTGGGGACTCACTACATGCTGCATAGAAATGGTCACACTAGAACTGTGACGTTTGTGTTGTTGTTAATAGAAGTGGACAGTGAAGACCAGAGAAGTAGGGAGGAGGCGATTTCAACCACTAGGTACAGCCAGGTGGTTACTTCAGCTGATCTCATCAAAGGGGCTTGGGATCTCATAAAAGGGCAGTACGTGGCTAATTATTTATTTTGTTTTATTATTTATTTCTACTTCCATGAAAGTTAGGCAAAGGACCAGGATTTTCTGCCTCAGGGACCAAAATAATTTAGCTGGTTTTAAGTATTAGGGCCCTTGCCATGCTCAGAGGGGCCATTTGTCACTGTCCTAAGAAGAAGATTCTAGTAATCATTGAAGGAAACATGGTTCAGAAAAGCACCTCTGCAACCCCCCCCCCCCCCAGGTTTTGGACCCTATCTCTCTAATTTCTACCCCACCTTTCTACATGTGGAGGAATTCAGGATGACTGAAAATGATTTAAAAATATAAATAGTAAAACAATTACAAATATGAAGAAAACACACTGTAAAAACAATTAAACATATTAATGATTAAAAGGTACTAAATAAAAATCTCTGTAAAACCATTTGAAAAGACATTTCATAAGATAAAAGGGCCGCTGTCTCCTTGCAAACCTTTCCTCAGCAGCAGTCACTTTTACTCATTTAGAAGTCTGCCTGAAAAGGAAGGCCCTTGTCTGGCAGCTGAAGGACAGCAGGGAGGGAGTCAGATTGGTCTCCTGTGGGAGGGAGTTCCATGGTCCGAAAGCAGCCACTGAGACCCTATTCAAGCTCTGTTCATATCATTTCCTAAAGCTAATTTTCTAAATAGACAAGCCAGCCTAAATCACTTGGCTTTAATGTTCTAATAAGCACTTTTGCGCATAATGTATGGTTCGACCCATACACAATCTGTCATCATTTCTGGTTCTCCACAGCTTAACATATAACAATACTTCTGACACATCCTCACAAGGGAGGAAGTAGTCTTTTGGGTGCATAAGGCAGTAGCATCAGGCCAGTTACTTAATGTGGTGATGGAAGATGCTGCTTTCACCTTTTCCCACTTGAGGAATGCACCTAACATTGAAAGAGAACTACTGCCATTAATCATTTGCCTTAGCATCTTTTTCGCAGGCTGTCAAGAGACTTGGTGTGTGCCGTAAGGTGTAGAGGTGGTGTCCAAGCGCTTGGGTGACGCAATATAACAGAGTGCAGATGCCTTTGTAAAGAGCCAGGATCTATTTGCAGCTGAAGATCCCCTAAAGTAATTTTAATCTTCCCCATAAGCTGGAGTTCAAATGTTAGGAATAGTAAACAGAGAAATGTGTCCCTTCCCTCTCTTTCTGTATCAGAAAAAAAAATGGTCACATTCACAAAATTAGTTATCCAGCTTTGTTAAATTTTAAAAGATTCTAGTCTGTAGTTGCTTGTAGGTCAGAACTCTCCCTGATCTCTTCACGTGGGGATGGATAATGGATGTGCAGAAGAGCCCTGAGAATTCTAGCCTTCCCAAAGGCTTGAATATCCAGCCTTGTTTGTTCTTACATTCTACAACTTATTGTTTCATTCTCTGCCACTTCACAAGGGGATAGGGCATGTTTAAAGCGGATGCGACTATCAGTCATCAGGGTATATATTGAGCATTAGGTATGGAACTTTTTGTGGGTTGGGGGGTTGGACTACAGCTCCCGGAATTCTCGGGACTTTAACCAAATAAATAAATAAATAAATAAAGTCCCTTCAGGTGCTTTGAATTGCTTACAGCTGAAAAATAAAGGGATTAATCTTCATGAAGACAGGGGAAATGGCTGGCTAGGGCAAAGCTCTGTGGAAGCTGCAAGACATTATTGCTGATGGCAATAATTGTGTGCCTTCAAGTTGATTCCAACTTACTGGCAACCTTTTCTATGCATTTTTAGGTAGAAAGTACTCAGAAAGAGGGACGTGGTGGCGCTGCGGGTTAAACCGCAGAAGCCTGTGCTGCAGGGTCAGAAGACCAGCAGTCGCAAGATCGAATCCATGCGACGGAGTGAGTGGCCATCGCTTTGTCCCAACTCCCCGCCAACCTAGCGGTTCGAAAGCATGCAAATGCAAGTAGATCAACAGGGACCACCTCGGTGGGAAGGTAACAGCGTTCCGTGTCTAAGTCGCACTGGCCATGTGACCACGGAAGATTGTCTTCGGACAAAATGCTGGCTCTATGGCTTGGAAACGGGGATGAGCACCGCCCCCTAGAGTCAAACACGACTGGACAAAAATTGTCAAGGGGAACCTTTCCCTTACTCAGAAATAGTTTATGAGTCCCTTCTTCTGAGGGCACCCTGAGACTGTATAGCTTGCTCATGGCCACACATCTGGCTTTTCTCCTGGGAGGCAAAGTGGAGAATTGAACTCCCAGTTTCTGGCTCTGCAGCCTGATACTTAAACTACTAGTCTACCTTCCCATTAGGCTCCATACTGGGTGCCTCTCAGGAAACTACCAGACTCCTAATACCTTGCAGTTTCCACAGAGCTTTGCCCCACTCAGCCACTTCCCTCACCTTCATGAAGATTCATCATGTCAGCTGTTTGTCAGCTGTAAGCAATTCAAAGAATCCAGTAGAAATTGGAATACTTTTTTTCTGCTAAAGCTTCTAGAATTCTGGCTGGGGAAAATTTCTGCAGACATATGGGACCTGTAGTCCAAAACCCCATGACTGACGGATATGTACTCCCTTCTGTACCAGAGACAGTGTGTCTCTGTATATTAGTTACTAGACAGCATGAGCAGGAAGGTGCTATTGTAATCATGTTCTCCTTGTGGACTACTCATAGCACCTGGTTGGCCTCTGTCCGAACAGAATGCTGGATTCGATAGGCCTTTTGTTCTGTTTTTAATTAGTTAACTTTGACAGTGGGTTTTGAGCACCATCTGGTGTTCTAGCCCAAATACAGTTGGCTGACTCAATAGCTGGAACCCTTCCAGGTGATTAATTCACCAGATTTCCTCTGCCTTGAGCCCCTGTATTAGGAGAAAGGCGGGATATAAATAACCAGAGTACTACTATCTGAACAAGTTCCTGTGTCTCATTAAACAACCACGTGGAGTGCCTCAGCTTGTCCTCCTGGAATACCTGCTTTCTTCGTCCATTTGGGGCTCACTGTACCTGTGGCAAAATGTCAGGAGCCCTCAGCTCTAAACAGCCACCCAATGAACAATAAAAGATTGCAGCAAACAGGCCCAGCATTAACACTTGACCTGCTATAGCATCCAACTGGATGCCCACTTGAGTGGCATATGGGAAAGGCCTTTCCCTTGCATTGGTCAGAGTCTGTAAGATGGCAGGTCTCTCAGCGTTCCAATCAGTAATCATTCTCACAGCTTTCAGAAAGGGCATACAGACTCTTCAGCCAGAATCCTATTACATTTTAACATTTTAAGATGTATTTGCTGTTCCAGGCTGGGATATAGGACTCTCATGCCACAGCAAATGCACACTTCTTAACTCGTGGCAGTTCACCCCTGAGATTTACACCGACTGAATTACGCTGGCAGGTGTAGCTAATATGATTCTAGCCATGTTTTTAATGTTTTTAAATCCATTTATACATCAAGCTGCTTTTAATGGCTTTGTGACTGAATCTGTTTTCTATTTGCTGTTTTTATTTTAATTTTATGGTGTTTCTAAGCCATCATAACTACTACTCTGTACTGGAAAAGGTGGGGAAGGGAAATAAATGTACTACACTTGCTTCTAAAAACAATTGGAGCATCTCATCTAATTTGGCCCTCAGATAATCTAGCTGCATCACCACCTCTTTTAAAACCTGACTGGCCTGTCCTTCATCAAATATTCTACTCCTGGCTCTTTTGAAATTTATTTCCTTATAAGACACACCAGTGCCATACCTTCCTCTGCAGTCTGCTTCACAGCCCTGAACAGGCCTGACAGAACCTTTTAATGCATGTCAAAAGAAATGCCTTCCTCCTAGTCAAACAGTGCTTTTTAAAAACCAGATGTTAACATTAGCAGGCATTCTCAGACACTGCTCCGTCCTAATCCAGAAAATAAGTGGTTAGAATGTAGGAAGCTAAGTCAACCCAGTGCCTGTCGGCTTTAATTGTTTTATTATCACCTTTCATCATTTTAGTAGAGCAGCTTGGGATATTCTAGGCAGACAGACCAGACAAACTCTTTGATCCTTTCAAACATCTTATATCATTATTTCAGTAACAACTTTATAACACTATTGAGAGAAATGCCTTGTTTCCCAGAAGATGCTGGGTTTATTGAGTTTTATTTTTAAAAGAAATGTCTTGACCATTAACTATATTCACCATGTGATGTGAAAGGCAATATTCTAAAGATGAGATCAAATTTCTTCTTTTTTATAATACTGGTCAGTGGTTTAAACAATTTATTCCCTTTGGTCTTAGAAAAGCTAATCTCCACAGAAGAAATGCCAAAGGAAAAAATGTACATTATTATTATTATTATTATTATTATTATTATTATTATTATTATTATTATTATTATTATTATTATTATTATTATTATTATTATTATTATTATTATTATTATTATTATTATTATTATTTTGTCATTAACCACAATGTGGATAAATACCTCAGTTTAAATTATCAAACTTGGTGTTATTGGTGTTTAATTATTGTTGAATTTCTGTCTTTCTGAATTTTTCTCTGATTGGTTTCTCTTCTCCCTCTCTTTTGATCACTGGATTTTCTCTGCATTTCAACAACCCAACTGTTGTGCACCCCCAGTGTCCCTAGTTTGTTTCCCTCAAACCCAGGTCCACCTTTGGACACGACTTGCTTATTACTTCTTTCACCAACTGCCACCAATGGATCTTGATCCACTATTTACCGTAGATGTTGCAAAGACACATATACTCAAATATAATTGATTATTTATTATTTTGTTGTTAAATCGCATAAATATGATTCATAGATGTTTTATTACGTTGCACTCATTGCTTGGGTATTAAACATGTTTCCATATGGGCATCATTTTTCATATTAATAACTGTTAATCACTGGAATACTATCAGATGAATATCTACTTGTTATACTTCTATCTTTTAACTATTCTTTAATCTATAAACCAACAATACCATATTAACTTTCCCTGCTCTTTCTTAAAACTCTCAGAACCTCCTCTCTTATTCCCTCTCCGTCTCCCAACTCCCTCTAACTGTCCCTTGACTCCGCCCTCCTGTCCTCTCATAGGCTCCAGCTCTAAAGCTCCACATGATGGACAGGTGGGACATGGGCATTCTGCCGCACCAACACTTCTATTTTTATTAGAACATGTGGTAAGACAGCAGTTAACATAGTTTTAAATTGTATACATTTTGTGCACGTATAGAAACATATGAAAATTAGGTATGTAATTATTCAGTTTCAGTGCAGTAGAAGTACCATGGGGACTTCCAAATCCATTTTCACATTGCTAAACCAAATCACTACTCCAATTGTGAAAGAATGCTGCTTCCAGTAATGATAGTGAGACTGATTTCCCTCCCATATAGGCTATTTATTTATTTTATTTATTTATTTGATTTATACCGCGCCTATCTGGACCGATGGACCACTCTAGGCGGCTTCCAATATAAAATTAAACAATAAAATACAACAGATACATGGCTAATACAAAACAACTAGAATAAACTAAAAAAAATAGGAAAATAAGAAGAAGAAAATCAAGAATTGGCTGGAGGGAAGGCCTGAATAAATAACCATGTTTTTAATTGGGTTTTGAAGATGCCCAGTGTAGGGGCCGTGCAAATTCCCGGAGGGAGATTGTTCCAAAGGCGAGGAGCCACCGCCGAGAAGGCCCAGTTTCGTGTCTTCTCCTTCCAGGCCTCTCTCGGCGTCAAGCTCCTTAGCCTCACCTCCTGACTCGCGCGGATGATCCGGGTAGACCTTGGTGGAAGTAGGCGTTCCGCCAAGTATCAAGGTCCTAAACCGTTTAGGGCCTTATAAGTAAGCATTAGAACTTTGAAGTTGACGTGGAAACAGATGGGCTAGCCCTGCCTCAAAGCAGCTTGTTTGTTCTGGCTAATAGCAGAATCAGTCCTGCCATTCAGACTTAATTGCCCAAATTTGGAAATGTTACTTTTTGAGATTATGAGTCCCAGAATCCCTCAGCTGGTATGACTAGTAGCTATGCTGGTTAAAGGATTCTGGAAAGTAACATTGCAAAAATTCTAAAAAGTGACTTCTGTGAAGAGCATACACAAAGACATCTTTTGCATGACAAATACCATTTCATCCAAGATCCTAAGGAAGTGGTGTCCACCCCATGGATGAAATGTTTGAAATATACAAGTATGGATTTTGGAGTTTCTATTGCGCTCAAAGTATTGGGGGCAGGGTGGAATCCAGATTGCATATGAAAGTGGCAAGTTGTATAAATAGAGAAAGTGTCTGAAGAAATTTGCTCAGGATAGCTAGTCGTTTCACAGTGCTAATAAACACACAAGGTGTCAGCGTTGGTGAATTCCCTCAAGGAATCCTTAATGCTGATACTTTCTCACTCTCCAGGATGAAAATGTGCTTAGCAGCATTAAGGATTGTGCATGCCAGATCTCAGAGATGTGTGAAGAAGATTATGTTAAGAAGCACACGTTTTGTTGATGCCTTTGAAAGTTTTGCTGAATGCCTTCTCAGCCAACCAAATATCCCACAGGCAAAAAAATAGCACACTGTTTGCTAGTGAGAGCAGATAATATCAGCTTCTGCTATCTTTCCTTTTACAACCACGCAAAGCAAGTCAATTCAGAAGTCATGGCAATGCAGTGGGACTGGATGAAAGGATGATAAAAAGTTCTAATACAGTTTAATTTCTCCTTTGCAAAAGTGCAATCAACCCCATATTGCAACCTTGAGTGCTAATAAATAACCTTAAAGATGGGGCCCAGCATTCACAATAGAAGTACACATTACCACTGCCAGATTCTTCCCCCAAATTTAATGGGAAAGGGAACATATTCACGACCTTTCAACAACATTAGCCTGGTGCTAGAATCTTAATTACCACCTTATCTTGAGTTTTTCATAAGCATAGTAGAGCTAGTTATACATACTCATTCAGTTTCGGTATACTAAAAATACAAGTGGGATTTCTGAGGTGATTTTAACTCTGCCTGGGTGACACAACCCCTTTCGGTAAACGAATATGGGTGGCAATGGATGGACTAGCCTATTTGTGGCCCAGGGCAGCTTCACATGTGTTCTGTCATCTTTCTCATCCTGATGTCTGGTATTTTTTAAAGTATGAAAATACACACTGGCATTGTATGCATTTCCTCTATGAAATAAGCATGTCCCTAACATACACATTTTGGTGCTGCAAAAATTGGACAGTTACACATTTCAAACTATAAATGCATCACAATTGGTTCACTTAAAGCAAAAAAGCAAAGCGTGCTGCATATATACCGCCCCATAGTGCTTCAAGCACTCTCTGGGCGGTTTACAAGTTAATTATGCAAGCTGGGTACTCATTTTACCGACCTCAGAAGGATAGAAGGTTGAGTCAGCCTTGAGCCGCTACCTGTGATTGAACCCCAGGTTGTGAGCACAGTTTTGGCTGCAGTACAGCAGTTTAACCACTGCGCCACGAGGCAATTGATTCTCACCAAACATAATTCTCTCCAATGGCCAGCTGAGAATGCTTGTTTTTGTAGGCCTAGCCTGCCAGCTCCTGGAACTGGAGCCGCTGTCATTGGCATAAGGAGGACGTGAAGGAGACCGGTGGGGGGAGACAAGGGGTCCCGCCCACCAAGAAGCAGAAGCCCTGCACTTCTTCCCAACTGCCCTGCGAGGCAGGCTGGCCCCTCTCATTCCACGGTATCCAGGCACTTGCAGGTGGTTCAGTCCTGGGGCGCCTGCATCCATCTCTCCGTCCTTCCCTCCAGGGTGCTGAGGGCGAGGCTGCCGTTTCTCTTGCCGGTTGCCATGATGTCATTCCGCTTCGGTCCAGCCAGGGGCCCTGAGGCATCTGCCATGCCCTTCCTGCAACCCAGCTCACTCCTGGTCAATTTAGAGGTCGACTGTTTAAATAAGCTGTTCATCCAGTTCTGCCATGAACTTGTGACCGTCATTGAACAGTTTCGAGCCAAGGAGCTGCATTCCATCTTTTCCTGGCTAGTAGAAAGCATCTTTGGCAGCCTGGATGGTGTGACTGTAGGTTGGAGCCTCCTTTGTTTGCAAGGGAGAATAAACCTGACCGACTACAATGTGGCACTTGACTTCCCGGATGTCCCATGATGAGGTTGGTGTACAAGCTACAATCTGAGAAGTACAGATATGACTTCCCTGTCTCCTACCCTCCTGGTCCAGTAAAAGCCTCAATACAAGAGTGGATTTTGCCAGAATGTTCCTTATACCACAACAAAGTGTAATTCATTCCTTCTGGAAGGCTGAGTTGGCAACTGGCCCTCAATCTGTATGAATATTACATGATCAACTTTGCATTGAGCCTGGCTACGCAGAGGAATGCCCACCTGGCCAGCCACATCAGTACATCCAACAGTGCTTTGTCCTGGTAGATCAGTACTTGAAGTGGTTCCTGCCCACCTAGGGAGCATCCTTCCACACCCCCTCCTTTGATTTGTGATCCCATCACCTGCTCCCCGATTGCCAGCAAGGCCTTTCACCTCCTATGGAATGCATCCCACCAGCCTGCTGAAAAGGCACATGGATCACTAGATGTCCGTGAACACAGACCCTACCTCCCAGGAGATCTGGCAAGCAGAAACCTTGGTTCTGGTCTTTGTGTAAATGTGGCTCTATCATTATTCCCAGGACATGTACCAGAAAATGCAGTCACCTCACATCAAGGATTTGTTCAGACCCACCAAGGAACATATCTTGGTTATCCACTTGTTGGTGAAGCATCTGCAACAGCCTTCAGCAACATCCTGAGGCCACAGGCAATGCATTCAGAAACCACCAGCCTGGTGGATGAGTTCAAGAGGACGGTGATTCCCTGATTTGTTCAGCAGAAGCTCTACAACTTTCTGCAGCACTTCTTTGGCCCCTGGATGCTTTTTTCAGAGCCGTTCTGGAAATGTGGTTGAGCTACTTGCAGCCATGGCGGTACGCCCCTAAGAAGCCCCTTCCGAGCACAGAGTGCCCCCCTTTGCAGTGTCTCTGAGAATTGGGCTCCCTTTGTTCAAGAGAACCTGCTGATGTACAACAAGCTCTTTGTTAAGTTTTCTGAATCGTGCCCTCCGGAACAACCTGGTCAGCCCGAAGAATGCCCTGATCGTGGCCAAAGTGTTTGCTCAGCCCAATTTTGCCAAGATGATCCAGAAAGTAGAGCAGCTGTTTCTGGAGACAGACCTGGCCATTCCTCAGCACCACCAGCACCACCTCTTTGTGAGCCCCTCTCTTGTCACCCTGGATTCCAAATGTCATGGATGCTTCCTTCAAGAGTAGACCCTTGGTCTCGATGGGTGAAATAGAAATCTAATAAATTAAATAAATAAATAAATTCAAGGTGAAGTGTCAGGTTTACAGTCTTGACGGACAGGACTTCCAGTACACACAGATATTTGGGCCAGAAGTCAGAAACCTGGTGCGTCATTTGGCCCAGCTGATCCACCAGACCCAGCAATCAGCCCAATCCATCTTGGTCCATTCTGTGGAGGCCATGGCCAACCAGTTCTCTTTTTTTTTTCATGGTTCTGGTTTGGGTCCACCGACTTAAATGGCTCCTACACTGGCAATGACCTGGATGAAATTGGCAAGACAGCATCAAGAAGATGGATGAATACTTGGAAAAGGCCCTGGAATATCTGTGTCACATATTTTGGTTGAACACAGCCCAGCTGCACCAGATGATGTTGAACTGGGGGGGGGGGCAGCTCAGGATGAGAACGGGAAGAAGCAGCTATCAATATCTTTCCTAAACAAGCAAAGAAATGGCAGCAGTGTTAGCACTGAACATGCTGGCTGGGGAATATGGGATGTTGTAGTCCAGAGAAATAACTTTTCCAAAACCTGTGATCAGATATTGTTTGGTAGTTCATTCATATGCCACCATCTAGAACCTACACTGAAATATTGTTCTGGTTATTTAACGATTTTTGTTTCTCATGGCCCCTCTGGTGAGACCTCCCCCCACCCCGGCTTTTTAAAGGCTTGCTCTTCACTGCAAGCCATATGGGCTCTTTCATCTACGGAGATTAAACCTGAATCTTTGGGGGCACGTTGATCATTGTTCACAGGAGTTAAAATTGTCACTGTTTTATATCATATCAGGAAAGCCTCTGTGATATAAATATCAGACATTCTGCACCTGAAAGTTTCCAGATTAAGTTCACCCAAGTTAATCTTTCTGTGAAAGCTGACCCATTCCAAAGTAATGATAACCACATGTTCATTGTGTAATTAAAAAGGGGCTGCCCTGAGGCTAGGAGGGTGAAATGCATTTGAATTAAATGTCTATGAACTTCCAAATCCTGAGAATAGCCCCCAAATTATGACAGTTTAATATAGTTAATGTTGGGTAGTTTAAGTTCCAACTTTAACCACCATTAAGCCATTCATGGGGCTTATTTTCAAGCTTTTCACATTAACTGTGAGGAGGAATAAAGAATTCCCTAACTTTTGAAAGAAATGAAAGCTGAGATGCTTGCATAAATACATGACTCAGTGGGCTTTGGTTTAAGACAGGCAATGCATGCCCTGGATTAACCATTAAACTAAGTGCAGTACAGAACTGTTGGGCTCTAGCCAAATTAGGTCTGCATGTGATGGGTATTTATCTACAAATTTTTCAGTGCAGACTGAGGAACATAATCCAGAGATGAAGAGCGGACCAGGACTTTTCAGAAGTCTTCGCCTCCTGAGCTGATCAAGGGGGGAGGCTGGCATTAATCCCCCCATTCTACACTGGTTATGATGACAACTAGACTGGGAAAGTTAGTTTTGAAGAGTAATTCCTTATAGTTATAGAACCAATGCCACCAAGTACTAAGTTATCTTCTTAATTAAAATTTAAATAACTACTTTTAAATGCTTTTCTCTTGCCCACTCTGTTGCCTTTGTTGCACTTTAACTCCCCCAGTTTTTGTCTAGCGAGCTCAAGATGGCATGCGGGCTTCTCCACAGTTTGTCCTCATGGCAACCCTGTGAGGCAGGATGGTGTAAGAGTGTATGTCTGGCTGAAGTCATCCAGTGCTTTTCATGGCTGAGTGGTGATGTGAACCAGATCTCCCAGATCCTAGATGTTCATTCTAACCACAAGACCACACTGGCTCTCAGTCTGCATCCACCACAGAGCAGGAGGAACAGCATGATCTATCTATCTATCTATCTATCTATCTATCTATCTATCTATCTATCTATCTATCTATCTATCTATCTATCTATCTATCTATCTATCTATCTATCTATCTATCTATCTATCTATCTATCTATCTATCATGTGGGCTGTCCTCCTCCACTATTTAGTGATGCCATACTCTGTAATTATAAAAATATTTAAGATATTACTGTTACAATACAAAAAAAGTCACTTGATCATGAAGTTACAAAAATGATGCAACATGGTTATACCTTCAATACTGTGAGAATGGATTAATTACAAGTTGTTGGAAGGTGGTTGTAGTTGTTGTTCGGAACTTCATATACTGCCTCAATAGTAGGCATGGCTGGGAGAGACCTTTCTGGGCCAGGATGATTGTCATTCTATCCAGCACTAACCAGTTGCTCTTTTCTGCCTCTGGTTTCAAAGAGGTTCCCATCTCTCTGCTTTAGAGCCTTTCCCCCTTTCTTGAGTCAGTTGAAATCAGTCAATCTACAAGGCTGAGGAAAAAAATGGTGTCTAAAGTCCATCCAGAGTTAAACATTCATTGGAAGCAATTTCAGCTGGAGTTCCTGCTTAATTGTTTGCAGGTAAATCCATGAGTGTGGGAGTGTGGGATGTCCACCTCAACTCCTTAATATCATCAGGTCCTTTCATGAGGAAATGAAGGGCACTGTAGTTTTTGATGGCTCAACATCAGATCCCTTTGACATCCGAAGCGGAGTAAAACAAGGCTGTGTCCTTGCGCCGACCCTGTTTGGGATCTTCTTTGCTGTCATGCTGAAGCAGGCCTTTGGAACTGCAACAGAAGGTGTCTATCTCCGGACTAGATCAGATGGAAAGCTCTTTAATCTCACTAGATTGAGAGCGAAGACCAAAGTCCAACTGAAATGCATGCGGGACTTCCTCTTTGCTGATGATGCAGCCATTGTTGCCCACTCTGCTGAAGACCTCCAACAACTCATAAATCATTTTAGCAAGGCCTGCCAAGACTTTGGACTAACTATCAGCCTGAAGAAAACACAAGTCATGTGCCAGGGCGTGGACTCACCTCCCTCTATTACTATCTCCATGCAAGAACTGGAGGTTGTTCATGAATTTGTGTACCTTGGCTCAACAATTTCTGACACTCTCTCCCTAGATGTCGAGCTGGATAAACGCATTGGGAAAGCAGCTACCATGTTCTCTAGACTCACAAAGAGAGTATGGCTTAATAAGAAGTTGACGGCATACACCAAAATACAGGTCTATAGAGCCTGTGTCCTGAGCACACTCCTATACTGCAGTGAGTCCTGGACCCTTTGTGCACGGCAGGAGAGAAAGCTGAACACCTTCCATATGCGTTGTCTCCGGCGCATTTTTGGTATCACCTGGCAGGACAAAGTTCCAAATAGAGTAGTCCTAGAACGAGCTGGAATTTTCAGCATGTATACAATATTGAAACAGCGCCGTCTACGTTGGCTTGGGCACGTCGTGAGAATGGCTGATGGCCGGATTCCAAAAGATCTCCTGTATGGAGAATTAGTGAAGGGAAGCCGCCCCCGAGGGAGACCACAGCTGCGTTACAAGGACATCTGCAAGCGGGATCTGAAGGCCTTAGGAATGGACCTCAACAGATGGGAAACCTTGACGTCTGAGCGTTCAGCCTGGAGGCAGGCGGTGCATCATGGCCTCTCCCAATTTGAAGAGACACTTGTACAGCAGACCGAGGCAAAGAGGCAGTCCCGAAACAAGCAAAACCAGGGAGCTGGACAGGGGACAGATTGGATTTGTCTCCAGTGTGGAAGGGATTGTCACTCTCGAATTGGCCTTCTCAGCCACACAAGATACTGTTCCAAGACCTCCACACAGAGCATGATACCATAGTCTCTCGAGACTGAAGGATGCCTACACTGTGAGAATGGATTAATTACAAGTTGTTGGAAGGTGGTTGTAGTTGTTGTTCGGAACTTCATATACTGCCTCAATAGTAGGCATGGCTGGGAGAGACCTTTCTGGGCCAGGATGATTGTCATTCTATCCAGCACTAACCAGTTGCTCTTTTCTGCCTCTGGTTTCAAAGAGGTTCCCATCTCTCTGCTTTAGAGCCTTTCCCCCTTTCTTGAGTCAGTTGAAATCAGTCAATCTACAAGGCTGAGGAAAAAAATGGTGTCTAAAGTCCATCCAGAGTTAAACATTCATTGGAAGCAATTTCAGCTGGAGTTCCTGCTTAATTGTTTGCAGGTAAATCCATGAGTGTGGGAAATGCATATCCTAATCTACAGTATATCATTCTTCCCTGATTTGACACCTTCTAAATTGGTGAAGCTCAATTCCCTTAACCCCCCCCCCCCAGGCATTTACCATCTGTCTGAAGGTAACAGGAGTTCTCAGAGCCTGGAATATTTTTTAAAAGTAACTCATTTTGTTACTCACTATGTTAAACCAGCAAGAGGTCATTACAGTTACCATTGCCCATCTGCCCACATTCCCATTCCTCATTACTACTCTCTGTCTGCCAAAGTAGTTGTTCCCATTCCTTATTACTAATGCATTACCTTTCCTCATTAGTGAAACAGCCACTAGAAAATACATGAAAATGCTTCCTTCAGTTAGCCAGTTCTGTTTATTGCACAAAATATTAGCCCGAGTGAAATTCAATAGACAGGCATCCTCATGGGT
The DNA here is from genome assembly GCF_051106095.1 of Pogona vitticeps. NCBI lineage: Eukaryota > Metazoa > Chordata > Lepidosauria > Squamata > Agamidae > Pogona > Pogona vitticeps. Next base: position 223,362,179 of record NC_135785.1, on the reverse strand, counting down.
ATTAACTTAGTGGAAAAATTGAACTGGAATCACCTGGTACTTTCCTGAGAATATTCATTAAAGAACATAGCAGGAATTAATAGTTATATCCATGTCCAGTTGGATGCTGGCTGAAAAAAATTGCATAAAATCCTCCTAAATGAAACTTTGATGTTCAGAGGTGCTTGCTAATGGATTCTCCTACACTTGCCAGTCATAAACTGTATAGATTGATATTAAATATGTTTCCATATGATCTGGCTGAATAGCTCAGTGAGTTGGAGCCCCTGACTGTGGAGCCAAAAGTTGATAGTTAAGTTCTCACTGTATCTTATAGGAGAAGTGCCAGCCTGAGTGGCCTTGGACAATTTATACGGCTCCAGAGAACCCCCAGAAGTAGGGACTGGTAGACCACTTCTGAGTACTCAATATCTAGAATGCCCTGGAAAGGATCACCATAAATCAGAATAAGCTTGATGGAATGTAAATGTAATTATGTTTTTATAGGCTTTGCTGGTGCCCCTTGTCCCAGTGAGGAGTTCTAAAATTTAATTCGAGCAACCATATTTATCTTAGTCCTTTATGTGAGAAACCAAAGTTGCACTTAACATGTAGCATTGACTCTTTGGCTTCTCTTTTAAGCTGGGTTGCCTTGCTTGCTTAAGCCATAGATCCAAAGCATGCTAATACTGTATTTCAGTCAACAGAAACACATTTTAATGAAATCAGGTGCAGAGAATGCAGTATGGGTACATTTTGTTGTACACTCACCAAGGAATAATGACAATGAAATGCCTGTCCTCCCTTTTACTGCTCAGATAGGTAAATAGGTAATGAGAAACAGATATATATATATATATATATATATATATATATATATATATATATATATATATATATATATATATATATATATATATATATATATATATATATATATATATATATATATATATATATATATATATATATATATTCTTATTAAACTGAAAAAGAAGTGAATTACAGGTGTAGCCATACAAATCCCAAACTAAATCAACCTGGTTGATGCAAAAAGTAACACATTACTCCCACTCTGGCCGCATTGCATTGGCTGCCCATTCAATTCCGCTTTGATTTCAAAGTTCTAATGATTACATACAAAGCACTAAATGGTTTAGGACCTCAATACTTGGCAGAACGCCTCCTCCCACCTAGATCTACTCGTATCACCTGATCTAGCCAGGAGGGGCAACTGAGGAGCCTAACGCCGAGGGAAGCCTGGAAAGAAAAAGCAAGACACCGGGCCTTCTTGGCAGTGGCTCCCAGGCTCTGGAACACACTCCCCCCCCCCGAGATTCATCTGGCCCCCTCGTTGGGTAGTTTCAAAAACCAACTCAAGACCTGGTTATCTAGACAAGGCTTCCCTCTGGGGACTACGTAACCTTCACCTTTTCTCTATCTTTATCTTTGTTTTGTGTAAATGTTGTAAACTGTAATTTCATATTCATTGTTTTTATTCTGCCTTTTGTGAGCCACCCAGAGTAGACTATGTCTAAATGGGCAGCATATATGCTAAATAAATAAATAAATAAATAAATAAATAAATAAATAAATAAATAAATAAATAAATCTTACTGCAGTACTTACAATGTGCTACTTCTGAACTCTAAGAGTTCTGATTCAATCCATCTCGAGGGCACTGGGTTGGGGAAAGCTGGTCTGGATGGTCCCTTCTCTAGATAGATAGATAGATAGATAGATAGATAGAGAGAGAGAGAGAGAGAGAGAGAGAGAGAGAGAGAGAGAGAGATTTAAGTAGGGATTTTAAGAATGCCACCACCCAGTGAGCTTCCATGGTTGAGTGGTATCCTGGGGTCCAGTCCACCACTCTATCTATTATACCATACCTTCTTTCTATGAGATGAGGGGGGAGGGTTCCATACATGCCTGTAACACTGAAATCTGACATAGTGCATTATATGTCTCCCATGTCCTCTTTATCCTAGCAGTACTACTTCCATTTGAGGCACACACATAGTTTTCAGTATCTTGACTACTGTAGTCCTCCATGTTGTATCCCCTGGAGGCATTCTGGAGGTGTTGCCACCTTTCAGGAGCAGCTTTTTGGGAGCAGTGTGGGGACAACATGAGGAGGATGAGAATTAGTGAAATATTGTATACATTTACCATCAATAGAGGATAGTGATTCTTTACTTCTTCTTTTTTCACTCTCTGATACATGTAGAATAATGGCTCTGAAGAGGAAACCCTCTGCCATCTGACAGAGATCTTCTTCCTTGATTTGGGACCCTGGGGAATTAGCATTCTAATTCATGTAGAGAATCTACAAGGATAGTGGAGGTGTATCCCCTTTAGAAGCATTTATCTCCATAGGTTGGAGAATAAGAAAAGAAACAGAGGGGTGGTGTTTGCCCAGCAAAAAAGCAAAGTGTGTTGCTTAGATTCCACCCCATAGTGCTTAAAGCTCTCTCTGGGCAGTTAACATTTTAAATTATGCAGTCTACACATTTCACACATACCCCAGTGAGTTGGGTACTCAAATTACTGACTTTGGGACGATGGAATCCTAAGTCAACCTTGAGCCAGCTACCTGAGCCCATCTGGATTGAATTCAGGTCACATGCAGAGTCTTATCTGCAGTACTGCCATTTAACCACTGTGCTATGAGGCTCTTGTGAGTCCCATTACTATGCTCCCTGCTATCTATGGTAAATGTACACAATTTGTTAATAACTGAAAAGAGCTAAAGTCACATAGGAGTGATCTTTTTCATTTGTTTCCATTCAACATCCAAAACACTCAACAACCTGACCCTCTGAAACTTGGATAATGCATATTAGCTGCAGGTCAAGCATAAACACATTTCACTCGACATTAATAATTTCAAATGGATACAATCTGAGACCTATATTTTGGTTCATGATGACCCATCTTGTCAGATCATTGGCGTTTCCTAATCATGATTTAGGTAACAAAGTGGAAATCGATGGACTGCGAAATTGCACAGATTTTAATGAATGCAACTAAAAAGAGGATTGTCAATATTGTCAATTCTTCTAGAGAAAAAAACAAATGGAAAAAATTATGAGATGCTACCAGATGTTAGGGAAAATATTACTATCACAGTACATTGATTTCCATTGATTCTGATAGCAGTTAAATTTAGATAATCATAATTTCTTTAATCCAGATTAATTCTACATCTCTTATGTAGTATAGTTAAACCATGGTTTGCAGGATTGAAGGACCAGGATTTCTTGATTAGAGCTGGCTGGATAGCTCAGTGAATTAGGTATCTGGCAGTGGAGCCAGAGATTGCTGTGCCTCCTAGGAAAACAGCCAGTCTGCATAGCTGGGGGCAAGTTACACAGTCCCAGGGAACCCCAGAAGAAGGAGATGATAAACACTTCTGAGCACATTCTGCCAAGAAAACCCTGAAAAGTGTCACTATAAGTAGAATTGACTTAGCAGAATACAACAATTATTAAAGAAGATGGTGCCATCTTCCACTTCCTCAGGCTGATATACTAGTTTCCCATTGATCCGTACTCCTACTTGAGAGCACTGGATTCAAGTCTTGGAGTTCTGCCTTCTCATATTTGAAACTATGTCAAATGGAAGAAGGAAAGTTTAGAGTGATAACCAGGAACATAAATCCAAAGAAGGACAAAACCACTAGGGTGGGATTTCAGCTTTCTATCATTTTAATTAGTCCCACTGGAGAAGATTTCATGCCAATACCAGGAGTAGCCAAATGTGTTCTTCTGGTAGCAAAAAACAAGGTGCATTTGTTCTGTCCTCTTACATAAACTCTTGAGTAGATATGGAGTCAATCAGTCATCCAAAATGTCTCTGCTTATTTCTAACTGCTACACATTTCAGTGATGCTTTGGGTCCTAGGATAAGTTAATATATGTATGTTTTATTTACTTAGTACAGTTACATTTCACTTTTCTTCCAACACAGATTTCAAGAAAGAAAATGTTCTCTCCTTTTCTCCTCTCTGCTACCATATCTGTCTGACTGGGGGAATTCACCCCTCCTCAGCAAACCCCTGGTCCCCATCCCCTCCCTTTTTTTTCTGGAGAGTCCTGAGCCCTCCTCCAGAGAAGCTGCATGAACTACAGGAAAGAAAAAGATGGAAAACGTCTGTGAACTTCTGTAAACTAACTTGTCTTTGGATCCGAGCCAGTGTCTCTTACAGTAACTTCCATTCCAAAGTTTTTAATGTACTTTCCTAGCAATAATGTTTAAGTATTCCACTTCACTCATTAAAAAGAAGGTGAAGGAAATGTAACATTTAGCGTGTTATTTTTAGTTTTATCATTTTGAGACAACCATAAAATATATCTGATAGTTCTTTTATACTAAGAACATAATAATGTAAAATAGCACTTTTGTGCATTCTGATACATTCAGCTCCCAGCTTGAACATACAATGATTAATGCAACAGCTTAACCCTTCACTACCTTCTTTTGCACTTCACTCTGTTATTTGATTGCAGAAAATCTGAACTAATCCAGTTACTGAATTAGTTTGGTATATTAAATTACTTCTATCTCAGCTATGCAGAAACTCATAATCAGGGCTAATACATTTTTGACTTTGCTAGTTTATTTAAGGACACGTCTACCATTATCATTAAAGCTACTGGAGTTATTTAGAGGGAAAAGTCATCAAGCTGGCCAGTTCCTTTACCATAGTAATAACAATTTATGTTTTAGCTGCCCACAGATCAAAAGGCTTCATAGATCATTCCTTTCCACATAGCTAAGAAATGGAGTGGGGGTGGGAGCTGGTCCCCAGTGTTATTACATTACAGATGGCCACTAGCTCCTAAGCAAACACTTGGTGTTAGTAGGCATCCAGATCTGTTGTTGTGCCCTGATACAGAAAAGCAGTTTGAACACAATCTCTTGCTGTGTTGTTTCATACATTCTATATTGTGGGCTTCACATAAGTATATGGCCAACCACTCTGGAAGCAGAAAGTTGAACTAGATAGGTGTTGGTCTGATTGAGCATTGTCCTTTTGTTCTTGTGATGGCATTTAACCCTATACAGATATTTTCTGTTTTTGGCTTTCATAGGATCTGATCTAAAGACAGGCACGTACAAGGAAGAAGGATTTTTTTCAGCACCTGTCTAGTTCTTGATTTCAAAGAAAGCAAAGGCTGAATGTACATGCACATGTATGCTGGATTTTAGAAAAGCCAGACTTAATGAATTCAGAACAATGACAAGTAATGCCCCATGGCAGAAGATCCTGAACGGAAAAGGAGTCCAAGATGGATGGGAATTTCTTAAAAAGGAAATTCTAAAGGCACAACTACAAACAATTCCAACAAGGGAAAAAAAGGAGAGAGCAAAAAAGTCAATGTGACTTTACACAAAGCTCAGAAAGGACCTGAAAACAAAACAAAACAAAATGACATATATAGGAAATAGAGGAAGGCCAGGCCACAAAGGGAAAGTATGGACAAGTAGCAAAGAATTGCACAGATGGTATTGGGAAGGCAAAAACTGAGAATGAGCTGAGGTTAGCAAGATATGCTAAAAGCAACAAAATACATTCTTCAGTACATGCATAGCAAAAGGCAGAAAAAAGAAACAGTGGCTCAGCTACTCAATGGGATGGAAAAATGATAACAGATGACAAAGAAAAGGCAGAAGTGCTCAATTTCTACTTCAGCTCAGTTTTCTCCCAAAAAGCAGTCTATGACCCTCTTGGCAAATGTGAAGCACAAGGAGAGGGTTTTGCAATCTCAAGCTGCAAGTCGAGAATTGCAGCTTGAGATTGATAAACAAATAGTCAATAAATCCCTCATTACTTTGAAGAGGTTCAAATGTTCAACTACAGCCAAGAGTATTGAAGGAACTGGCTGAAGAACCCTCAGAACCACTCTCTGTCATTTTCTTGAAATCATGGAAGATAGGTGAAGTGCCAGATGATTAGAGGAAGGAATGTTGCCCCTCTTCAAAAAGGAAAAAAAGAAGGAGGAAGGAACGTGGGTGCTACAGACTAGTCAGACTGACATCAAATTTGTGGAAAATTCTGGAGCAGATTATAAAGTGGCCAGTTTGTCAGCACTTTGGAAACAATGTGGTAATGACTAGGTGCCAACACAAATTTGTCAAGAATAAATCCTGCCAAACTAATCTTGTCTAAATTTTGGATTATGAAACCTCTGTGATAGATGTTGGAAAAGCCAAAGACATAATATATCTTGATTTCAGCAAAGCTTTTCAGAAAGTGCCCCCTGATCTTCTGATTAACTAAGTGTGGCCTGGATAGAACAAATATCAAGTGGATCCACAGTTAATTAGCTGAACATGAGCCAACAGTGTGATGTGGCTGCAAAAAAGGCAAATGCTACTTCGGGTTGCATTTACAGAGGTATAGTCTCCAAATCACATTGAGTATTACTTCCCCTCTATTTGGCACTGGCCTTGTCTCATCTTTAATCTGTCCAATGTCTGGACACTGCAATATAAGAAGGATACAGATATACTGGAACAGATCCAAAGAAAGGCAACAAGAATGATAAGGGGCCTGGAAATCTGCTTCCACTGTTTGACAAGACACCGTTGGTCCAGAGACCACCTATCCCATTTCCTTCCAGAGGCAATAATGGCAACAGAAGTGTAAATCATGCAGGCTTCATGAACAAGAGCAAGTCCTTCGTCAACCTGAGCAAGCACAGAAGGCAAAGGCAACCCTAGAGATCACACCTGGGACATTCTGGTTACTTCTGGAAACTGGGACCTCCCCAAAGGGGTCAGCTGAATCATCCTTAGTGTTGGAGGTGAGAAATAATGGTCAAAGTTTGAAAGACATACCTACCTGGGTGGTGGAACCACTTGTAAGGATTCACTCCAAAGCCTAGAGTGAAGGAAGGTCTAAGAGGATTGGGAACAGTCATGATAGAAATGAACTGTAACTCCATGCAATAAACATGTATCAAGACCCAGACTCAGGTGTCCTAAATTTTCTGTCATTCTTCACCAGACCATTCAATGCCCTTCAACCTGTGAAGGGCTTGGAAACACATATACATATTGTGCTGGACCCCAGTTCCTGAACATGCCACACAAATGTCTTTGAGGTTATTAGAGTCAGCAAAAGGGACAAGGACCACTGTAGTCTTGTGTGGAATTCTAGGAAACATTCAGCAAAGAGAAACCTCTGTCCATTAATATTCGCAAGGATTAATTTCTATAATTTGTTTTTAGCACTTTTAATCTCACTAAGAGCCATGAACAAAAGTAAGAAATTGTGTAGTGGCTACACCAACCAGTACTGGTAGATTATATAATTTATTGGGCTTCAAGTTATATTAAAGTGACAGCAGTTCAAAACTTATTAGAATCACGGCTATTATTTATTTTGCTTGTTTTCTTGCAAAACAGAAAGTTTCCAGAATTATTCCTATTCCTTCCTTCCTTCCTTCTTTTTTCCTCCTTATTTAATGATTTTTAACATTTTTTTTAAAAAAATCATCAGCATTTTCGTTCCATTTTAAAAGTTCCATAATAATGGTTTTGGTAGATAATGAATTGGGGGGAGGGGGCTTTACAACTACTTATAATTGTTTACATCAAATTAGTGACATTTTCCAGAGAACACAATAGAGTGCAATCCAATGCAAACACCATTGAACACAGGAAGGCTTATTTTTGTGTGAAGCAGTAGCTGTGTGAATGAGTTGCCTTTTAAAAAGGTAATTCATGCACCCAAGAAGCACTACAGTAGGATCAAAGTATCCTGCCATATGATCTCCAAAGTGAAGTGTGGGAACCCCTCTTCCCAAGGTTGCTAAGCTGCTATCTGTTCTACAGTTGCAGAGCATATGCTCCTGGTTCAGGACGCAGCGGCTTCTGAGAGGGTGGGGGACAGCTGCCCATTTTTCCTCTTTCTCAGAGAGTCAGAGAGCGTAACTTCAAAGGCTCTCTCCGGCCAATCCTAATTGGCATTAGGTCACCAGTACCCTATCTGAATACTGTCAACTATCTGTAAGCTTGTTAAGGTTAATAAAAAGGAGCTCTCGGGGCATTGCCCTATAGAGGTGGTGCTCCGCTGGTAGACATCTGCATGTCGGCTGACCTCTTGCTTCTCTCTCTTCATCAACTTCTTTCTCTAAAGTTAATTACCCACTTTCTTTGTTCTGTGATCACCTAAACCATTAGCCTTTTCATTTCGTGATCACTACAGTGAAGGAATGTCCTCCAGTGACCAAAAGGATTATGGACCATTGCCCCTAAGCCACTTTGTGGAAAACATGGACACTCAATTCCTTATCAGTCAAGCCCTTCTTCTTAGTGGCTATAGAAAAAACATATACCACCATTGGCAATCTAGTGATAACTTTTGGATATTAAACATTTCCTCCATTGTACTGGGACTCCCGAAGTTTTCCACAGGTCAAAAATGTTCCTAGAGAGCCTGAGGGAATTAGGAAGCTGTAAATGAAATTAAATTGAAAATTAATGTCACAGGCTGATGACATCATTGCCATTTACTTCCGCACAGTTACGCAACAGGATTTCAGCCAGGTAATGATTTTTTGCCAAGAGGACGGCTTTTTTTGTATGTGGGAGTTGGTCCACACAGTCCAGAATGCTAGAAAACCCGCAATGCCTCCTGTTTCATTAATATGTGGCTCTCTCTCTGTCTTCGACTACCTACTGAAGGAACAAGGCTCATTGCTGCTAACAACCTCAAGGCTGGTAATAATGTGCTTATAGTATAGAAAAAGGCTTGCTGATAGGAAAACTCTTCCTTGTGTTTGAATGCCAGAAAAAGAATTTTCAACACACATCTTTTGAAATACAGTAGAATTAAACAATTTATCTGGATCATGGGAAAGACAAAAGAATTAGTCTTTGAAAATTCATGCCAGCATGCATTACAGTATGCATTACATGCTGTTTATTTCAAATAACAAGTTTATGTGGTCTTGCAAAATTGACAAAAACCAGAAATAGAATTATCTGCTTTGTTTGTCCCTGGCCAGAAACATCTTATAATATTCATCTAGCCAGCAGCTCTAGAAGTTTATGTTACATGCCATCAAGCCCCTTCCATCCTTTCCTAGCATGGGTGTCTGTGAATTTCGTTGTATGTGTATATACTTACAATGACAATAAATTTATTATTATTATTATTATTATTATTATTATTATTATTATTATTATTATTATTATTATTATTATTATTAGTAGTAGTAGTAGTAGTAGTAGTAGTAGTAGTAGTAGTAGTAGTAGTAGTAGTAGTAGTAGTGGTGTCTTTTCCAGCAAATCTTGCCTCCTCGTGATGTGTCTAAAGTATGACAGCCTCATTTTTGTCAATTTTAGCTCCAGATTGTTCTGGCTTGATTTATTCTGAGACCCATTTGTTTGTCTGGCAGTCCAGGGTATCTATAAAGCTCTCCTCCAGCACCATACTTCAAATGGGCCATTCCATTAGCTTTCTTCACTGTCCAACTTCTATACCCACACAGAGTAATGGGCATACAAGAGGGTAGATGGACTTGGTCTCCAGTGACAGATCCTTATATTTGATGATCTTTTCTAGTTCCTTCATTGCTGCTTTTCCAAGTCTCAGTCTTCTTCTGATTTCTTGCTTGCGCTCTCCGTTTGGATTGATGGTTGAACCAGAGAATACAAACTATTTTGTTCATTGTCAATATTAAAGTTGTGTAGTTCGTGTGTAGTCATGAGTTTTGCCTTCTTAGCATTCAGCTGCAGTCTGTGTATTCAGCAGAAATTTGGAAGGGAATATCTACTGTATCTGTGCATCTGTAACTGTGGTATACAGTTTGGACCACAGGACAAAGCTTTGAAGATGTGGCTATGCAGACTGAAGAATTCTATGGAAAAAAAAATAACATTTCCAAGCTCTATGAACAGCAGACACTCCAGCTGATTTGTGGTGGTTGATGAGTGCAAACTAGCAAGTCAACCCTGGTTCAACTTCTTGAATTTACTGAATATGTGGAGTGGATGCAAACATGTGTTCAGAGGGAATTAAGTAGGGGACTAAGAATGTGAGTCAATTGCTGTGGGAAGGGAAATTAATCTCATCTCAATCTCTGCAGATAACAGGAAGTAACGTATGGTCTTGCAGCCTCAGCCCCTCCTTAGTAGTGCAAAATGGAGCTTGTAGTGTCTGCCAAGGCTGTTCCCAAAAAGGATTACCAATACGGTATATTTCAGGAGCAAAAAGTGTCTACTCAATTTGATGGTGCAGGGGAAGAGGGCTGTTCATCAGGTGAAATGTTCCTTATGGCAGTGATCCCCAAATTTGTGTCTCCAGATGTTCTTGCACTAAAACTTCCTTCAGTAATAGGTCTGCTGGCCAGGATTTCTGGGAGTTGTAATACAAGAACATCTGGGAACCAAAGATTGGGAATCACAACCTTAAGGCATAGGCCCAGAAAAAACCACTACTAGAATCACACCTAGGAAAATTGTGACTATACTATCTCTTACAAGTTGTCGTTAGTTCTGTATGACATACTTAAAAACAACAACCAGTATTTCAAAGTCACTACCTCCAGATAAAGCATACCTATGACCAGTCATGAATAAGTGCGTATATTATTGATTTGTACTTGAAGTTTTCTTTAGCTATTTCATTAACTCAATACATATTTCATTTCAAGTGGCAGAACAGAAGGAGAATGCCAGTATACTGTAGTTCATATCTTACCTTTTCGTCATCTCCCTCCAAACAAACAGCAAGGTGAGTCTCTATAGCAGATTTTTCCCCAACAGCTGCCTTCAAGAAGTTTTGGCCTTCATCTCTCAGGAACCCTCACCATGCTAGATGGAGCTGAAAACCTGTACATTTTAAGGCCACCTAGTTGGGAAAGCTAATTTATGAATATGCATGAATATTAGATGATCTCAGCCTGACAAGAAGTGCTATGTATGAGTTTGTTTTTCAATGTAATAAGAGAGATGAACAAAGGGCAGAGATGCATGACAAATATCAAGCAAGAAATAATATTGATGCTACAAATTTTAAGTTTAGGTCTCAGTGCTATGCCAAGAATTCTCAGACTTTGATGATAACTGAGACTAGCTTTTGACAATTCCATATAATTTCTCCTGCAGTCCTTGGATCGTTACATTGCACACTATACAACACACCAGGATGCAGACAGTAAATGTCAAACTAGAAATCACAATGCTTACAAAAAGGGAAATATCTTCTATTTTGTCCTTTATCACTGTTTTCTTCTGGTCCTTTAGTATTAATAAATATAAAACTGCTGTCTGTTCCGGAAAAAATACAGTGCTCTAATTTGTAATTTAATCATTTCCCCAGATGTTTGTTAGAGTTTACAACTGTTTAGAAATGTAGGTGCGTATTTAGGTGCATCTGCGAGAGAGTTACCTTGCCTGTAGCAAAAATATGTTAAGATCGCCAGTGTGGTAACATAATAGCATAAACTTTATTTAGGGGTGTTTGAATGCATCAAGCTAATGAGTATTAGTTTTTCCAGAACCTGTCAGAATGATGACAGTTCCTGCAAAATGAGTTAACCCACTTTGGTATCAAATTAGAAAAAGGATGACTGATGTTCAAAGGAAGAATTACTGACCTATAGAAGACATAATTGGATACAGAAGACAATGTCCCATATCACATTGTTACCCTGTTTCCCCAAAAATAAGACCTAACCTGAAAATAAGCCCTAGTATGATTTTTCAGGAAACTCGTAACATAAGCTCTACCCCAAAAATAAGCCCTAGTTAAGTGAAATCCTACCCTCCACCATTGTGCAGCAATCAGAAGAAGATAACATGACTGTATTTGAATACATGTAGATTCTTGTACATGAAAAAAATAAAATAAAACATCCCCTGAAAATAAGCCCTAATATGTTTTTTGGAGCAAAAATTAATATAAGGCCCTGTCTTATTTTCAGGGAAATTGGTAGTTCCAATTTAGAGTAGGCCCATTGAATCAATGGGAATTTGGTAAGCTGACACTTATGTACATTTCATTGATTCAATGGGTCAACTCTGCTTCGGACAAATAATTGGATTTAGACACATACTCGGCCATATAGGCTAAGCTGTGTCCAATTGTTTTTGAATTGTGTACTTTTGGAATGTTTTATTAGACAGACAAACAGACAGATGTGCGATTCAGCAGAGGTTTCCTTCAAAAGCTAAACTTCTGAAGAAGAGTGTGACATGTTGACTAGATTTACCATAGCAGTTTGCATAGCAATCAGTGATTACACACACACACACACACACACACACACACACACACACACACACACACACACACGTGTTGCCACATAGAGTGCAGACTTCAGGAATGATCCAGCTTTCGCACAGGGAGAAATAGAATTGGAGGCTTCCACATAATTGAGACGTGCAATTGTTTTGTAGAGGGCCATTTTGCATGCAAGCCTTTCTTTGTTCGACTTTACAAAAGTTACCCCATGAAGACATTTCTCCTGTAATACAGTTGGTAGATGGCAGCTCAAGACAAAGGTAAAGCTAGTTGTAATCGTTTTGATCATCTTTCTTGAAAGGGAAAGGAACCATTTCACTTTTCCCTCTGTCCTCATAGTACCCTCCCCTCCCCTGCCCTTCCTCTCTTCCAATAATCCCCTTAAGTGGATCTTCATGATAAGGAAACCCAGTTGCATGGACAACTACAACAGGTATGGAGAGCAGCATTTTTTTTCTCCAAAACAAAACAAAAACAGTTTCTTCACCCTGTGTAAACAGCAGTACACTTCAGCAAAAAGCTGCCTTTCAGTATAGCCCTTAGATCAAAGCTTCCTTCATGAATTCTCCTCCATGAAACAGGGCAAGTATGTGGATAAGTGAAGAAGACAATAGGGCCAAAAGAAATCCTCTTGTGGATAGGTAACTGATAAACACAAAAGAAGAATAGGAATAAATAGGAATTATTGTAATTGAAGTATGTGGACAGAATTTGCATTGGGACCAGTGGTTCATCCATCCATCCATCCATCCATCCATCCATCCATCCATCCATCCATCCATCCATCCATCCATCCATCCATCCATCCATCCATCCATCCATTCAGTTTCTATTCTGCCTTTCTCCCACTGCAGGGATCCAATGTAACTCACAAATTATTTTAAAAACTAGCCAATTAAAGCACAACAAATTATCACATTAAAAACAATTAAACATATGTCAGTATTACAGCCAATTAATTAAAACAGTAACAAAACATTAAAATACATTAAAATCTATATAAATTAATTTCATTGCCTAATTAGTATTTATTTATGTATTCATTTTATTAGACTTCTACCCTGCCCATCTAGACCTAAGGTCTACTCTAGGCGGCTTACAAATTTAAAAACAGGAAAACCAATAAACATACGTATGCTATAAATCCAAGATGGGAAAAATGTCAGAATTAACACACGGCAGGAGGGAAAGCCTGCCCAAATAGCCAGGTCTTAACTTTGCTCCTGAAAACACTCAGGGAAGGAGCCAGGCAAATCTCCATGGCCAAGTTGTTCCAAAGGGAAGGGGCTACTGCCGAGAAGGACCGGTTCCTCGTTCTTTCCTTCCGGACCTCCCTCAGTATTAAGCCCTTCAGCTGCACAGCCTGGCTGAAACAAGTGACTCTGGCAGAACTGAGTGGGAGGAGGCACTCTGCTAGATATAGAGGTCCTAAACTCTTTAGTGATACCTCTTCGCCTCTGTAAGAAGTCTGGCCGCCATATTCTGCACCATCTGGAGTTTCTGTGTCAGTCTCAAAGGCAGCCTCACGTAGAGCTCATTACAGTAATCTAATCTTGAGACTACAAGCGTATGGACCAAAGTGGTGAGTGCCCCCACATCATGATATGGCAATCTGCCGAAGGTGGAAGTGTGATGACAGATCACTGGTGCCACCTGGGTTTCCATGGTGAGCAACTGGTCCAGATGTACACCCACATTGCGAACCACAAAAGAGAGGGAGTTTCCCGAACCACTGATGTCTGGGCCACCCACTCGAAGGACCTCTGTCTTGCCTGGGTTTACAAACGTAGTAGTTTAAAAACTTGTCTAAAAGGGTTGGGCTTCAACTGCCAGAAGGAAAAGAGCCTACCTCCTGAGGCAGGGCACTCCATAGCCCGGGAGCAGCCACAGAGAAGGTCTTCTCTTGTGTTATGACCAGAAGTGTCTGCAAAGGCAATGAGACTAAGAGAAGGGACTCCTTTGAAGATCATAGAAAAGGTCACATGGGGAAAGATGGCCATTCAGATAGCCTAGGCCGAAGGTTTATGGGTCATTTTGATTTGGAGCCAGAAATGAACCAACAACCAGTGAAGTTTCTGTAACAGAGGAGTGGAGTGTAGCTAGGTGGTCTTTCCCAATCTGGCATTGAACTCTGAGCCCAGGGACTTGAACTGATGGACTGATTATGTCTTTTATTAAACTGTAAAACAGAGTCACACAGATTAAAAATCACCACCAGTTGTGAACCTCACTGGTGAAGAACAACTGCACCAAGCATCTCCCTGCATAATCATGGTAATCTGCCAGCCATTGAGTTGGTCCCTAAAGACCATTTGTACTTCAGAGCATTAATATTCATTAGTTGTAACACCATATGTTACACAGCAGGATACACTGCCAGCAGACTGTTTGTCATCAAGCCAGATTTAATAAAGCATTGTAAAACAAACATTACGATGATAAATACAAAATGACAGATAATTAAGGGAATCCTAATTGCCACTTTCCCATAATAACATTTCTTTGGTATGAATCCCTCTTGTGATTGTACCTTACTTATTTACTTTTATCCCTTGAATATCTTTCTCTCTCTCTTTCTCTGTACGTGTGTGAGAGTGAAACATAGCAGAATACAGGATTTTGGATCCAGAATGCTCATCTCTAACAATTTGATTGCAATTAAGGAATTGTTTGTAAGATTCACAGAACCATCAATCATCAGTGTTAGTAGCCAGAAAAGAAATCCAGGATGAGGGTGTGAGGGGGGGAAGGGGGAGGGAGGAACAGATGTTAATTGGAAGGGTCTGGTTTTAATACACTTGAAATGATATTTAACCTAACACTGATGGAAGCATTGTCTGATACGGTCTTTTATAGCTTCATTTCCATTTTAAGTAGCCACTGCAGAGAAAAAACAAAACTTTGAAGAATGCAAAAATGCATTACACAGGAAGGTGGACTCTTATTATGAAATTAATATGGAAAATGTTTTGGTATCCAAGATAGCATTGAAACAGTCCCAAGTTCAGGAGTGATGCAGATTCCTGGTTCAGTCTTCCCACACAGATCATTCACAGTTCCTCCATTTTCATCTACTCGTATACAGTATGCCATTATTGATATACAAGTATGTGTCCACTCTCACACATAATTCAAGGATCAGAGTGAAGCCATATTTCATGGTGCCATCGTTCACTTCTCTGTCACGTTCACCAGAGATGGAGACTTGAGTCATGGGACTTATTGTCAAGTTGGACTTAAATCACACTGATTCGACTCAACTTGGGTCTTTTTTTTTTTACCCCAATGACTTGGACATGACTCATGACTCAAAACTCACCCAGCCCTCCCCTTTTTTTTCTGGTGAAGAAAGCTTGTTTTAAATAGGGTCTCAAGCTTATAGTTTGGGACTTGGGACTGGATATCAACAACTTAGACTCATACTTCAGACTCAGACCCAATGACTTGCCAACATGCCTGACCTTCTCATTTAAACTTTTAGGCTCTTGGTTTAAAGGTGCACAAGGGAGAGGGGGCTGTGATTACTTTCTCTCTCCTGTGACTCACAATTGGGGCAAACAAATCTCTTTTCAGCATGGGCCATGGAGCATCATCTTAAATCTCACTTGAAGGCAGGAGTGCCTAGAGAATTGAGGTAGACTATCCCAGCTCCCGCCAACCTAGTGGTTCGAAAGCATGCAAATGCAAGTAGATAAATAGGGACCACCTCAGTGGGAAGGTAACAGCGTTCCGTGTCTAAGTCGCACTGGCCATGTGACCACGGAAGATTGTCTTCGGACAAAACGCTGGCTCTATGGCTTGGAAATGGGGATGAACACCGCCCCCTAGAGTCCAACATGACTGGACAAAAATTGTCAAGGGGAACCTTTACCTTTACCTTTATGTGCCACACAGGACTCTCCTCCACCACTTTGTGGTATCTTCCTTAGCATCTGCCATCTGGAGAGGCTCCTTCCCATGGCCTAATGGCAGGACTTAATGGGGACAAAAAAGGGTTACCAGCCCAAGGTCACCTTTCAGTCTCTTCTCCAAGGGAATATTGCCATCTCAGCTCAGGTGTTCTGTCTTCTTAAAGCCACAAATCAAGAAACAAATATGGTAACAAGCAGGTGGAAAATTCCTTTCTCCTGCCTGCATAAAGCCCTGTTCAGGTGTTAATAAAGCATGTGGGGAGCACATCCTTCTCTACTATTCTTCTTCTCATGCAAAAACAATTATTTGAAGAGAGGATCTTGATATAACCATGGAGACTCTACACATGAGATGGGTTCTTTATTTTCCCATCTTCTGGCTCCTTTCTCTCTCTCTCTCTCTCTCTCTCTCTTTGCGTGTGTGTGTGTGTTCTGTGCTGTCAAGCTAGAACTGAGTTAGAGCCACCCTAAAAGGGCTTTCAAGGTAAGTGAGATATTTAAGGAGTTTTACCAGTATCATGCCCCCAGTGAGCTTCCATCGCTAATCAGGGATTTAAACCCTGTTTTCCAGAGTCATAGTCCATCTCTCTATCCAGTACAACACATTGGGAATCTGACTCATATACAGTATAGCCAGAGGTGGGATTCAGCCAGTTTGCACCAGTTCTATAGAACCGATTCCTAAATGTACTATTGGTTTGTAGAACCGTTTGCTGGCCTGAGATGAATGAAGGAGGAGGGGCCAGGTGACCAACGAAGAGCAGGGGGGAGGGGCGCAATTAGCTGCCTCCCTTCCTGCGCCACACTGAGCCATCGGAGGCGGGGTGTGGGTGAGAGAGATAAAGCCCTGGAAAGAGCAGAGGCATCACTGGGGTAAGGGGGGGGGCGGATGAGTCCTTGACATCACTGGAGGAAAGCCTGTGGCCTAGAGGCAGAGAGGGGGGTGTGATTGACAAGGCATGAGTGGGGGAAGGGGAGCCCGCCAGGGTTCTGAGGGAAACCATCATCACCACCAGTGCCGCCACCAACACCAACACCCCAGTGGGCGCGGGGTGGAGGGGAAAGATGGAGGAGGAGGAGACCTCAGAGGAGTCAGTAACTGAAGGACCAATTGAGGTGGTAGGGTTGAGGTGGAGTGGCGACAGATTGAAAAGAGACCATACCTTCCAAACCAGAAGGAAGCGGGGGGGGGGAGAGAATAACTCCACAACAGGTGTGCAAAGGGGGCCTCCAGGTAACAACAAATAGGGCTATCAGTCATCTCAGGAGCAGGAAAGGGGAGGGAAGCAATTTTTACTGGTGAGCTATAGGGCGAAATAGGAGGTAAATGGAAGGAGAGATGTGTCAGTTCTCTGTCAAACTTGGTCATAAGCACCCAATGTGAGGTGTGTGTTTGTTTGTGTGTGTGTGTTTGGCACATGCCCATGGTGAGGTTAACAGCAGCGGTATGCCCAAACAGATACACTTATCCAGATGTCTTAATCATGTGAGAGTAGTTGTGATAATAGGCAGTAGGGAGACCACTGTGGAAGAAACCCTCATCAGATCTCACTGCATTCATTCATTCATTCATTCATTCATTCATTCATTCATTCATTCATTCATTCATTGTATGGTCATTAGGACACAGAACCTGTTGTTAATTTATTCGAATCCCACCATTGAGTATAGCCCTTTCATGATTCTAGCATTCCCCCTTGATTGAGTATACAGTGTGCACACTTTTTAAATGCCCAAAGAAAACTTGGGTCAGACCAATTTAATGGAGATCCTACTGGAAAAGCTGATCGCATGCATCCTTTTTCTGCCAGTTCTGTTTGAAAGATGAAATTGTGGCAGTAAATAGTCAGAAAAATCCAATTATTATTTTTATTTTATATTAGTTTGATCTTTATCCTAAGATGGAACCCTTCTACATATAGCACAGATATCATGCCTTCTTTTCAAAGGGTTTGGCCTGTGCTTGGACTATATACTTGAGTGTTCCAGTAATCTTTTGGGAATTAAAGAAAGGCACTATCAATGAATATGCTTTATGAAGAACAGACCAACAGATCTGAAGGGGAAAAGATGCATTTAAATATACTATACTCTGATGGAGAATGCTGTGAAACATATTGTATGACAAGAGTTATTGTACATCTCTTGCCAAAAAACAAATAACCACAAAGTTATTGTAGCTTCCCCATCTCCTGGTTGGATATATATCCTGGTGATGTATATCTGAATATTTCTTTAGTCTGTCTTATGTTTTGGAGCACCATCTCTCTTTTTCCTATTTCTAATCACAAGCCACATTTCTCAGATTTCAGTATTCTCTTTCCATGATATTTCTCATCCACATCCCTTCTTTTGTATCAGATTCCTTGGGGTGGGAGGGTTTCCAATGTTGATTATGGTTAGGGACAGGTTCAAAGGCACAATTAGAGGCAGAACAAAAATAGGTTTGATGCTCAGATCTCCCCAGAGGAAGGAAGGAGGCATGAGAAGCACTCATCTGGGCTAGTTCAAAGGATGGCTTCTATCCAGTGCATTGATTAACCCAATTTGGACTTAAGCTAATATCAATCGCTGCTGAATACCATTAATAATGCTGTGGCCAACTGAACGCCTGTTTTGTGTTCCAGATCCTTTCTGTCGAAAAGAAAGGAACTCTCATGCATATAAAATAGAATAGACAGTCAAAAACAGTTTGGATATAGACTGACTTCCAACTGTTCATGACTCATCAATTAATTAATATATATTGCACACTGTCTAAGTACATATCATATACAGGTATCATGGGTATCATACATCCCTACCCCAAAAGGCAGAGTTTAAACAGACACAGAAACTATTGGAAGAGTATTCAAGAGGAGAACCAAAAATAAGGACAGTCCAATGGAACATTACTGGAATGGGAAAGAATCCAGGGTAAAAGGAGTTTTGTTGTTATGCGATGTCATCTCATCAGACCTCCAGGGATCCTAATAGAGTTTTTTGTGTATATAAGAAATTTAAGGAGGGGTTTTATCAGTGCCACCTCTCCACCCCCATGAGTTTCCAAGACTGAGCACAGTGTCATGATTTCTTTGGCTCTCAAAAGCAGAGAGCCTAGTGAATGTACAGTCCATGGGGTCCATTATGTTCTGTATAGAGATGAGAATCTTCCTCTCACCCCTCATCATGCACTGTAAGTGCTTAACAGAGCCATGAGTCACCATCCATGTCAACTGATGCTCCATTATTTGAAGGTCGAGGTTGCAGAGCTATTTTTATGTTACTAGTGCCAGCGTAGGAAGCTAACACTTTGTGGAATCAGAATGACATTCCAGACTCTGTTGATCTCTTCTGTAAAATCGTTCTTTTCTTCTTGCTGCAAAATTCCTGGAGGCCTGCCTTTGTTATGACATGTTTGTCATCACAGAATCATTTGAATTAAGAATAAGAAATTAAACACCATTGTCCTGATTATATACAGTCTCATGTGTTAAAGATTTCAGAGCAATTTAAATGACTCAATTTTATACTTTTCTTACAAAGGAACGTTCTGTCATCTGTCTCTCCAGAAACGGCCTCAGAAGCTTTAAAAAAATTTGATTGGTTTCAAAGGCACTGGGAAGGCTGCTTGCCAAGAACTTTAACACATTTCTCTAACATTGAAAGTAGAAAGGCAAGGGGGTATTTAGGGGTTTACTCCTGAAAACGTGATCATTTTGTTAGCTACTGTTCATCATCAAAAGTTATTCAACCGAAATATTAATTTAAAAAATTATAAGAGCATTTTATTCTATTTTGTCCTTATTATGTTGAATGTTGAAGCTGTCCTACTTTGGGCACATGATGAGAAGGCAGGATTCTCTGGAAAAATAATAATGCTGAAAAAGGCAGAAAGCCATAGGAAAAGGGGAAGACTAAATACAAGATGGGTTGACTCCCTAAAGGAAGGCTTGAGTTCGCAAGAACTGAGCAGGACTGTTGATGATAGGACATTTTGGAGATTGCTCATCCATAGGGTTGCCATAGGTTGGAGGTGATTTGATGACACATAACAACAACAGTATTCATTTTAAGCATCCTTCAGTCTCGAGAGACTATGGTAACGGGCTCTGTATGGAGGACTTGGAAAAGCGTCTAGTGTGGCTGAAAAGGGCAATTCGAGAGTGACAATCCCTTCCACGCTGAAGACAAATTCAATCTGTCCTCTGTCCAGCTCCTTGATTTTGCTGCTTTTGGTACTGCCTCTTTGTCTCGGCCTGCTGGACATGTGTCTCTTCAAAATGGGAGAGGCCATGATGCACCGCCTGCCTCCAGGCTGAACTCTCAGATGACAAAGTTCCCCATCTGTTGAGTTCCATTCCTAAGGCCTTCAGATCCCGCTTGCAGATATCCTGATAACAACAGCAATCATTATCATTATTTTAAAGCACTTTCTAGATATTTAAAATTCACAGCTTAACAAGAACAGAAGCAAACAGAAGCTTCTAATAATTTATCCTCCTCCTCTCATCCTGTTTTCCTAAGTTTTTTCTAAGCCTGGCAACTTGTTAAACTCCCTGAAGCCTGTGGAAAATAAAGTAAAACTTGGTTTTCTTGGAAGGCATGCATGTTGCATAATATCAGAGCTTAGAAACCTTTCTTTTCTTTTTTTTAACTGACAATAATAATAAGAAAAAGAACTATGTGCCATCAAGTAAATTCTGATTTATGGCTATATTTTTCAGGGTTTTCCAGGTAGACCATACTCAGAAGTTGTTTACCACTCCCTTTTTCTGGGGGCATCCTGAGACTGTGCAGTTTGCCCAAGGTCACACAGGCTGGCTCTACTTACAGCGGGCACAGAGAGGAATCAAAATCCCAGACTCTGGCTCTGCAGCTAGATACCTAAACCACTAAGCTGTCCAGTAAGTCCTTTTTTGCACTTCAGCTCTCTTAGTATCCCAACCAGGATTCACTTTTATGACTTCACTGCTTTCTATGAACTGTTTGCAGCTATTGCATAAACAGATTTCTGTTTGCAAACCAGCTACGGCTAGAAATGTGCTAGGGTTGGGGAGTTGGGAACTCCAAATCCCAGAATTCTCTATTCTGGGAGTTATACCTGCCTGACCCACACCTACAGATGCCTAAATTGTGCTCACTTGGAGAAAGACCGGGTTATAAGGCTTCATAGGCTATGACAAGCCAAGCTTTAGCCTACCATCCTGTTAGAAAATGAAGTTGCCCTGGTGGTATGAATAAAGGTTATAATCCAGATCAGCTGTTTCTCACTAGATGAGCTGAACAAAGTACTGATGGGATTCCTAAAATGTGGGCAAAACCTGGACAAATGGGAAATACAGCAACCCTAGAAGAGTTGGTCCTTCACGTATTACCAGTTCAATGCTGTTTAGGGTTTTACAAGGAAGGGCCAGCACTTTGAATTAGAACACAAAAGAGTTTATTCCTTTAACAGTTGGCTAAGAGCTGAGTGAGATAGGTCTACAGAGAGGTTTAGAGTTCAATTCCACACTATACATTCCAGGAGAATAACCAGCCTGCATAGCTTTGGGAAAGCTGCATAGTCCCAGGGCTTCCTCAGAAGAAAGGAATGATAAACTATTTTTGCATCCTCTATGCCTAAAAAGCCCTGAAAAGGATCACCATTAGTCCGAATTGACTTCTTCTTACCACTTGATGCTGTGCTATCTGTGTATGTGGACATCTGCATAATGTTCCTCAAAGCACTCTTTGGACCAGGCTGCTATCTATTGCTAGCACCACTGGTGATGCCGTTGGCACATGTATCTTCCTCTTTGTGCTCTGCAAGCCAAGGAGGATTGGACCCAAATTGGACCAAAGCAAATGCCATTTATAAACAGGTATCCAGTGAATGGAGTAGAAGGCTCAACTGTTTCCTCTTTTTTTTTTAAAAAAAAAAATCATTTTTCAATACACAAAAGCTAAACAAACATTGATAAACTTGGAAGAAAGGTATATGTAGGTTCACCTCATTTCCAGAAACCTTTTATAAAATACTGCCATTATTAAATGTGGCTATCCTGACAATAAAACCAAACCGCTTTCTCAAAGGCTTAAATAAACTGGGAAATGAAAACTGATGGGCAGATATTGCAACAACTGAGAATTCTTGGCTAGCTTGATATAATTTTAGTTTTCCCTGAATAAACAGTGTACCCCGAGGAACTGAGAAGTTTAAACAGAACATGTTATTAAAATTCATAGATCTGTGCTCTGGAATGTGTATTGGTACCTGAGTAAACTGCTAGATGTTGGAAGTGATTATACAATAGTATAATTTTTCTATTTACTTTTCTTTACCAATTCAACTTCCATCTCATTTGAGTTTACAACTGTCTCAACTCTGCCTTGCTATTCCGTATAATAAATAGTGAAATAATAATGCTAATTATTATTTATATTAGTGTTTGTCCAATAGTTTTTCCCGTGTTCATAATATCAGCCAATTATGATACATAGCTTGGCAACTCATCTGCAAGAATAAATTGATAACAACAACCACCCCCATCTTAATGTATCCCAAAGGAAATTCTGCCCTTGTTTAGAATACTTAAAATAAAGCGTTTATATAAGAAATCCCCTTTATACTGGAAATAAAGCACTGCTGCCTTGCAGAATTCATTTAATGTTGAACAACAAAGAAGACAGCTTCATAAAATTGCTCTCCCAGTATACCTCAAGGCACCTATAGGTGCTTAAATAAAGAAGACATAGTACCAATTAGTCTACTGTTTTCACATAAATTCTCTGGTGGTATGTGGCCCTTAGGAACTTTGAAATATTTTAGAATGCCAGTCGCAAGACAAATATAGCCTAAAGGTGAAGAACAATACAGTATTTTGGATTTAAGCTTCATGTAAAGCTATTGTAATGTCCTAGGAAATAAAACATTTGTGTACAGTCATGAGTCATGGTACTTTTAGAAGACTTTATCTGGTTTCAAAGAGCAGAAAAGTTACTTTTGAACAACAATTCCCAGAATTCCCTAGTGAGCAGGACTGGGGAAGAGTCCAGGGACTGTAGTTTAGTATGTAACTTTTCCAAGCTCTGATCAAGAGCACGCAATCTTGGCTGGTTAATAGCAGCAAAATGTGACTGGAGATATCACACTTCGGGAACCAGAGGAAATGAGAAACATGTTTCAGCCTCTCTAGCTTTAGCCAGGAGTCAAAGGCTGCAAAGAAGTTGCACCTACTGCTTTCTAGAAAGAGTATAATCAAAAGGGGACAACGAGTCTGGCCCAATCCAAAACTTAGAGAAGAAGCAGCTGCTTCCCACTTCTTGCCAGGAATAATAATCAAATATGTGTTTTATTAGCAAAATCAACACCCCATACTACATATCAGACCTTGAAAAACACTGGAGAACAACACAGGAAACACTAGAAAGCAGTACAATGGCAATTGCCTTTTTTGGATTCTCTGCTAAATATAAATGAACAGTTTTTTCCAGAGGAAATAAAAGTAATAGGGAAACAACTTAACCTGGATTTAGTAAAGCCAGAATGCCCTTGGCTCACCGTAGAAAGAAGACTTTTTCAAGCAACTGTGATAGGACAATTATTCATAAATAGGCCTTCTTCTGACACAGTTTTCAAAACATCCCAGAGGTGAGTGGGAAATGAGAGATGTCCCAGAAAATAAGTTGATTTTATTACCTATATAAATATTTAGAGATCCTCTAGGAGAAAGAAACCTAATGCCACTGCTAACGTTCCATTATTGTCCAGCTAAAGGCCTCAGCCTGATAGAACATGCATAAAAGGGCAGTTAAGTGATGCACACCATCTGGTGGCATGCCAGCACTTTGATGGCATTACCTTCTTTGTTATCTTTAGAGAAGCGCTGCTAGAAGTTTGTTAGCTGCAAGATGATGGGGAGAGGCTGTGCTGGGTGTTTGATTTTAGAAATATAATTCAGAAATTGAGGGGGGGAGAGAAAATATTAAATAGCTGTTGTATATGGTTCATTTCCAGATTTTAACAGATCTAAGGAAGAACACTATATACTGACACAGTTCCATAGCAAAAATTAAAGCAGGCATTTTTTCCTGGTCAATTTAAAAAACCCATATGAATATAGTCTCTGCGTACCAATTCTTCATGTGGACCAAAAAGGATCTGTGACCATCCACATACAAGAAGGAAGCTTGTTCAGGCTTAGGATAACATCATGTGGAGAGAGACATTACCCCCACCTCCAAAAAGAGAGGTGAAGAATAAATACCGTAATGACAACTGACAATGGTTGTTGTGGGTTTTTCGGGCTCTTTGGTCGTGTTCTGAAGGTTGTTCTTCCTAACGTTTCACCAGTCTCTGTGACCGGCATCTTCAGAGGACAGCACTCTGTGCTCTGATGTAGTTTGCTTGGCAGTGGAATATTTATGGCTGTGAAACAGGCTTTTGCCCTTCTCTGGAGAAGCCTATTTCACAGCCACTCCCAAGCCAACTACACCAGAGCACAGAGTACTGTCCTCTGAAGATGCTGGCCACAGAGACTGACGAAACGTTAGGAAGAACAACCTTCAGAACACAGCCAAAGAGCCCGAAAAACCCACAACAACCGTTGCATCCCGGCCGTGAAAGCCTTCGCGAATACAACTGAGAATGCTTGGTGGACATGAAATACTAACTTTTTAAAAATAATCATTTTAAAAAATAGAAAACCAGGAAGGGTGCAGTAATGGACTAGAGTATTCCAGAGCAAAGCATAGTTAGCCAGTTGACTGAGAACCATGGCATTCTACACCGTAACATATTGTTGCGAGTCCAGTTTGTACTATTATATCACTGTGTGTGTGTAGCTGGATGTAAATGCATGATAATATTTTTCAATATGCTGCATTACTTGTTCTGCAAGCAACAGAAGATTGCAGATACATTATATCATGGGAGGAAATGCAAGGATTAGAATACAAACATAAAACTTTGAGGTGATGTTGTACTTTCTGTAATTTCCCCCCATTATGACATCTTCGTACTTTTGTTGCTTGCAGTCTCACAAGAAGAAAGGAATAGTAAACTGTTTCTGAGTATTCTATACCTAGAAAACCCTGGAAAGGGTCTCCATAAGTATGAATCTACTTGACTACACATAATTAAGGACTGAAATCCAATAGTAAGTCATAACTAGAGTAGGCCCATTGAATCAGTGGGGATTTGGTGAGTCAACTCCTTTATAGGTTCCATTGATTCAATGGTCCTACTCTAGTTTCAACTAGATTTAAGTGTGACTTACTAGTAAATTTCAGGCATTGTTTTAATCCCATAATGGGAGCTACCTTTTGTATAGTTTAAGCAAAATTATACCGCTGCTCTTGGATTAAAACCAGTTGAACTGGAACATCAGTTGAAAGTCTGCATGGTACCAAAAGCAAAACTGAGTTTAAATACATGTTAAAACTATTGACGTCCTTGCTTGCTGGGATGCCTACATGGGATGCCACAACTGGCTGGAGCCACAGCATCAAGGAAACACAACATTCCACAAACAAATAAAATGACTATTCTACAACATCCAAATGTCATTGCTGGAATGACATCCATTACACACAGTTGGAGGCCCTTTTTCATTTGCTGTACTTTGCATTCATTACCTGAGAAATAACCTATCATACATGGAAGCACAATGTGCTAGCAAACTAACCATAAATATCTCTTTTAAACACATACACACAAACAAACAGGCTGAAATCTGTTGCTTAGCATAGTGAGTCACATTATAGCTGGTATTATTTCCGTAGCTGAAGGAAGATGCCCCTGGCCAAGTCCACCTGAGCTTCCAGAGCTTGACCAGGGTCCAGGAGAACCCCCAGGCTGCAGACCCTGACCCTTAGGGGGAATGCAACCCCATTCAGGGCAGGGAAATGGTCTTCTAGCCTGTCCAGTTAAGCTACTAAATGAAACTAGTAATACTTAGAAAGGTTACTTTTTTGGACTACAAATCCCAGAACCCTTCAGCCATACTAGTTGGAGACTGCAGAGAGCTGCAGACCAAAAAGAACAATGGAAAAAAGGTGAGGGACATTTCTAAGCCACCTTAACTATAGTGTGAAAGGACAGGTTCTGAATCATGACATCTGAATGACTTTACTTCCCTTTATTGTTCTTGCTTTGGCTGAGTGCACACACAGACACCACACAAGAATCAGTCCCTTGTCCAAACTCGCCAGAAGGATCCGTGGGAGCTGTGTTGTCAGTTGCTTTGTGCTCACTTGCTTGAACCAAAAGGAATATTTTTTTTAAAAAAATTAAGTTCCCAGGCTTCCCTTCAGCAATGTCTGTTTGCAGGTATGCTTATGAATCTTTATGGCTTCTGGAATGTCTGTTAATTAGAGAAGACAGCTGCTCTATTCACCCCTAGCTTCTCTTTCCCTTGGTAAGCCAAGTTAGAAAGAGTGGGAGAAAGAATGACAGCATAAAGCTGGTTTGACTAGGGAGTTTCAACCAGACTTGTGAACTTTCCTGTCTCCCCCCCCCACCACCACTTTTTCTCCCAAAAAAACTCTTTGCAAGACCTTGGAATTTTTCTCTTAAGGGAAAGTTCAGAAGGATCAGCCTCATGGAAAGCAATCCAGGATGAAGAGTTTCCCCATCACAGTCTGGAATCTGAAAAACTGTAATGCACATACGTGCACGTTTATTAGAATTTTTAGAAGCATCTCCAACATTTCTCCAAAATATAAAGAGGGGCATAGGAAGCAACTTTATTGAAACAGAGGCCAGTGAACTATCTAGCCCAGTACTGCTGACACTGACTGGCAGAGACAGGGATTTTTCCTTACTATGCAGAAAGTGTGAAGGCAAGAGGAGAAGGGGATGACAGAGGACAAGATGGTTGTTGGACAGTGTCACTGAAGCTACCAACATGAATTTGACTCAACTCTGGGAGGCAGTGGAAGTCAGGAGGGCCTGGCATGCTCTGGTCCATGGGGTCACGAAGAGTCAGACACAATTTAAGGACTAAACAACAATGCAGAGAACTGAACTGGGGGATTTCTGTGTACAAAACTTGTGCTTATCTGCTGAACTACAACCTTTCCTATAAAACATTCCTTTCCCAGGAAAAGCTACAAAAAACTAAGGCACGGCTCTGGTAAGCAGGAAAAACAGAAAAATGTGCTATATGGAAAAGCATTTTCTTTCTATTAATGGTCCCACAGGCCATAAACCAGATGCCTCCAAGACATTTTTTCAGTAGTTACATTCAGTGTTCCCCCCAGCTCCTTCGCTGCATATGTTGGGCTTCAGGGAACACCTGGTTAAAGTCTGTTCTTCCAAGCAATTGTGTAAGTCAACAGAATTCTTCATAATATGAACTGTACAAACAGTAGGAGGCATTTTCCAGTATACCAGTTGAGCTCCTCGTTCTATCTTGAGTGTCCCATTAATTGTGCAACCAGCTGTGTGTCTGGGCACACAAGGGCCAGATAAGGTAAAGCAAAAACTGTGGTCACAATTGCCCTGATGCACAAAGTCTTCTGCAGTAAGATTTTGACCTCAAGCTTGTATTTTAATTACAGTGGTGCCTCGCTTAACGAGTGCCTCGCTCAACGATGAATTCGCATAATGATGGCCTTTGCTGGAAATTTTGCCACCTCACCTAATGATGTTTCCTATGGGGGATTTTTGCATAACGATGTTTGGGACCTTGCTTCACTTAATGATGACAGTTTTAGGTCCCCTGTTTCACTTAATGGTTTTTTTTGACAGCCCTGTTTTCGCTATTTTAAAAATATTCTAAAATGTTTAAAAATGTTTTAAATGCTTGGAATTGTTAGTGCACCTAATAAAACCTTCGTTAAAGTAATTTGGCTTCATTCTGAGTCTTTTTGAATTTTTGGTGATTTTTTTTCACCATTGAAATGTGTTGAATAGGCTCCTATTGGAACGGATTAACCGGTTTTCAATGCATTCCTATGGGAAATGGTGTTTTGCTTAACGATGTTTTCACATAACGATGTTTTTAATGGAACCAATTAACATCGTTATGCGAGGCACCACTGTATTTCCATTATGGTTGGGTTTTTTTAATTCTCTACCTGTTCTAAATTTGTGGAGTTTTAATTTTTATATATGTATAATTTTGTTCTTTTTCTCTGTTTTTAATTTTTATGGGTTTGTTGTTTGTGAACTATCCAGTGAGCCTGTGTATTGGACACTGTGTGAATGTCATCGATCAGTAAATCAGTCAATAAATAAATGTTAGTTATTTTAAAAATGGGAGCCACTTAGCCCCAAATATACACATTTCTGGCCATACTGAATCTAAATGAGGGTAACTGGAAAATGTTACTGGAAGATTGTGATTTTTCAGTCAATCAATTAAAGTGTATATAAGTACAATAAAAATCACATAAAGAAGTTTTTTTAATTGTAGTAAAATCATAGGTAAAACTCTTAGAAATTACCTTATACTTATTTCCACAGACTTTGCTTAGCTGAGAGTAATCATGTGAAAGAAGTGTGATTCCTTGTTTTACCCTCCTTCACAGGAGTGGATGGCTGCTGTGGAAACACCTTCCATCTGTTATGCAGATTCGCTTCCTATGAAGACCCTTAACATACATAGGCTCCGCATATCACCTCTCAAGGAGAAAATAATAGGGGAAAACTCAGGGCCACCCAAATTCTTTGCATGTGTAACTTTTGTTTAAAGTTAAGGAAAAGCCTTTCAGAGGCAACAGCTTAAGTACCTAGCAGCACTTTTCAATTAGTCCACCTCAAAGCGCTTTCCTGCCTTTCTCCCACCTACATCCTTCATGTCTCCTGTGTTTTCTGGCATCTCCTTAAGAAATCCTTTTCAGCTGTTCAGCGCGTATTGATTTAGCCCCTTGTTCTCTTCCCCATGTTTGTCTTCTTTTTGCATTTGTGTTTTTCTCTTGGCATCACTGATGCAAATAGTTCTAAGTGACTGGAGCCTTGCCATTTCAGACATCCAAACAGCATGTGTTGTTTAAAGTAACTTCTGGCTTCTTTTTTTAGTCTGTATCCCCTATCCTTCTCTCTCTCTCTCTCTCCTCTCTCTCTTTCTCTCTCTCTCTCTCTCTCCAGGAAGATTTGTCTTCAAGCAAAGCACTTGGTACAACTGTACATTGTTGGGCAATGGTGTTTTTTAAATTTTATTATTTTTTATTGATTTTGATCTTCAGCAGATCCAACAGATGTTTTAAAGCAAATAAACCATGCACAGTGGTTGTCAGACATTACTCACAGCCTAATCCCTTTATCCAAATGTAAAAGTTAAACATGTGTAATCATGTGCTCAAATATATGGAGAAGTTCAGCACACACTCAAAATGCCAGTGTCAATCCCTTCCACTTTGGCTATTTGGCATAGGCTTTGCATTTTTTGATCATTATTATTTGGTGTACATTCTATGTCCAGTTAAGTCAGAGCAGACTAGAGAAAGAATGGGTTTATGAGTTAGTTTTATAGAAATTCTCACTATATACACAGAGCACATCTCTGGCAGGGTAAAATCCCTGGATTCACCATGGAATTACCTGACTTTGAAATTAAGCTCTTTGAGTCTAACACAGAATGTGCTTGTGAAACAGTGGGAGGCACACAAAAAGTAGGTGTCAGTGTACATCTGTGTGGTCCAGTGAGCAGCAATATAGACTTAAATTGAAATATTTGTGTAGCTGTGAACTCCCAAGTCCTTGGGTGATACATAGTCCATAATTCTTGGGTAGCAATGAACATCCTCACAAGGGATGCAGATAATGTGTAGAACAGAAAACTCAAGAGTGGAATGTCTCGAATGTGTCACTATTCTCTAGTGCTGTGAGGCATTTCATTTCTGTCTAAAGGTTCAAGGAAGGGAAGTGGGCTCACCATAATCTCTCTTCACACATTTACATTGCTCTCCTCACATGGAGAATGACTTTCTAAAGCAAAGGGACTCCTCTATCTAAGGTGGTGCTTTGTAGGATTCAAAACACTACTTTTCCATTATTTTGGGACATGTGGTGAACCTCCATGCACAAGAAGAACCAGTTTTCATAAAACCACGCTTCTTTCTACACTAGGGTAACAATAGAAACACATGAGGAAAGAGTGAAGTTAGCATGCAACTCATGTACTTAGTCACTGTGGGAAAAGAACATACACAATGCTGCTATAACACCTAAATGAGAATCTGGGCTGAGAAAAGAGAATACAGCTTACACATCTAATAATGCAGAGAGATGGGAAGGTATGACATTAGATATTTGGAAAAATGAACCATGCTTCCAATCCCAACAGGATGTAAAGGCATTTATTTATTTCTATCCTGCCTATTTCCCCAAAAGGACCAAGGCAGCTTACAGCATTAAAACAGTATTTAAAAGCTAATGACAGCCAGTATACAAACATTTGAAAAGAATTAAACAAGTATTATATTAAAATGGTAATGAAGAACAATATTAAAACATATTTAAATTAACAGAGCTCGCAACAATCCATTTAAAACCCCTCTCTGATCACCAATCATTAAGGAACAGCCTGCCTGAAGAGAAAGTTTTATGCCTGCCTGTGGAAGGACAGCAAAGATGGGGCCAGCCTAGCTTCCTATGGGAGGGAGTTCCAGAATCTGGGAGATGTCTCCACCAAGTGCACATGTGAAGGTGGTGGGACTGAGAGAAAGGCCTCCCCTGATGATCCTAACACCCGGACAGGCTCATAAAGGGAGATCTGTTCTTTTAGATAGCTTGAATCCAAGTCATTTAGGGATTTATAGGTTAAAACCAGCACTTTGAATTATGCTTGAAAATGGACTAACAGCTAGTGGAGCTGCTGTAACAGGGGAGTTATATACTGTATTCCCTGTAACCAGCCCCCAGTTCACAATCTGGCTGTGGTATTTTGGACCCTTTGGAGTTTCTGAACACTTTCCAAAGGCAGCTCCATGTAGACCTTGTTACAGTAATCCAACTGAGATGTAACTAGGGCATGCGTCATCGTGGCCAGATCAGACATCTCAAAAGTGGGTGCAGTGTAGCACCACTAAAACCTGGACATCTAGTCTCAGAGATGAATCCAGGAATACCCCCAAGCTGTGTGTCTGTGTTTTCAGAGGGAGGACAACCCCTTCCAGCACAGCCTGCAACCCTATTCCTTGATCTGGTTTTCAAGTGACCAGGAGCATCTCCGTCTTGTCTGGATTAAGTTTCAGTTAATCAGCCCTCATCCAGTCCATTACTGACACAAGACACTGATTTAGAACCAAGACAGTTTCCTTGCATTTGGGTGGAATGGAGAGATAGAGTTAAGTGTCATCAGCATACTGGTGACATCGAACCCCAAAACTCCAGACAACCTCTGCAAGCAGTTTCATGTAGACGTTAAACAGCACAGGAAACAAAACAGAACATGGAGGGACACCACAGGCCAACAGTCTTCTTTCCAAGAGGACACTTAAATGTAGGTTTATACTAGTCATACACATTACATTCAACTAGGCATGCAGAGGTGCAAATGATAATGATTCTGCAACACTGACCATAAAGTAATGTCCAGTCACACCTCACATTAATGAAGACAGAAGATAAAAATTGTGAAGAGCTTTGTCCTTTGTAAGTGCTAAATAGGTAGAGAGTAATGCTATAATTATTCCCAGAACTGCTCCTCAGGGTAATAAACAGATTAAGCACATCATTTGTCTGCTTTTAAAACATCTGTTATAATGAACATCCACTTCTGGTCTGTTAGCCATGGTTTCTTCCACTAGAGTTGCATTACACTGATGATGCCAAAATAATTATTGAATTCTTGTTTGAAATGTATACTTATGAGGAGCCACTTTCAGGGGGAGGGAGTGGCAGTTGGGACTTTTTCTGGCAAAGTTGTATATTATCAATCAGTTGAGATTAGAGACAGACAATAAATCAGCAATGGTTCACTAAACGAATAAAGAGAGTTCTAAAATCTATTAGTACTCATTCCAGTAGCATTCCAGTTTTACTTTGATGTTCAAAGGAGTTCCTCCTTTCAAAAATGGTGCAGAGATGAAATCACAAGGTGAGCTATCAAAAAATGCACTAACATTAAATTAAGCTGTGGCTATTGCACCTGGACTAGAAGCACTGGGATCTTTCCTGGTCACCAGAGAATTGCTAGAGATTGTTTCGTACATTTTCAGTCTAAATGTCAGAACACTGGACAATCCCTTCCCCACTTTTTTTAAACATTATGGTTTGGCCAATATAATGTTTTGTTGAGGGGATTAGGGCTTTCCGCTGGAAATCTGATTCCTGGCCATCACAAATTTGTCTACAAGCTTGTCAAGATGCAGTTGCTCCTCACCTTCAGGTATTAGAGAATCACCTTTAAATCTTTATGCTGATCTTATCTGCCAGCAGTTTCTTATATGTTTCCTCTCTAGTCTATTTTTGTATTATCTTTTGATAACCCTCTTGATTAGATAGTCTCATTGGCTCTACATTTCCAAGTGTCAGTCAGTGATATGGTACTTGGTAATTAAAATCAGGGGCAGCAGCATCCAAATGTATAATCTACCTGCATGTTATCTCTCTGTTATTGCATTCCTTGCTCAGTCATCTGAATACCCTAGAGTAAAATGACATCATTAAAATGGGAGACAAAATGGCAGTGTGAGTGGTCAGTGAAGTGTTCTGTACTGGTTTGATTTGACGGGTTTTTATTGTGTATGGAAATAATTCAAATTTTGGGAATTCTAAGCTTGCGTGCCTGAATTGCTGCTATGATTCAGTTCTCTTTACATCATGCTGAACAGCTGCTTAAAACTTAATACTTCTTTTTGAGTGGGTCACCAAATTATACTTTGAACGGTCATTCAGACAGATACATAGGGCCAAACTAATCACCAGAGATAACTGGTGATTAGAACACAGAAATGTCTTAAATGCCTAAAACATATGTGTCACAGCAGGAATTTGTCATCTTTTCCATACTTTTCAAATTAGTTTGCTTTGCTTTATCTTCAGCCCAGTCATGATGTTCTGTCTCAGTGGTTTCCAAACCTTTTCAACTTATGGCTCCATTGACTTACTGGCCACTGGATCCTCCAATAACATACTTTGGGTGATGGGAAAGAAAAGACAGAGCGGGTGGAGCCTGGCTTGAGAATTATTTCCATGGATTCTGCAGAAATACTTCTGAGGATTCCATGGTGCCCCTGGCTGGATTTGGTGGCACCCCAGGGTGCCACAACACACAGTTTGGGAACTACTGGTCTGCCTGAATCATGTCTTGTCTCCATTACACTAACAAATCTATCAAAAGTTTTTTCTGAAAACATCACTAATGTTCTTGGCAATTATACTGTTTGCTAGTGTTGGATAGTAATTATTCTGTGGTGTGGTATAGGCCCAAGACTTTGTGCCTGTAGTTCCATACACAGAAATTCAAAACCAGAGGCTGAAGAACTTAACACTCCAAGCCCAATGCCAGATAGGTACCTATCAGTTCTTTTCTCACACATCCAATTTTTTTAAATCTAAATTTCTCCTGCTGCCTTTGTGAAGATATTTTCAGGTTTGGGAAACTTCTTGTAAACAACTAAAATGAATAGAATTCTCACTAATCCTTAATTCATCTTACTCACTCACTAAGATATCTGTTCTATTCTTTTTTTTCTCTTGCGCCTTGATTTCTATTTCATGAATCAATTTCCTACTCTGATTTCCTGAAACTGGCTTGCTAAATATGTCTGTGAGCTCTCCCACCCTCATGAATTCTTAAGCTAAATTGCATCTGTTTCTTTTGCTCCTGTGTGCCTATTGTAAGCTTCTGGTCTGAGCTCATAATAAAGATACTAGTATAAGCTCAGCTTGACCTTGCTGCCCTAATCAGTGTTCTTTGACAACAACAGATGAGGCATCGTGGCATTTTGCACTCTGTGGAAGGCAAGAAATAGATGCCATGCTTTAGATTTGGCCTGGGAGAAGTATGGCCCTTCAGATATTGTCACACTACAACTCCCGCCATCCATCACCATTGGCTTTGCTGGATCAGGTTGATGGGGATTCCAATCTAGTTCCTGTTCTTGTTTTACATGTTCTTCAAGTTTCTGCCATTCATTGGAGTAACCCTTTATAAAGGCAGTCATTAACCTTATTTAAAAGTTTGGAAAATGCCAGTGCTGAAGGCTTATCACGAATAATTTTGAAATGGCCGTTGTTTTTCTCTTTGACAGAGAGAGACTGGCTTCCCTACTGTAACTTATAGATAGCCTGCGACTAAAATAACTTCATCAGCGCTGCATTAATATACAGACCTTTCTGAATTATCTTTCTCCTACCCATATTCCTCTGCAGTCTTGTTACTAACAACCATTTCCTTAAGGTCTTTGCTTCCTGACTTGTAGTATCCCTTAGTGGATTATGCCAAATTATGTGCTTAGAGAATCCATAAGCCTGGAACATATGAAGAAGGAAAAGCTATAAAATATGATACTCCTAACCAAATATAAAGGTACTTTGAGAAAAGTCATATTTTAAACAGATTTACTACAGGAAGTGAAGTACATGGCAAGTGTGTTTCACCCCCTACGTCCAACCTTCTTTTAAAAAAAATCCTAGAATAAGAATTCAAGAGATTTACATTTCCACAGAGGGAATTATTATAAAAAATTACAAAGCTTTTTATGAAACGAGTCTAAAACATTATTGAACACAGAGGAATGGATATGTAGGGAACAAAGGTCACATATGATATTAAGAGTTTGAGAAGCAGAATTTAAATTGACAGACTACATAATCTTACTTTTGTTTTATTCAGGCCAAGTGAAGATGAAGAATCAGCCATAAATTAGTGGCAGAATGCATGCCTTTTCCATTGTAGGTCACAGGATGAACGCCAAACATTACTTGATTTTTCCTTTAGCCCTCATGTAAGAATGTAGAGTTGGGGAGGGAACTGCTCAGGCTGGCTCCACAATTTTGGCAGCTGTCATTGTGGCTTCCATCTTTATTTTCCCTAAGTACAATATGACATATGTTCCAGTTGTGGCACACCTGCAGGTTTAAAAATTGGCCATTTTTTAAAAATACCGCCTTACGTGCCTGAATTAGATCTTCTGGTGCATTGTGTTTCGGGAAAATATTAGGGTCAATTTTAGTGGTAGCCATGTGACATCAAGGAAACAGTTAATAATCTCTTTGATCACTTCCTGAGTTCAGCAAAATAACCACTGTTGAGGTGGAGATGCTGCTACTCAGCAGTTGAAGGTCTGACTCAGGGACTGACATTTCATCTGTTCTGGAAGGGGCTATGTTCCTTGTGACAAATCAGGTTCATTGCTTGGACATTCTTCTTGACTCTGAGCTGCATTCCACATGGCAGAAGTGGTTAAGAATACTTCAACATTGCTTTGTGTAGAGTGCCAGATTGGAGGTGGGCACAAACCAAACCACAAACCAGAAGAACCAACAAACGGGGCTGGTTCATGGTTTGGTTCTTTATCCAGCTTGGGGGTATTGTTTTGTTGAAAAAACAGATGCCCACCTGCCCCCTTCTCACTATCTCTATCACCTTCCTACCTGGTCGTGCCACCACCATCACTGCCATTCTCAGAGATAGCGAGTTGGCCTCTTTTCCAGGAAAGGACCCATTGCCCCTGCATATGTGCAGAGGCAGCAGCCAGACCCAGGAAGGGAAGCCAGCTTGCTGTCTCTGACAACACAAACCCGAAAAACAAACCATGAACCATTTCATTTTTTGGGAGGTTCATCATGGTTCACGGTTCATGGCTACCCATGAACCATGCACCATCACAAACTACTGGTTTTCCAAATCATGCCCATCTCTATACCTGATGCAACCTTTTATCAACTGGTCTTGTAACACTTTAAAGTTCTATAGGGCTGTTTAATATAGAGGTTGCTTGCTGAATTTGCAATGTTCAAGTGTCCCTTTGATTTCAAAGTGAGACAAAAATCCCGGAGATGTTCTTCAACTAGGCTGAATATCCATAACAAAAGATGGATATTCAAAATAATCTTCAAAACCATAAAATAAAACATCAATACAACTTTATGCAATTCATGAATTCACTGTGTAGCTCCACCCCTCCAACACAAACATGTAAAAATTATACGTAAACCAAGTTGGCATAGGCTTCAGTAGTCCAGTTGGGAACAGCAGCTTTGGTCTCTTTCAGCTCTGTGCTCTTTCAGAGCGTCTGACTTCTTACAGCCCTGATCTTTCTTAGTCCCACTCTTTTAGGCTGAACCTGCTGTTTCATAGGAGTTGCAGTCTGACTTGACAAAACCATTGATGACCTATTTACCTCCTTTCTATACCAGTCTAATGTGCTCTACATGGGGCAGCTACTGAGCTTCAGTTGGTGCCAAAAATGGCAGCTATGCTGCTACGTTAATTGGTGTGTGGGATCAACATCATATTGCATCAATACTGAAAAGCTTGCACTAATGGCCATATGTTTTCTGGGTACAATTTAATGTTGATTTTTAAATGTTGGATTCCTAATATGTGTTTGGGCTAGCTATCCAAGCACCTCTTATCTTACTATGAACTTCCTTTTTCCACCTTCTGGAAGGGAAGCCAGCATGTTGTCTCTGATGATGGTGGCAGTGACAGAGGTGGCAGTGGCAGGACCAGTTAGGGAGGCAACAGGGGCAATGGGGAGAGGGCGGGCAGGAACCTATTTTGCCAAAGCAAAACGAAGCGCCCAGGGGAAAAAAAAAGTTTGGTGCTTCATTTTGCTTCAGCAAAACAGGATCCCTGAACTGGGTCATGAACCAAACCATGTACCTGCCTGCTTCATTGGCTTTTCTGGTTCATGGTTGAGTTCATGCTCATCTCTCTAGTTGACACTATTTTTTTTTCATCTCTTCCACACTATGATTTCACAGTCAGGTGGTGAATGGGATTATAATACCATGTGTACTTGCAGTGGAAGTTCAGCCTTAAGAGACTCGCATCGATGTGCCCATGTTCCTAGTGAGGACTAATGGGGTTAATCAGTTGTTCAGAGTTCTTTCCTTTTGGCAGGATACAGTTTAAACCATAACTTTTTGTTTTAAACCTGAAGGTTTTTTAAAAAATCTTTGGGGAATGTGATTCTTTAATTACTAAATGTTATTGTTTCTTGTGAATAATTTCTTTTAAATAGTAGCATAAGATACACATATGTTGAAAGAAGGAAGTGAGAACGAATTTATTTTAATTTCCAGTTTATCGTTCTTTTACAGTTTATACTGTATATCAAAACTTTTTTTTTCCTTCAAGTGCTTGAGGAGGGATCCATGGGTAGGAAGGAGGTTACGAGTTACTTTTCTGGAGATTAGCATTCCACCTATGGGAGCAAAGATAATGGTTTGGTTTTGTTTTACTCCTCATGAAATGAATTCATTCTGAAAACACAGAGGTTCAAAAAAATGACTTGAGCGGTATAAAATATGGGTTGAATTACAAGCCACCAATGGGGTACAAATGGTACCAAGCTGCTTTGGTTAACTCTGTGTAGATCCAATCAACTCACATATTCAGTATGCCCAGTTAGCTGTCTCAATTGTCTTCAGGCCATTTGTTCTTCATTCTTGTCAAGTAACAGTTTCTGGAAAAGCTAAATAAAAAGAAAAAGACCTACCTATTTTCTGTTTGCAGGCCAACATCCAAGTTGTGTGTGAAGTTCTCAAAGTTTTCAATCACAGTTTGAGGATTTAGTCAAGTACCACAGCTGAAAAATCATCCTACAGTAAAAAGACCAAAGTCTAAAATAAATAGACGTGTACACACACACTTATTCTCTAGAGAGTGTGATCTCTTTTTGATCCAGATTACAATCACACCAGGGTCAAGACGGAGAAACTTGTAGAATGTCTTCTTGGCAATTTCCCAAACCAGCAGAAAGAAGTCCATCAGTTTTCACTGCCATCACTTGCTTAACCTACCCCGGCAAAGTTAAATAAAAAGTAAAGGGGAAAAAAAAAACCAGCCCAGATGCTAAAAAGTAAACAGATGTTTCAGATCCATTGGGAAAGTCCCTAGATATCAATACGCAGTGCTGTTGTGATGGGAACAATTTTAAAAAAAAGAAACCTATTTTTGTGTTATTGAAATATACCAGTTATAGGCAATACAATACATAATATTTCCCCCACCCCCCCGTATTTTGTGTTTTCTGTATCACAGGTGCAGGAGAGAAGGGGGAGTTGTGTTGGCTGACAAAAAGATCTGTGTTCCTGAGAATCAGCCCACAGAGAGCAATAAGGACTTTCAAAGAAGCCGCATGATGCCTTACAAGCAACTCACTATGTCAATTGCATTCACCCTGTAAGTGGAAATGAAAATCTTATTAACTTCTGGATTTTTTTTCCCTGCACTACATTGACGGACCTTCGCAGAAACATCCAAAGGGACTTCCAAACACAAATTAAATTCAATATTCATAAGCCTCTTAATTCATTTCCTAATAATAACCACATGAGGAATCTTTGATTTGTAACAATCGTAGTTCAAGGTCAGTCTCTCAAACTCTCAGACAAATGTGTCAACAGCCCCTATGAAAATACTTAAGGAAGGCTATCTTCCTCGCTTTCTTTCCCTGCTTTTCTGTAGATGCATTCTTCGGTTTCAAGGGCCTCGAGTATCATTTTGTAGTGAAAAAGAAAAAAAATACATTGGTACAAAATCCACATATAATACAGTATACAAAAACAGTGAAAAGTGGCATATGTTTAATACACATAGGTAGTTCACTTGGAATAGTAGAAAGCAGATTATTGTTTTAGTGGTAGAACTTGGGATAATATCAGCAGTGAAGACTGTTTATTAGAGATGGGCACAAACCCCTGGTGGGTGCCCACTCAGAGTCAATGTGTGGAGGAAGTGGGGCAGGGAAGCCAGGGCACTGTCTCTGAATGGGCACCTGCTGGGGGGCGGTGCGCTGAAGCACGGAGCACCTTTTGGGTTGGTAAACAGTAGGGATATGTGCTCATCTCTATGACTTCTATTATCCCAAGTCCTGCCACTAATACGCGGTATTCTTCTTGAACAGCATGGTTCTGATGAATTCAAACAATCTTGCACTATGTATACTGAAATATACCATGCCAGGATTAACTTAGTTGTCATGGTTGCTGTCGGCTTATTATTATTCATCTTCAGAATGACAGCATTCTCGTATTTTTAGACTTTCAAGCTTGCCAAACCATCTATAGTCTTAAAGTATTGCAAAGTATGTAATCCTTTTGTTCAAATTATCTTTTGTAATCTCATCAAACTATTCAACATCACCTTTTGGCTTAATAACAAATACAAATGCAATTGAGGAGTAACATGGTTATACAATAACGCCAGTGTTATTATGCAGCATCTTATGAAATTGAAATACATCTATGCAGGAGAGTGTGCATGAAGTGTATACTAGTACAAACCCATGATGTAATTCAACTGCATGTGACACAGCACTGAAAAATTGTGAAGAATGTGGTATTTAGACAATAGAATTCCACAGCAGTACATTGCTTGAGACTAGGTGCAAGAAGTTGAGAAATATAGAAGAATGTCTGGTGCATGTGTTTTCCACTCTATTACATTTCATTTCAAGACATGCACACACTACATATAGTATTTATACAGATGCATATTTTTATATGATTGGTGAGAAGAAAACGTAGTCTTCTGGAGTTTCTACAGCCAATTGTCTATGTTACATCCTGACTGGATTACTCCAAGATTCTGTATGTGGAGCTACCTTTGAAGAGTGTTCAGAAGCTTCAGTAGATTCAAAATGCTGCCTGGCACTGCTTATAAGGAGCTTCATTTGCTGCCAGTCTGTTTTCAGGCCCAATTCAAAGTGCTGGCTATTACCTATAGAGCGCGATATGGCTTAGGCCCAGGCTATTTGAAAGATTGTATCATTCCATATGAGCCTTCTTGGCTTTTAAGATCTTCTGGAGAGGCCCTTCTCTTAGTTCCACTACCTGCCCAAACTTGTTTAATAGGGACATGAGAGAGGGACATCCCATTGGCTGCTAACAGGCTTTTGAATGTACTGCCCCAAGAAGCCAGATTTTCCCGCCCACCCTCTCGTCCATCTGCCATAAAAGACCATCCTCTTCAGGCAGGCTTTGAAGCAGTAAGTTGTCTGAGAAATGCTGGTTGTTAATTCACAGATTTTTTAAATGATTTTTTTAAAAAATCAATCTTGGTTTTCAATGCTAATATAGGTATAATTGTTTCTAATATGATATTTATATAGCATTTCAAAACTGTATTGATTTTTTAGTTTTATCCGTCATGAGCCACATTGGGTCCCCTATGAGGAGAAAGGCAGTATATATATATATAAAAATAAACCTCCTCTAGATCATTTTTAAAAAATGTCTAACAAACCTAGAGATGTAAAATTTCGGGGGGGGGGGAATTCTGGAAATATTTTTCCCCTTGTTCTTTTCCAGAAAATAATGGGCATTTTTGGAAACTTAATTTAAACAATCCCAAACCCAAAATACTTGGGGGTGGAAATCAAGTGAAGTCAGATGCAGTTCACAGGCAGAGAACGTACCCTTTAGCACTCTAAGTGTTCATTACATGGATCTGCAACCCATTTCACTCGGTCCCCAGCCAGATACAGTGCATGTATAAATTATAGCCTCAATGCAATTCTCCATGGCTGGAATCCTATTCAGGAGGCACCGAACAGAAGTCCAGGTGACGTAATATTTCCTCGCTGGCAGGCTCCCTGCTGCTTACCGTGTCTCACACTGTTTGTGAGATCAGCCATGTGACCAGGCACCCAACAGGGAGTTTGCCAGAGTGGGAAGGATAATGCTTACACAATCACCCTTCCACCCAGTGTTCCTGCATTAGACACTGGCCTAAGGTAGTGGGCTGCAATCTACAAAAGCTCACACTGAAATAGATTTATTAGTCTTGAAAATACCATAAGACTCTGTCGTTGTTGTTGTAACGTGTGCTGAAGCAAACCAAGACAGCAACTCTTTGAATTTTTTTTGAAGGCTACTTGTTTAACAAGTAGAAAACTATCCACCATCCTATTAAAATGTATTACAAAAATACAGAATGTGATTACAGCTGGGCATCACTTAAATCTCACCAGAACAAACTCTTTATTAGCACCTGATGAAAACTAACCACTTCACACAGGGAAGGGGAAGCTCCGTTTGCCATTAGCCTGATTGCTGTCGTTTTTCTTTTCTTTTTTTTTCCTACCATTTTTTCTTACTTTGATGTTTTCATGTTCTGTGAGTTGCTTTGCAATGTTAAACAAATACATAATTAACAGTGTGTGCTTTACTATTCCCAGCACTTTGTAGGTGGAGAAGGACTTGTATAGTAGTGACATCTGGATACAAAGTATGCAAAGGGCACACAGACAGGACAACGGGAAAAGGAGAGTTCAGTGTTGCCTGCCATTTTAGGCAGGATTTCCTGCCATTTGTTAAGGAAACAAAGAAAGATTATTTGTTTCAAAACATTCTCAAAGTCACAATGCCAAACATATTGCAACAAATAATTAAAGGGAGAGAAGACCGTTTCTGGCCCTGCAATGGGTCTGTGAGTGAGTGATAGTATTCAGTTTATCAGGCATTAAAGCAGACTGTCATGCTCTATTTGTAATTGATTTATTTGATGCATGTTGAAACAAGAGGGTCCCTATATAGGGACCCTCTTGTTTCAACATGCATATATATAACTATCTATATATAATATGCTCCTTCATGGATTGCTGCCTTGTCGTGGCGAAGGGGCTTGAGTAACTCAGAGAAACTTTGGGCTATGCCGTGCAGGGACACCCAAGACGGACAGGACATAGTGGAGAGTTCCGACTAAACGCAATCCACCTGGAGTAGGAAATGGCAAGCCACTCCAGTATCTTTGCCAAGAACGCCCCATGATCAGAAACAAAAGGCTACAAGATATGACGCTGGAAGATGGGCCCCTCAGGTCGGAAGGCGTCCAACATGCTACTGAGGAAGAGCGGAGGACAAGTACAAGTAGCTCCAGAGCTAATGAAGTGGTTGGGCCAAAGCCGAAAGGACGCTCAGCTGTGGACGTGCCTGGAAGTGAAAGGAAAATCCAATGCTGCAAAGAAAAATACTGCATAGGAACCTGGAATGTAAGATCTATGAACCTTGGGAAGCTGGAGGTGGTCAAACAGGAGATGGCAAGAATAAACATCGACATCCTGGGCATCAGTGAACTAAAATGGACAGGAATGGGCGAATTCAGCTCAGATGATTATCATATCTACTACTGTGGGCAAGAATCCCGTAGAAGGAATGGAGTAGCCCTCATAGTCAACAAAAGAGTGGGAAAAGCTGTAATGGGATACAATCTCAAAAATGATAGAATGATGTCAATACGAATCCAAGGCAGACCATTCAACATCACAATAATCCAAGTTTATGCACCAACCAGCATTGCTGAGGAGACTGAAATTGAACAATTCTATGAAGATTTACAACACCTTCTAGAACTGACACCAAAGAAAGATGTTCTTCTCATTCTAGGGGACTGGAATGCTAAAGTAGGGAGCCAAGAGATAAAAGGAACAACAGGGAAGTTTGGCCTTGGAGTTCAGAACGAAGCAGGACAAAGGCTAATAGAGTTTTGTCAA
Organism: Pogona vitticeps; assembly: GCF_051106095.1. Taxonomy (NCBI): domain Eukaryota; kingdom Metazoa; phylum Chordata; class Lepidosauria; order Squamata; family Agamidae; genus Pogona; species Pogona vitticeps. Next base: position 223,319,450 of record NC_135785.1, on the reverse strand, counting down.
GAGAATAAGCTGGTCATCACAAACACTCTTTTCCAACAACACAAGAGGCGACTCTATACATGGAAATCACCAGATGGGCAATATCGAAATCAGATTGATTATATTCTCTGCAGCCAAAGATGGAGAAGCTCTATACAGTCAGCAAAAACAAGACCTGGAGCTGACTGCGGTTCTGATCATCAGCTTCTCATAGCAAAATTCAAGCTTAGACTGAAGAGATTAGGAAAAACCACTGGGCCACTCAGGTATAATCTAAACCAAATCCCTTATGAATACACAGTGGAAGTAAAGAACAGATTTAAGGAACTAGATTTGGTGGACAGAGTGCCTGAAGAACTTTGGATAGAGGCTCGTAACATTGTCCAGGAGGCAGCAACGAAAACCATCCCAAAGAAAAGGAAATGCAAGAAAGCAAAGTGGCTGTCCAACGAGGCCTTAGAAATAGCAGAGAGGAGAAGGGAAGCAAAATGCAAGGGAGATAGGGAAAGTTACAGAAACTTGAATTCAGACTTCCAAAGAATAGCAAGGAGAGACAAGAGGGCCTTCTTAAATGAACAATGCAAAGAAATCGAGGAAGATAACAGAAAAGGAAAGACCAGAGATCTGTTCAGGAAAATTGGACATATTAGAGGAACATTTTGCGCAAAGATGAACATGATAAAAGACAAAAATGGGAGGGACCTAACAGAAGCAGAAGACGTCAAGAAGAGGTGGCAAGAATACACAGAGGAATTATATCAGAAAGATTTGGATATCCTGGACAACCCAGACAATGTAGTTGCTGACCTTGAGCCAGACATCCTGGAGAGCGAAGTCAAGTGGGCCTTAGAAAGCCTGGCTAACAACAAGGCCAGTGGAGGTGATGGCATTCCAGTTGAACTATTTAAAATCTTGAAAGATGATGCTGTTAAGGTGCTACATTCAATATGCCAGCAAGTTTGGAAAACTCAACAGTGGCCAGAGGATTGGAAAAGATCAGTCTACATCCCAATCCCAAAGAAAGGCAGTGCCAAAGAATGCTCCAACTACCGTACAATTGCACTCATTTCGCACGCTAGCAAGGTTATGCTCAAAATCCTCCAAGGTAGGCTTCAGCAGTATGTGGACCGAGAACTCCCAGAAGTACAAGCTGGATTCCGAAGAGGCAGAGGAACTCGAGACCAAATTGCTAACTTGCGCTGGATTATGGAGAAAGCCAGAGAGTTCCAGAAAAATATCTACTTCTGCTTCATTGACTATGCGAAAGCCTTTGACTGTGTGGACCACAGCAAACTATGGCAAGTTCTTAAAGAAATGGGAGTGCCTGACCACTTTATCTGTCTCCTGAGAAACCTATATGTGGGACAGGAAGCAACAGTTAGAACTGGTCATGGAACAACTGAGTGGTTCAAAATTGGGAAAGGAGTACGGCAAGGCTGTATATTGTCCCCCAGCTTATTTAACTTATATGCAGAATACATCATGCGGAAGGCTGGACTGGAAGAAACCCAAGCTGGAATTAAGATTGCCGGAAGAAATATCAACAACCTCCGATATGCAGATGATACCACTCTGATGGCAGAAAGTGAGGAGGAATTAAAGAACCTTGTAATGAGAGTGAAAGAGGAGAGTGCAAAAAAACGGTCTGAAACTCAACATCAAAAAACTAAGATCATGGCCACTGGTCCCATCACCTCCTGGGAAATAGAAGGGGAAGATATGGAGGCAGTGTCAAATTTTATCTTCCTGGGCTCCATGATTACTTCAGATGGAGACAGCAGCCCTGAAATTAAAAGGCGCCTTCTTCTTGGGAGGAAAGCGATGACAAATCTTGACAGCATCTTGAAAAGCAGAGACATCACCTTGCCAACAAAAGTCCGAATAGTCAAAGCTATGGTTTTTCCTGTCGTGATGTATGGAAGTGAGAGCTGGACCATAAAGAAAGCAGACCGCCGAAGAATTGATGCCTTTGAATTGTGGTGCTGGAGGAGGCTCTTGAGAATCCCCTGGACTGCAAGGAGAACAAACCTATCAGTTCTAAAGGAAATCAACCCTGAATGCTCACTTGAAGGACAGATCCTGAAGCTGAGGCTCCAGTACTTTGGCCATCTCATGAGAAGAAAAGAGTCCTTGGAAAAAACCTTGATGTTAGGAAGGTGTGATGGCAAGAGGAGAAGGGGACGACCAAGGATGAGATGGCTGGACAGTGTCTGCGAAGCAACCAACATGAACCTGACACAACTCCGGGAGGCAGTAGAAGACAGGAGGGCCTGGCGTGCTCTGGTCCAAGGGGTCACGAAGAGTCGGACACGACTAAACGACTAAACACACACACAAACATATATAATATGGATAGATAGATAGATAGATAGATAGATAGATAGATAGATAGATAGATAGATAGATAGATAGATAGATAGATAGATAGATAGATAGATAGATAGATAGATAGATAGATAGATAGATAGATAGATAGATAGATAGATAGATAGATAGATAGAGTATCCATGCTGCATCATGATATCTTGCACTGGGATTAGTGTCCTACCTCCCTTTTTTGTCTCTCTGAAATGCTGTTCAGTTTCCAAGTGAGCTGAAATATCCACAAAACAGATCACGGGTGAGGGAGCCCAAAGGAGAACAATATAGAAAACGCTGGACTGCAACAGTATGACAATGACCTGAGGCCATTCATGAAGTTTTTTATTGGTGGTAGATTCAGGGCCAAAAAAAAGAGGAACATTTTTTTTTAACACAGGGGGACTAACAGTGGGACTAACTTTCATGAGATATAAAAACAGCTGCCAACTTGGATGGCTTTAAAAATAAACCAGACCAATTTTTGGTTTGATGTTTTGGTGATTACTAACCTGATTGATGCTAATGTCAGTTCCAATGTCAGAAGTGATATGCCTCTGCATAGCAGTTGTTGGGGAATATGAGCCAGAGGGTGAAGTTGTCTTTCTGGCAGTCTTTCCATTAGCAACTGGTTGTTCACTGTGAAAAGTGAAGGCTGGTCTAGATTGGCGTTTTGTCTGAGCCAGCATAGCTACTCTCTATGCGTGATTCACAAGTAGTAAGCACATAGTAAACAATTTCAAAAGAGAACTCCCCAGTCACAGTGCACACATATTGTGTGCTGTCAGTGAGAGCTGCTACAAAAAGCAGCCTAAAATGGCCCCATGTGGAACCCATAACACACATACAGGCCCTCATAAAGAAACTGTGAAGCTGAATGCTTGTGTGCTTTTTGATGACATAAAGTGTGAACAGAATGTCAGGAAATGATTTAGATTTCACCGTTGTCATAGGAGTTTGGCAAATCAGGTCAACACTAGAGTTGGGGGTGAATATAAAAAAGGATCCGTTTTTTCGACGAAAATAGCTGATTCTTTAAATATTCGTCATCAAATTTTAAGTCCTGACAAATACGGCTCAATGAATATTTCCCAATTTTATTAGTCCTTCATAATTTAAAAAAAATTCTGCCTACCGGCCACCGATCAGCAGGCCAATAGGCAGTCACCCACCCCCACAGTCTACTCCCACCCCCTTCTCTCTCTACCTTAGCCCCCCCCGCCAACACCCACTTCCTGTAATTGCCGCTGCTAAGGTCTCCATCTGGCCTCCACAGCCACAGCATCTGAAAAGGGAGACTGGCTGCCCTTTGCAAAGATGACAGCTGTGGCTTCATTTAGAGTAGGGAAGCTGCAGCTGCTATATTTGCAAAGGGCAGCCTGGATTCTCTTAGCCTGGTGGCGGCAGCGCAACAGCGGAAGGGTGGCAGCAGGGTCGTGGCAGCGGGGGGTGGGAGTGGCAGCAGGGGCATGGGTTTTTTAAAAAAAATAGACCCCCACAAATCGATAAATAACTTCATTATTTGTCAGTTCATGGGGGCAACTTCATGCTTCATGAGTCATCAACTTTTGACGACTCACAAAGCGGGATGACTCGCCAAAATGGTGAGTCATCCCCATCTCTAGTCAACACATTTTGATTCCTTGAGATTTCAAGGCAAAAAACTGAGAATGGGGGTGGGGCCTTGTGATGTCACAGGGATGGGGCAGGCAAGGGTTGTAGCCCCTGAAATTACTTCTGATCCAACTGATTGTGAAAATGAACAAGTGAAATCTGGGCAGAAGAATCCAAACTCTCTGTATGTCCTTGTGCAGGACTTCTGAGTCATGATAATAGCATTCTGCTCCCTGCCTTACCCCAAATAATTCAAAAGGCCCACATGCAAGTGTCCACCAGTTCTTTCCTAGCTTTTAGGGACCTTGGCTTTCTGCAGAAACAATATAAATACAAAAAAAAAACAAACCCTTCATGCTAAATCAATGAATCCTGGTGCCAGTTTAGAATGGTGGAGATTGATGCACAGGTTTGTAGGCCACCTCAGCCACCAAAATATCTCGGAGTCATTGCAACCGGACTTCTTTCTTATTAGGTTGAAACATTTCACTACTCATCTCCCATTTATCATGCTGCCTTTTCATCTGTCCCCAGAGCCTATTCAGACCAGGGGGAAGTGAAACCAACCTGGAGGATATATCAGGAGTCTCCTACCAACTCTCCTCAGACTGAAGAAGCTGCTTGGATGAGTACTGAAAAATTTCAACTTAACAAGAAAGAAGTCCAGTTGCCATGACTCAACTTCCAGATAACCTCACCTGGATGACTTAGAATCTTCCCAAATACATCCACCAAAATGCAACTTTCTTCTCCTCCAGCATCTGTCACCCTCACAATTGTGTCTCTGCTGCATATCTGGAGAAACAGAGAGACTTCAGCTGGCATCCTTAAACCATTCAAACCTAGTTACAAACACAGTAGGTGGCTTTAGGCAAACAGCTTTCTGTCATTCTCTCCCATTTGCAATATAAAACTGTCATATCTTCTTACAGGACTGTTTCAAGGGACAGAGAGTCAATGTCTGGGAAGTCATTTGAAGTCATTTCAAGTGTTTTAAAGGACAATAAAAGTTGTTATTACTGTTGTTATCCTAAGGAGAAGCATTATTCTGGGAGGTTCAAAGGATGAACTTTCTATCTCACTGGCACTTCAAGCAATCATCCAGCAGACTTATTCCACTGGTGTAGAGAACATTGGGATTGGATTTACAGAGGTAAGCAACTGACCTTAGTATCACCTCCAAATATTTCCATTTTTCATCTGTTGTCTTAGCTAACCTGTTCAGAGTTTTCCAAAGGATGTAAATTTGTTCTCCTAGTTGTAGCTTTAACTTTTCAGTTTCATTATTCACTGAAGTCAGCCAAAAAGCTTCAGAGAACTGAGTTCAAATCCAACACCTATTTAGTAGTATTTTATAGCCCCATCAATGCATCTATGAAGGAATAAAGGAAACTATTGCTAGGGTACATAAAAGGCAGTATTGGGTTTTTTAAAAAAGAGCTGCTTGTATGCTACCAGCTTGTATGCTACCAGGCAGTTGTAAAGTGATTATCTTAGTAGTAACATTTCCAATGAAATAAGCATTTTGTAATTCTAAATTGTCTTTGTGTCATTTAATGCATGGGTAAAAACTGATCCACAAACAAGTACAATTCGTGCTTCAATTGATTTGACTTGTATCTATCTACAGAAATGGATATATAGTTTATGAATATTGATTTCTATTTTAGCCATTTAAATTAATATATGCACACACATGCACATACATAAATCAAGTTCCTCATTTCTCTTGCATTATATATGCTTGTGTACAAATTTATAAACTTCCCTTCTCTTGACTGTTCTGGCACTTGTCCCCAAAAGGGAGGAAAAATCTTATAAAATTTCCTTTGGCCCAAGGAGCAGAAACATCTGTTGCAATCATGACTGGCTTCTTGGCTAGATCCACAAACCAGAACCTGTGTTTAATTAGCTCTGCTGCTTTCTGTCCTGTTACTTCAGTCACTGGGAAATATGTTTAGTACTGTATGGGATCAAGAGAAATTAAACTAGGTCCTAATAAGAAAAGGAAAGCAATCTGACCAAAAGAGATTCAGGAATACATTGGGCTGATTATGTTTTACCTTCAAATTCTGCTAAGCTGTGTCAACTTTCTTCACAAAACAACAATTAGTTAAGGATTTTTGTATGTGTATGTGTATTATTTTATTTTTTTTATTTTTAGGGTTTTTTTGTAAACACAGCTGCTTGGCAAATAGAACTAATGAAAATGGCAGGTTATATTTTCCCCTCCCTTATGCAGCAACCTTTGCTTGTTTAAAGTGACATCGGGGAGAAAGAATGAATGTTGACCTGTCTTATGCTAGCCAAATACCATGTTCCTGCAGAACAGAATTGGCAAAAGCTAGCATGCTTCTCCACTTTCAGCCTAACAGGTGCAGGCTAGCCCTGTTGTGAAACTTCACTAAAGATGTTGACTTGACTCAGTGGTAAAATGATTCACTCCATTGACTTGTACAGTGAACACACTGAGATGTTCACAAGTCTCCTGTAGAGAAATGTCACCTTATAACAACAAAAACAATAATAAAAATTTTATCTCCCAGTGCATCACATACTACAAAAGCATCTAACACTGTTTTTTGTCCCAGTGCTCCTTGTTTTCCTTGTTTTTAGACACAGGGAGAAAGGTGAAATTAGCACAAAAGATAAAATAAAACTGAGAATCGTTTTACTGCAGGAGAAATGGGGGGCACACAAAAACAAAATCAACTGCAAAAGCAGTGTTCAGTGTTCAGGTAGTCACCATATACTTTCTCTTCTGCAGTACTTCCCAACCTTGGGTCCCCAGATGTTTTTGGGCTACAACTCTCAGAAGGCTTCACTCCTATCTGTCTGGCTAGGATTTCTGGGATTTGTAGTCCAAGAACATCTGGGGATCCAAGGTCAGGGACCATAGATCTCTAATGGATAAAATTACCACATTGAAGCATGGGCATCATGTATTACCCATCTGCATAACAGCATTTTCATGGCGATATTTTTACCCTTGATGAAGGTATGTATAAGATACCATCGAAAGGAGAGGTAAGCTGAATATTTTAACACAACAAATATAAATGTCAGATTGACTGAATTGATACTTTAAAGTAGCATCAGGAAATCTACCAGTTTCTGTCCTTGAGTAAGGTTGGAGAGAGAAGTCTGGAAAGATAAGATGTTTCTGTTCATGATAATTTTCTGTATCTCTCATCATAATTCTATTTGGTCGAGCTTTCTGGGACAAAAAATTAAGTAGCATGAAAATTTATTTTTAGCTAATATAATTTTCTCCCTAGTAATTTTTAACATATGTATTTTTGCATACATTTCCACCCAAAGTACTCATCTTTGTATATGTTTTCCCTAAAATATGTTTTTGTATGCATTTTATTCTTAATTACTTTTTTTTTAAACTGAGAAGTGTTTCACAAAACTAAGAGACATGCAAGCTCTAAATGTTACCTGCATTCAGATATAGTTATTATTTTAGGAAAGGTGAATTTGATGCATTCAGAAATGCAGCGCAAACAAGGAACCTCAGGACAAGGTGGTTCACGTATACCAACTAAGGGTGACAAACCTTATGTGCTTCCAAATGTGAATATTCAATTTTTGCACTCCTCCCACCCCTTTCTAATTGGGGAATTGGAATCTTTGGGTGTACATAATCAGCTGCAAAGTTGGTGGATGATCTCAGGTACATGTGTCCCTGTCTTCAAGCTGTTCCTATTATATTTAACTAGACAAAAATTTCCCTGGAAAAGACCCTGGTGTTGGGAAAGTGTGAAGGCAAGAGGAGAAGGGGACGATAGAGGACGAGATGGTTGGACAATGTCATTGAAGCGACAAACATGAATGTGAACAAACTCCGGGAGGCAGTGGAAGACAGGAGGGCCTGGCATGCTCCGGTCCACAGGGTCGCAAAGAGTCAGACACGACTTAATGACTAAACAACAACAAGAAGACATAATTTGTAATGAGGACAAAATCGTTCCCCACCATGAGCTGTCTAAAGAAAGGACAGAACTTAAATGTTATCAGCAAATAAAGATATATATAGTTCTTAAATATTATATATATAAATGAAAGCTGACTGCCTTTAGAACATCTACCCAGAGGTTAGGAGTCCAATTCCGCTCTGTGCTTCCTTGGCAAGGGTTAGACTTGATGATCCATAGGGCCTCTTCTGGCTCTGCATTTCCAAGATGATGATGCTTTTAAAGGATCTTTTAAAGTTGTACTCTATAAGAAAAATCTTATTAGAAGCAATTATCAAATGACTAGACAGATAAAGAGCTGGCTGGATAGCTGTGAGTTAGGTATATGGCTGCAGAACCAGAGGTTGGGAGTTCAGTTCTCCGCTGTAGATCATGGAAGAGCCAGGTCATGTGACCTTGGGCTAGTTGCACTGTCCCAGGATGCCTCAAGAAGAAGGGAATGGTAAATCATTTCTGAGCACACTATACCTAGAAAACCTTGAAAAAGATCCCCATAAGTCAGAATTAACTCGAAAGCACACAATTGTTATTAGACTGATTGATGTTGCTATTAATAGCGCATGTTTGCAGCTTTCTGGGTTCATGTTGATCCAAGAGATAAGAACATGTAGAGATTCATCCTTAACCTTTCACCTACCTGCCATTTGCTAGAAAAGCAGCCAAAGAGCATGGCAGTTTTGTTGCTGACAGTTGAGAAATGAATTGTCCCCCAAATGCTGATCCTTGTCATTTCACCTTTTTGATACCTTCATTACCACTAAAAGCTTTGTTTACAGTCTTCTATCCTCTCCTCGGTGATCTGTGGATTTGCTTTGTCTTCTCTGTGTTCAGCCATTTCATATCCCCCAAATATAAGGACTTAGAAAAGACAAGGCTGCAATAAAAACCTCAACATGAATGAGGGTGCCTGCCCTTGCAATGGATGGGGTGTAGCGTAGCCTTGTAGCTGACAGAAAACACACTTACCATGCAGAACACATGAAAGGACAACCTCCTACTTATGGGTCCTAACAATTCGGCAGTAGAAATAACCACATTTCTTTAGGCTGACAAGAATGTTAACTGAGATTGAAGCCAGTCAAGTTCATTAGCTGGTGTACATTCCTAGACTGCAGAAGCCTACCTTCCAGGGGAAACCACTACAGCTGGAACTACCTTTGTCAAATATGGGAGCCAAAAAATAATGGCACCATTACCTGCCCACTGATTACTGACAAATCAGAATTTAATGATATGCTACATTTTTATGGCTTTAGGTTTCATCGGGCTTAGTCTGAATTCTTTATGATATTGGATCATCAATGTGTGCCATGAGGCATGAGCAGATTTGTACTCACTGGAGTTCTACAGATACGAGATGAAAATGGGGGAGGAATTTTCTTCAAGCCCCCACCTCTGCTCCTCTTGATGCCCCCCAGTGTCCCAGTAGGTCAGTGCTTCTGCTGTTTCAAAGGGCTGGAGAATTCTCTGGGACAGCATTGACAATAGTACTAGAGGTTGCACAAGCAACTGGGAATTACAGTAGAGCTAATTGCCACCCCTGTCCTTTCTTTTCATGGCAAGTCTCCACTGGAACCCATTTTGCCCTGCAAATGGGACCTTAAAGCACTTATCATCTTATGTTGTCTCAGTTGTGGGAGGGGAGGGAGATGAGAGGTATTCATGTAGGCCTCTTTTGTGTGTGTGTGTTTAGTCGTTTAGTCGTGTCCGACTCTTCGTGACCCCATGGACCAGAGCACGCCAGGCCCTCCTGTCTTCTACTGCCTCCCGGAGTTGTGTCAGGTTCATGTTGGTTGCTTCGCAGACACTGTCCAGCCATCTCATCCTCGGTCGTCCCCTTCTCCTCTTGCCGTCACACCTTCCTAACATCAGGGTTTTTTCCAAGGACTCTTTTCTTCTCATGAGATGGCCAAAGTACTGGAGCCTCAGCTTCAGGATCTGTCCTTCCAGTGAGCACTCAGGGTTGATTTCCTTTAGAACTGATAGGTTTGTTCTCCTTGCAGTCCAGGGGATTCTCAAGAGCCTCCTCCAGCACCACAATTCAAAGGCATCAATTCTTTGGCGGTCTGCTTTCTTTATGGTCCAGCTCTCACTTCCATACATCACGACAGGAAAAACCATAGCTTTGACTATTTGGACTTTTGTTGGCAAGGTGATGTCTCTGCTTTTCAAGATGCTGTCAAGATTTGTCATCGCTTTCCTCCCAAGAAGAAGGCGTCTTTTAATTTCGGGGCTGCTGTCTCCATCTGCAGTGATCATGCAGCCCAGGAAAATAAAATTTGACACTGCCTCCATATCTTCCCCTTCTATTTCCCAGGAGGTGATGGGACCAGTGGCCATGATCTTAGTTTTTTTGATGTTGAGTTTCAGACCGTTTTTTGCACTCTCCTCTTTCACTCTCATTACAAGGTTCTTCAATTCCTCCTCACTTTCTGCCATCAGAGTGGTATCATCTGCATATCGGAGGTTGTTGATATTTCTTCCGGCAATCTTAATTCCGGCTTGGGCTTCTTCCAGTCCAGCCTTCCGCATGATGTATTCTGCATACAAGTTAAATAAGCTGGGGGACAGTATACAGCCTTGCCGTACTCCTTTCCCAATTTTGAACCACTCAGTTGTTCCATGACCAGTTCTGACTGTTGCTTCCTGTCCCACATATAGGTTTCTCAGGAGACAGATAAAGTGGTCAGGCACTCCCATTTCTTTAAGAACTTGCCATAGTTTGCTGTGGTCCACACAGTCAAAGGCTTTCGCATAGTCAATGAAGCAGAAGTAGATATTTTTCTGGAACTCTCTGGCTTTCTCCATAATCCAGCGCAAGTTAGCAATTTGGTCTCGAGTTCCTCTGCCTCTTCGGAATCCAGCTTGTACTTCTGGGAGTTCTCGGTCCACATACTGCTGAAGCCTACCTTGGAGGATTTTGAGCATAACCTTGCTAGCGTGTGAAATGAGTGCAATTGTGTGGTAGTTGGAGCATTCTTTGGCACTGCCTTTCTTTGGGATTGGGATGTAGACTGATCTTTTCCAATCCTCTGGCCACTGTTGAGTTTTCCAAACTTGCTGGCATATTGAATGTAGCACCTTAACAGCATCATCTTTCAAGATTTTAAATAGTTCAATTGGAATGCCATCACCTCCATTGGCCTTGTTGTTAGCCAGGCTTTCTAAGGCCCACTTGACTTCGCTCTCCAGGATGTCTGGCTCAAGGTCAGCAACTACATTATCTGGGTTGTCCGGGATATCCAAATCTTTCTGAGGCCTCTTTTAGCTACATTTTTGTCTCCCATTTGAAAATCTCCTGTGTCTTCTCATTCTACAATAAGTGAAGCATGATGAGGACATGAGCACTTTTAAGAACCAGGATGATTCTACACTCCCCCCCTTCCCCCCCATTTCCCCCCTTTTTCTCATTTCTCCTCCTGTCTTTTGTAAAACTCTCAGAGTTCCTCCAGTAGTACGATGACTGACATGTTGGCTAGGGGATTCTGGTTGCTGTAGTACAGTGGTGCCTCACTTAACAATTACCTCGTTAAACGATGAAACCACTTGATGAAGAAGTTTTGCAATTGCTTTTGTGATTGCAAAATGATGTTTAGATAGGGAAATTTTGCTTGACGATGATCGGTTCCCTGCTTTGGGAACCGATTTTTCGCTAGACAATGATTTTTAAACAGCTGATTGGTGGCTCTAAAATGGCCGCCCACTGTGCAAAATGGCTCCTCGCTGTGTTTTAGGACAGATTCCTAGCTTTACAGGCACCGAAAATGGCTGCCCCTATGGAGGATCTTCGCTGGACGCTGAGGTATTTAGCCCATTTGAATGCATCGAACCGGTTTCAATGCATTTCAATGGGCTTTTTTGTTTCGCTTGGCGAGGATTTCGCTTGACAGCGATTTCGACAGAACGAATTATCCTCGTTAAGCAAGGCACCACTGTACATATAAGTGACATTTCCAAGCTGTGCTTATTTGTACACACTTTTAGCTTGCTTGAATTTGGGTGATTTGTTGTTATTAAGTATAGTAATTCCAGTTTGATGTCTGCAGCTGGGAGAGAGAAACAGAGTCACTCCTGAGTCTGATGGCAATTTTTCACTTTGCTGAGTGCTAGATTCCGGTTCTTAAAAATGCACAGAAAGACTAAGCAATAAAATGAATAATAGCCAAAGAAAACAGAACCTAATATTTCAAGGACACTTTCTACCTTTCTTGGACTGAGTATGTTAAATTAAGAACAAGGAAATGTCCTTCAGCAAGCATGATAACTACTAGCTTCCCTGGAGCAACAAGATGTATGACACCAGTAATGATGAATTCCTGCAGATCCAAGAGAACATAGTGTCCTTGGCTTTACTGGGGACCATATGCCCTGGTAAGATTGGGCTCTCCATATATGTCATCATACCCAGCTTGCTGGAGGATACTTGGAAAAAATTATAATAATAAAGACTTCAGATGCAACTTTGAGAGACCAGGAATTCATTGGTGTAAGAACAATGATGAAAAGGTTTTTCTCCAGTTCTTTGGCAGTATAATATAATAGTCTACCTTTCTATGTGTAAAAGAACACTATAGGTACTATTGAATGTTTTTGCAAACCTGCTTGATCCGTTTTGACAGCAACCTGGTGGTCTAGTGATTCTCTTGCCAAAAGTAACAAAAAAATGAGATAGTTTGGTTGATAAGTATATTTTGAAAACAGAAACAGTTTTCAGGAATGTGATGGATTTTTGGCAACCCCAATGAACCAATTCGTGTTCATCCTGGTCGATGATGCCGTTTAGTTTGATACACTACTGTTACAGCTCTGCCAACACGCCCTGTATACCTCCCAATTATAAGAGCCACAAAAGGCTGCATTTTACGGAAATTATTCATTAGAGCTGTCAGATGAGATGTAAGTGGTTAAACAGTCTGGCGGAGAAAATTACCAATCAAGCCATTTGTGGGTTGGATGGGTGGAAACTGCAATAGTACTGCCTATATTGAGAGGGGGGGAAAACCTCCTCTCATTGAACAAGATTGGTATGTTTATTCAGGTTGTTTAGACATATGGATTTACCGCATAGCATTTGTGTTACACTGATTTTTTGTTATGGTACAGTGCAATTTTCAATGACAAACTTCCCCTTGGGAATGTAAATGGGTATGAAAAAACCAAAGCAGAACAAAAACTATCTCAGAAAACATATGTAATTAAAAAATGCAAAAAAGCAGCTAGGTTCATGCATTCTATCCCCACAGCTATTCCTAGGCTCTGTTGTGTTTTGGTGCCCCTTTAAAAAAAGTGAAGGTACTGCTTTAGTGGGTCAGTCCAATAATCAGGGATTTATTTGTTTGTTTGTTACTTTTATATCCCGCCGCATCTACTGCCTAGGCACTATTCTGGGTGGCTAATAACAGTTAAAAGCAACTACTCAGTCCCACCTACAAGGACATAAATAAAGAGAACCAATAAACATTAAATCCCAGGATGTCCAAAGAAGAAGGAAACCTGGATGGCAAATCAGTATCAATAATCAATTAAACTGGGCCCATAGGATCAAGGCAAACCTTCTGCCTTTGTAGGAAGAGCACATGTCTTCTTTTAGGGAGGATAGTGCCATTCGAAAGGCTACCAGAGGATAATTCTCCTTCCAGTTCAAGTCTTAATTAGAAATGAAGCAACAGAAGGTTGATGATCAAGGACCTCGATGTGGCTGCTGCTCATCTCTCAGGTTGCCATTTTACCATTTTGAGATGCAGCTGGCATTAATATTGATAAGTACCTATTACCCATCTTAAAAAGCCTTTGGATCATTTGAATTCAGGAACTATCATTCAATGATAGATCGTGTCTAAGGGACACCGTTTAACTGTAGATCCTGTGGTTTGGATGTAAAAGCAAAAACCCCAGAGGAGAAAATTGGTCCCCAGATATGTCTATGTTGTCCATCCTGGTGCAATCTTTATTACTGGAATGGGCGAGTGAATATTTATTTATTTATTTATTGTATTTTTACCCCGCCTATCTGGTCAGACAACCACTCTAGGTGGCTTCCAACACGCATAGCATACATAACAAGATATAAACATATAAAATTATAAAATATAACATTAATAGACAAATAATACAAGATGGAGAAAGGAAAAGAGAAATAAAAAGAAGAAAGAAATCAAGTGTTCACTGGAGGGAAGGCCTGTGTAAACATCCAAGTTTTTAATTGGTTTTTAAAGGTGCCCAGCGAAGGGGCTGCACAAATCCCCAGAGGAAGATTATTAATAATCATGCCTTGTCTATGCAAACAGGCTTCCTCCAATCACAAGGCTTAGCTCCCTATGGTCAGGAGACTTAGCTTCCTCTAATCACAAAGCCTTATGTAACTGATGTCAGCTGGTGCTGAACAAACCAATTGGAACACACCTCATTGGAGGTGCTCGAATAAGGCATGTTGGCAGTGCTCAGAAGTGTTCTGAGCCCAGAGGCTGAATACTCAAAGCTAAGTTATGTGTGTGTACCATTTTTTCTTTATTTAAGACACCCCCACGTATATATATAAAATGCACAACACAATCTTCAAGGTGCTTTCTTTCCCTTTCACCAACCTCATGCTGGATTTGTGTCGATAGATAGACCGAAAGGGAAAGTTCTATACCAGATCAGTTTTAAAAATGGGTCAAAATATGCCATCATCCTACCTCCACCATTCAGACACACAGAGTTCAATATTTAAAACAGTCCCCAAATATACAAATTCACGTCTCTCAAAACTTGGAAATGTAAACTAAGTATTGTGTTCATTGTGGATTTTATAAGAACTGGACAGCGCCAAGAGTCCAATATAAATTAACCATAAGCATCAGAAAGGCCACTTGTATACATTTAATGTGTTTGGATGCAATTTGAAAAATGCCATTTTAATATGCTTGAATAAGACATATGTGTTTCTCATTGAATGTCTATTCTAATTTGCAGGAAAATCATCTCTCCGGTGAAATCACATTTTACTTCGGGTTATTTTCAAGTGAGCAAGTCAAGACAGGCAATATGTGAAGCAAAATAATTATTTCCACAGTTTTGTAACCAGCTTCTCAAATAGCCTTACTCTGAATATTTAGATTTTGATAAGTGGAAAATGAAACACTGGAGAGAACAAGATGTGGCAATCATATCAGAAAGCAAATGTAATTATAGGAAAGGGGAAGAGGTGCACAAATGGAGGAATACTATTGACATGTTTGGTACATTGGTAATACATGTTCTAATCCATCTCTAAAATATACAAGTATTTTTTTAAACCCAGATGTATTTCAAGCCCACCCAGACGGCATAAGAAAGAGCCTTCACTTCTATTTATATTTATAAATATTGAATATTTACATAAATATATATTTAAAAATTCACTTACTTGATAAAAACAAAGACATGCAAAATATTGGAATTACAAAGTGAATGGATACTTCATAATGATGAGGTTAGAGAATGGTGGCATATGCTAACAGATTTCTAACATGAAAGTTCTGGTTTCTCCATCCACTCACCAGGAACCTCATGACACAGTAGTTAAACTGCAATGCTGCAGTGAAGACTCTGCTCATGACGTAAATTCAATCCCAGGTTCAGCTAGCCGGCTCAATGCTGACTTAGCCTTCTGTCCTTCTGAGGTTGGTAAACTCAGTAATTACCTCACAGTGGGAGGGAGCAAGGTGTAGCCTGCATAATTAAATTGTAAACCACCAGAGAGAGCTTTAAGCCATATGGAACAGTGGATAAGAGCCTTGCTACCTGTCTGAGTGCCTCTCCCTCAAAACATCTACCTATCCTATCCATACCTCATACACTGGGATGTTGTGGATGGCGAACCCAAGGAAGGCCCAAAAATCTGTCACTCGAAACCTCGGTGGTTACTCCACACTTTGGAACTTGCCCCCACCTGAGGTATGATTAGCCCCATGCTTCCTTGGTTTCAGGAGACAAGTTAAAACTTGGCTTTGCTCACAAGCCTTCTATGGTGTTACCCCAGAGTAATCTTCCTCCTCTTTGTTTATGTATTTGCCCTCTTTTTGCAGCCTTTATTGTAGTCAATATATTTAGTATTTTATAGTCCGTATTTTTTACAAGGTATTTTAATCTTTTGCTCTTTGTTTTACATTCACGGACTATGTAGGTGTTATTGGGGTTGTTGGTATTTTGTTATTATGATTTGTTTGCTGCCCGGAGTAGTGGCTCTAAATAACTAAATAAATGGAATATAAATAAATAAGCTTTGCCTTTTCTTTTATGGCAAAAGATCATACTCTGTTCTGTGGAGCAACTGAAGGGATGGTGCTGGTGTGATTTTAAACAGAAACCTACACACTAACAACTGCTTCTGCAAAGGTTTCCCTGTGCCCCAATCCAGTAATTAGTTCCAGGAACTAGGGTAAACCTGCTGAACCAATGCGATTTACATAAGTGTTGACGTGCCATTCTGCAATTAATTGAATGGATCTATTCCAGTTAAAACTAGGAATTTGGGTTTAGATCCTATAGCTAGCCTTCATCATTCATGGGATCCGTAGATATGTGATGGAAAGTTGGAGAAGAGAAGTTGAGAGACACCAAAGAAAGAAAGACAAAAGGATGCAAACTGATTCAAGAAGAGGGAGCAGGCTGTATTTCCTTCCATTCACGCAGAAATGTTGATAACTGCTGAAAGACAGGATCTGGAGTGGCAGGTGCACAAAAGGAGGCTAATTAGTCTGTATCTTCCTTAGTGCAGAATCCAATCTCTGTTTTGCTTCCAGTCTCTTTATTGGCATGACAGAGTATGATCTGTTGCCAAAACCAATTCTAACCCTGGGCCCTCTGGGGGTTGACACCATGTGTCCAGTTTGATTCGCCCTTCCATTCTAATCTGATGACTATTTGCTTATATATGCAAAAACAATTCCTGTCATCTCCTTTGACTTCAAGTTGATGAGCTGTTGTCCCTTCTTTGATTTTTTTTGTTTTTTGCTTTTTTGTAGATCAAGATAAGAATGGTTGTCCAGAAAGCTCATGTAGCCTGTGACTCGTGCAGGGGGGGTACATCCCTCCAAAATAGTGGGGTGTCCCCCATTGAGTCACCCCTAAAGAAAAGGATTTATTCCACAAATACTAATATATCAATTGCTGGTTATTTATTTGCCACATTACCACACTGACATTTAAGGTGAATGTATTTCCCCCTAATTTTATATTCAAATAACAGCACCCATATTGCAGTTTTATCCATGACAGAAGAATCCTCTTGATGGACAAATTACATGTATTGGTTCAACCAGGGTCTGTCTTCTGTTGATAGAATGGTTCTGCATGGTTTTCTTGGATCCTTCCAGAGCTGGGAAAAGTTACTTTTTCCCATTGTCATGCCCAGAATCTGACAGCCAATATGGCCAGGGGTCATAAGTGCTGTCCTAATCTTCTGGTTATGTTCCAGTGTAATGTTAACATTCATATTTATTTCGTGATCAGAGTGAGGAATCTTGTGTTTTCCATGCAGAAAGCATGGAACAAAACAGCTTGTATGGATTTCAGTTAATCCTCCCTTTCCAACTTAGTTACCTCTGTTCCACTTTTGGGTGTGCTGTGGTTTGGCATGGCTTATATTTTCAGTTAAGACTTTTCTGTTTCTCACTTCATAGGATCTAGAAGGCAACTCATGTCCAACTTATGTGGCTCATCTCCTGCTTCTGGTGAGCACAACCATTGTATGCAGCATACTTTTTCATAATCAGAAAGAGTAGACTGATTATGCAGTAGTATGAGATGGCATTTACTAAAAACCAGCAAGCAGTCACGGAGTTGCATGATGAATGCAGATGCTATGCTGCAGACAAATCCACAAGACATTTTGTTGTCTGAGGAAAAGGATAAGGACAATCCCTCCCCACTCTGTCCCATGTGTAGAAGCCAACTGGCTTGGCACTTGTGATGGGATAACATCCTTCACAGCATCTAAGCATCAGGCAGGGAGCCCAGAGTAGTTTAGGAGGGACTGTAGTTCAGTAGCCAATCACATGTTTTGCAAGTGGGAGAGGCCAAGTTGAATCCCTGGGATCTCCAAATAAGACTAGAAGAACTCCTACTTTAAATCCTGAAAAATTGCTGCCAGTCAGTGTTGACAATATTGATCCAAAATAATGGACCAGTGGTCTGACTCGGTATAAGGTAGTTTCTTATGTCTCTGTAACTACAGGTGTGACATTACTATCCTTCACCAGAGAGGAAGGTCTGTGGAGTGGGATCAAGATGGCGGTTTTGTTTTCCAGGTGATTGTCTCACATTGCTTGATAGCAGGGTAAAAGGAATCACTGGGGGAACACTCTGGACCCTGGCTTCAGCATTTACAGGGTATAAGACTTCGGTTCATGAACTTTTGGAGAAATAAGCAGGTGCTGTGAGGTGCCAAATTTGAATGAAGGGTTTAAATAATAAGGGGGATGGAAAATCTGAGCAGCATCCACAAAGGTGACTCTAGCTTTTGTGTGTGAGAGATTTGATTGTTGGTTTTCTACTACTACTACTTCTTGTTGTTGTTAAATGAGAAACCAGTGCAGGTGCTCAGTCTGTGCAGACTTTCTAGGAAGGAACTGATTACTACACTCAGCAGGATCTGCACATGTTATTCATCCAATGATCGATTTGGCTACACAGCTGATACCCATGAACGTTTACATTTGTCCATTTCCTTGCAGTATTTCTCACAGTTCCTGGAATCTGCATTTAGATTGACAGTCCCTCAGCTCTTCAGTTGATTCAACAGGAAACTGAAGTGTTTTTCAAAGATGCATTAGTGACTAAAACAAGAATATGGCCTGGGTAACACTGCACTCCATTTTGACTGACTAAGGTATGGTATTAATATTTTAACATTTACATAGCATCACTAATGTATAGAGCATATTAAGATAATTCAAACAAAAGACAGTTTGTAAATATTCACGATGCATTATTTTATTTGTAATCAATTTACCTCTATATTAATTTTATGATGTTCATTCTGTTCAAAATTCAGGCATTTCTGACATGTTTTAAACATTATGAACGATCTGTGTACAAGCAGCTCATGGAATGAGGAAAGGGTGTGGCATGCCTTAAAATTGCAATGTGGCGTCCTCACTCTAAAAACATTAGAATGGGCAGCCCAGTCTAGTCACAAGCCACCTGCACAGGGCTTTGTTCTTGCTTACTAGGAGAAGAGGCCATGACATACAACATAAGTGAGCCACTTTTCAGAACCCAAAGGTGTTTTTGGAAGTCTAAGGGGGACTGTGTAGCCTGTGCATACTCAAAAATGGGCAATGTCTTACATTGATGTATGAAGGAAAGCCATATCCACATTTATTCAGAAGATGGAAGTAAGACTTTTTCCTCATGTTACCTCTCCAGCACAGTTGTCATCAGTAATCTAGGCCACACAAAAATCTTTCTGCTAGGTTAGTCAATGCATCTCTGTGGAGTTCAGGCTTATTTTAACCACAACAGAGATTCTGAGTAAAATTCATATAGATTTCACTAAAATGTCATCATGAAATGCCTGGGATCATTGTCTATGTTTTGTTTATGCTGTATTAAATTGGTGTTCTGATGCCAGTGTTGTTGCTATATTCTCCTGGCATTAATTCTGGAACTGATACATTTCCCATGCGTAATTTCTCCCTCTTCAAATTGCACTCCTTGCTAATATATTGGCTGAACGTTGTCCTCAAATGGCAGAAGCACATGGGGATGTGATGGCAAAAAAACTGAGTATGTGGTCACCTGAAAAGAAAATAAGAATGTAAATTTAGCACCTGTTTTAAAACTTAGTTCATAGGCAGATTAGTTAAAAAAAAGACATTGATTGTACAATGGAACACATTCACTAATGGGTAAGGCCCAATCTGGAAGGAAGAACACTGGCTGAGAAGATGGAGCAGTGCAGACATCTTTTATTTTTTATTTATTTGCTTATTTGTTTGTTTGTTTATTAAACATATACTGCCCATCTAGAATGTGTCTACTCTGGATGGTTTACATAAAGCATAAAAAATAAACTAAAGGTAAAATCTGACCTCTCTTGCGGTCAGGGTTCTACTTCCCAAATTGGGTTTCATCCAAAGATGAATTGATTCCATTAAAATGTTTATCTTAGCCACACCTCCAGAACCAAATGAGGAAACACATGCCTTTCTTCATTTCTGGAAAGTGAGCCATAGCTTGGTGGAAGAGTACATGCCTTGCATATGAAAGGTTGAAGGTTCAATTCTCTGTGTCTCCACGTCAAGCTAGGAGAGAATCTTGCCTATATCCCCAGATATCCCCTGCCACTTGTAAGAGAACCAGTGACATCTAGTATTCAGTTCAGATGAGGACAACATCTTATGTACTTTTCCACAGAATATTCTAGACTCACTGAAACACACAAATTACCAATCAGCTAAGAGTTCTTCCTAAACACATATATCCTCTTAACATCAAAGAAACTCTAGGTAGATTAAGATATTTCTTCATTTTTCGCAGTCACCATGCTATGAAGACTCAGTTGTCTAAAGGAATCTATTGAGCAATAAATCTTGAGGCACATGTGTTTGTGACAAGATGCAAATGTCTTCCTGTTTGTGGCTGGAATCCATGATGTCTTTCCAAAACACACGATCCCATATGGATTCCATGGCACAAGAATGTCAAAAGTTAGCATCGGATGGGGTCATAAAACAGATGTGTGAATCCTTTATGGTTCTCACTGATTTTGGCTTTGCAGAGTTCTGATTTGGGCTATGAAGCCTTACTACATTTCAAACTGCAAAATTCTTTATGCTGAAAGAGCAGTTTACGTGCATATGAAAAGCATTTATTTTATTTGTTTTAAACCACTTGTTAGCCAATGCCTCTTGGTACTTCCTTGTGGTCCTTCAGGCTTCGTTAAGTAATTTGTGCCAGTGGAAAGTAGAAAGCACTGTGTAACCTTGATTTAATTAGACTGTAGTAAGAGGCTGTCAATGCCAGACATCTGACATCATTAAAAATTACCCTATCAAGACTCATTCAGCCACATATGTTGTGATAACTTCATAGGGATTCCTTTTTAAATATATATATATTTTTGTGTATATACACAAACAGTTCATATATATGTGTGTGTGTGTGTGTGTAATATGAGCTGCTTGGTCAATTAATAGCTCTACAGAGCTATACTGCAAATGGAGATTCATGAATGTTTTCAAGCAGAAAAAAAATGTAACAAGCTATCAACAAGGACAAAACATATCATTGTGATGTAAATTTTCTTAATAACAGAACTGTTGAGATTTCTCACAGATTGAGATTTCAAAAGAGGAAGATTTCTATAACATATCGACAACTTTTCACACTGCTGACAGCTAGTTCTATAATTCCCTTTATATTCTTTGGACAACTAACTTTTTACACAATAAAAGCTTCTGAAGAGCCTTTGTGAGAATCTGGAACACTTGACACATTTCAGCAATAATTTCAGCCTTTTAATAAAAGAAGATAGATCACAGAAGGAATAGCAAAAATAAAAGTCTCTTGAACTGTCTTTCTGTTTTCAACAAGCACAGTTAATGCTCCTGAAGATAAATAATTTATCAGGAAAACACATTCCATTGTGAAAGTTATAGTTACTACTCTGAATTATAAACTGTTAGAAGGAAAACTGGTATTATTTATTCATTTATTAAACATGTTTCTCAACTACTTTTTGACTTTTCAAGACCATGGCGCTTCCAGCATAGCTTGCAATACAATAAAGTAAAATTCAGTATAAAATTGTAAAGCCAGCTCTAGTTTTAACAATTTTAAATTGTCAGTTAAAATAAAATTCATATATCTCACATATTATGTATTACAATGATCCAGCGTTGCCCACGCACCGAGGGGGAACATCCGGAGTGCGCTCGGACACCAATTCCAAGAAGCTGTCCCAGGGCATGCCTCTCCATCACCTCCACTCCAACATGGCCCTTGCACAAAGCCCCATGCTTCGACCCCAGCTGGTCTGTTCTGCTTACTTGGCTGCCCAGAACACATAGCTGCAGCCACATAAATGAACTCAAACTTGGTATGGTCACATCCCCGAACCGGAAATGATAAAAACACAAAACCGCAATGTCAGCACCTACAACTGTGGTAAAGGTCATAGGTAACTCCGATACCTGTGGGAAGCCCACCGTCCCACCTTTTTAACATTCTCAACACTGTACCCAAGCAGCCACTGTAGGACTGACATCTATGCGAAATGAATGGGTGCCAAAACACCAACTCTGGATCCTGGCCTTTCGTAAGGCCTGAGAAGTAACTTTCCAGAATTGATATTTGGCAAGCAGAGATGAATCCTTATGCCTCAGGAACCCCCCCCCCCCCATCCTCATCACCTATGAACCTCATGTATACTATTGCCACCCTAACAGGGCAAATCTTAGCAATAGAACCTTGTCCCAACTCTATAACTTGATGGGTGTTCCCTGCCTGTCTGGCTCTCCCTGCTGATGTCTCTACCGGATGGGCAGGCAAAGAAGCCCCAGCCCAGCAGCTCCGCCCTGTGCCGGAGGGGCCCATCCATACTTGGTGAAAGCCAGCTATAGGAATTTTTGTAAACCAAGTTAGGACTGACAGTGCTGCTTAGATGAACCAGTTATGTTGAATCAGTGTAAGGCAGCAGCTATCTTTCAGGGAAGCACAAAGGAAGCAAAGTCTTAAGAATTTCCATCTCCATATCAACATATTCTCCTTAGAAAGACAACAGGGGGAAAGATATCTGAGACTAACTAGTTGCCTTGCTGAGTATAGACTCCCACTGGTTCAGGTTACTTCTTAGAAGCATTGGTGCTCAGCCATGTCCCACAGTGGGAGGATATCTTTCCTGTTCAAAATGACCCTGAGAACACTGCTATTTCTCTTGTCTGTGACCTTCCATTTTCCAAAACCTATAGGCTTCTTATGGTCAATAAATAAAAACTAGAACATCAGACCTAAAATTAGATATGCACATTAGAACAGGGAGAATAGCATCTTTGAACATTCTAATCCTCAGTGGAAAAATAAGAATAAATGTTCTGACAAAATATTGGCCTTGTTATTTCTGAAAACAGTTAAGACTAGGGATCACTAGCAGGATTTACAGAGGAAGCAGATGTCAGGAAGTAACATTTTTTCCTCCCTAGAATGTAAAAGTGTTGCTTAATTTCTGTTTTCTTTCTTCTTTTTCTTTTTCTTTTTTCAAGGACAGGAAAAGGAAAGAGGCACAGAGAATGCCGTAATCTCCAGACATTACATCTTCCACATCGTATACCCTTTCCTCTAACCATGAGTGTGTTAGGATAGTTGTGGTCACTGAGCACTGAACTTGAAGCTAATTCAGTTTGAACATTCTGGTCTTGGTGTGAAGGGTGGAAATTAATGTGATGATAACCACTGAATTCATATGAGAAAATATATAGGCAAGCTGACTTTTCTGTCATAATAGACAACACTCTTATTCAGGTAAGATGCTATTTTCTCCCAAATGAGTATATTAATCATCCCAGACAATTTTCATATTAAAAAAGGAAATGTTTATGAAAAATCATATTATTTATTCTAGTGGCCGTTCAGTTTAAAAGAAAAAGAAAAGAAAATTTCGTAATTTGGATTGCAATGCCTTATGCTGATGACTATGCTTGCGATGCAAAAGTCATTGATACGAAATAGTAAACCAGTCATGGAATAGTTATAAATGTTTTCCCATCAGAATACTTGTACACAGATTGACCTCTGTGGAGAAATAGAAGGGAATTTTGCAATAATAAGTAGGGTCACTATTTGCTAGGCAAACAAGGTGAAGGGGATGGAACCATAGTTACCTCATGTATTATTATGTTTATTATGTTATTTTTATTGTTACTATATTGTTGCTTTGCCATTTTTTTGTAATATTTGTCTTTATATTGACCAAAATCTAATGTATTGCAGTGCCAGCATGAAAGATTTAGAGAGCAAAAGAGCCGACAACAAAGAGTATATTCTATCCTGACATAACAAGCCCTATATAAGCGTTTGCTCTCTCCTTTGGACTTCTCTTCTCAGTGCTGGACCACCAGAGATTCAAGTGGTGGTAGTGGTGGTGTATTTATATGAGGCTCATGCTTGTGACTATATCTCATCCAGTTTTATGGAAGTGCAAAAATCCAGCTGAATCTTATCACAATTCTTCCTTTTTTTTTTCATTCACCACATTCACTCCACTTAAGATATGCAAGTACCCCACCACCAGATGAGAATCCATATATAATTGTCAAATATATGCATTTTTATATGTGTTTTCCCATTACTAAACCATATTTGAGCATTTTTATATACAGTATGTGTGTTTTTTCTCCCAAATGCATCTTTGCTGTTCTAGAAATAACCTTGTAGCCTCAGAAATCTATTTCTGGCCTCAACATTTGTTTCAAAATGGTGGAAATGCATTAAAGCACAAACACAACAAAGTCTTTCACCTATACAGTGCCATTCTTTCCATGGACAGCATGACTGCCTGCCTCGGGATATAGTAATTTCAAGGTCCTGCTGTGCATATCTTTTCTTTATTGCCTTGTCGTGTCCATGAAAATGTAGGATGTGTGAATCATGTGGTAGATAAGAATGAATGTTGTTGGAAAACATGGACACTTCTAGGTCCAAAGCCAGCCATTTCATTATCCTGATTTTAAGGAAAGAACCCCTCGGATGGTAATTCAAGACACCAACAAATCCTAGAAAGATGGCAGTGGGAAACCCTGAGTGCGTTGTGGGCCTGGAAATGTCTTCTGAGTGTAATAGGGGTTAAGCAGCCTCTTGGGCAATTGCAGCGTGAAGACCTATCATAAATCATAGTCACACAAAAGACAGACTCAAATAGACAACTTCTTTACACTGAAAATGTGTTAGAATGGCAGAATATCTTAGGTAATGAGAAAAACATCCTCTTTGTGCTGGTGCTAGGCTCTTGTGGTAACCATCAAGGAAGTGAGATATTTTTCCCCTGAGTACCTTCTGTGTAGCTAAGCTAAGCTTTAAGCATGTCTAGCAAGGGTGGCATTCAAGGGGCCACAAAGCACGGGTATTCCAAGCGTTGTCTAGAAGCACTGAGGAGGACCCATAATGATTTGTATAATGCTACGAGGGAACATGTTTGTTTTTGTTTGTTTTTTTGTTTTGTTTTTTAGTAGGAGGTGGTGAAAAAGTGATTGAAGGGAAATAGCTAAATGACTCCCCAAAAGGATAGTGTAAAAGGTGAAACTGGTTAGAGTGTTGTAAGTGCAGTGTTTTGTGGTTTTTTTTTCCAGGAGTGGTAGATGGTCAGTGACTTAAATATCTGGCTACAGAGGCAGAGGTTGGAAGTTCAATTCCCCACTGTGTCTCCAGGGAAAAGAGCCAGCCTGTGTGGCCTTGGGCAAGCTGCACAGACCCAGGATACCCCGAGAAGAAGGAAAAGGTAAACCACTTCTGAGTACTCTATACCTCAAAAACCCTGAAAAGAGTAATCATTACTCAGAATTGGCTCGATTGCACGTTCTTATTCTTATTGACATATGTTTATGAATAGTTTGGAATGGAATTATTATTATTATTATTATTATTATTATTATTATTATTATTATTATTATTATTATTATTATTATTATTATTATTATTATTATTATTATTATTATTATTATTATTTATTTATTTATTTATTTATTTATTTATTTATTTATTTATTTATTTATTTATTTATTTACTGGCCAGGTATGTAAACCATACCCGGAATTTAATATGGCTACTGGCCACACTTAAAAACACTACACACACACACACACACACCATAGACAGAAAATTCACAAGACAATTAAGAGCAAATTCTACAAAAACCGATTGCCTCAACTCCCAGTTGCGTCAGAAGGTTACAAATTCAGAAGTTTGATGGCACAGGGAAAAAAGCTACTTTTGTGCCTCGATGTTTTAGTATACAGCGTCTTGTATCGCCGACCAGAGGGGAGAAGATTAAACAAGTTGTGACCAGGATGCCGTGGATCTGCCGTGATCTTTTCCGCTCTCTTTTTAACCCGTGCAATGTACAACTCTTCCAATGATGGCAAATCAGCTCTGATTATTTTTCCAGCAGTTCTGACAATCTTCTGAAGCCTGAATATGCTCCTATAGTATGTATATTTCAAGTGACTATCCATATTAGTCTGTTGCATAAAAAAACATCAAAAACAACTTAAAAACAAACATTTTTTTATTTAGCATCCACTTCTGCACAGTGGCACTTGGCCAGTCTTCTGGAGATAGGGAGAGATTATTTTTTTTCATGCCAGGTGGAATTTGATATTGACAGGGTTTGTTTGTTTTTTAACTTTCCTTTGATATCTCCTTAGCAACGTATTAAAGGAAAGTCACATATGACAGAATCCTCTTGTGTAGCTACAGTGGGAATAACTCAGTATTAAACTCATAGCTGCATTAAGTTACTCCCACTGTAACTTTTAAAAAGTGCCAAAGGGGGAGTACTATCAACAAAGCACTTTGGCCAGTGGATGCTTAACTGTGGCAAAGGCAATCATGCAGGCAGCTACACAATCAAATCACACAATTCCCTGTTGCTGGGCATTATGGAAAAAATATGAACAGGATTTTGCCCATAGTAAGGATTCTGAACAGGATTTTGCCATTGTGTTTCAACGGATGAAGTTTGCACTGTTTAATCTGCCATAACTGGCAGACACGAAAGGAAGTGGAGAGAAATTGAAACCCTCAAACTAGTAGGAGGGTATGAAAATAGAAAATGGCAGCTACGGAAGTAGGTTAAACCAACTGCAGGAGGATTCTTGCCCTGGCCTAGCTTGACCATTCTTAGTATGGCTTATGCTAACAGTGGAGTCTGAGCATAAGCCTGAAGGGCCAGAGTGGCCTCACACAGTGCCCCTCATCAGCTAGTGTTAGGTAAACTGGATTTGGGTGCATGGGTTCTTCCTCCTTCAGTAGAATGATACATATGTACATAAATGTGAAATAAAGTTGTTGCCAATGCACCTATGGCTGAGTTCTCTTTCTGGGCTCAACCTGCAGTTTACACATGGATTCCACAGAAAACGATGGCAGTGATAAATTCCAAGGGACCTCGAAAACAGACCAGGGACAATGCTGACTAATTATCCCACTTAATTTAGGATGCTGTCATTCCTAATGGAAGACGTCTGTTTCAAATCCGGGGCCCTGTTCAATGCTTTGATTGTAAGTGGCTTTCTTTAAGATTCCCGTGTGACACTCTTCTTTCTTCTCTTTTTCCTCAGCTGTTTTCCTAGAAATGCCTCTGTACGGTTGCACCTGCACGGTGCATACAAATTTACTGGCCGAACAACTGCCAAAGAGCGACTTGAAGTAATCACATTTCTGTGAAAATTAGCACTGCTCTTTCTGTCTGTGAAACATCTGCTTTGAGGGATACAACAGCAGCTGCAATGATCTAATAGTAAACAAAGCACTTCAGATTTCAATTGTACAAAAGGGGCTTTCAGTGGAATGATAAATTACTTAAATTAAGCCACAGTTTTCCAAGTACCTAATTTCAACTTTGCTCATAATGAACACATTTTCTTGCAGCTTCTTTACACCTGTTTGTGCTGGAAAGCCAGTAAACATTGGTTGTCTATTCCATTAACGTTGGGTTCTTGTATATATTTATCCAGTATTAGCCAATATATACATAATTTGATAAGACATTTCTTATACAGCGTAAATCTGTTTGGGTGATATACTTTTTCAAACAGCTCAGACAAAATAATCTATGATCCATACTAACATTTATTTATTTTATAACTCACCTCTAAAAAAGATGTTCAAGGTAGTTAACAATAATAGACCAGAGATTGAAAATAAAATATTGATCAATGATGATATAAGAATTAATAAATGTACATTTAATGACAATGAAGACTATATCAATAGAAGTCAATAAAAGTCAGCCAAGTCAGTTAAACTCCCTCCAATAACAGACTAATGTACATGTCAAAGGACTGCTGTAATATAAAGCATTTTTAATCCTGTCAGCAAAAACAACACCAGGAGTAGCCAAATTAGCCTCTCTTAGCAGGAATTCTAAAATCTTGGAGTAACAGCTGAGAAGACCCTCTTTTGTATTATCTCAAGTAATTTGGCCTGTCATGTTGTAAAGGTTGAGAGATTGGCCTGCTCCAAAGATGATACTATTACATGAGAGTATGTTGTTTAAGATAGCTTAGTTGCCTCCTATATAGGTCTTTATAGGTTATAATCAGCACTTTGAACTATGCCCAGAAAGACTCTGTTAGCAAGCAAAGTTGTTGTAACAAGGGAGTCACATACATACCTTAGTTTTCCCATGTAATAGTCTAGCTGTAGCATTTTAGACCAGCTGAACTGTCCAAACACCGTACAAGGGGAATACCACATAGATCATTATACATGAAGTTACATGAGATGTGTCCTTTGGGCCAGATCATATATGTTCAGAAATAACTGCAGCTGCCCTAGGTTCTGTTGTGCACACACACTTCTGCCTACCAACCAAACCTGGGCATCCAGGTTTGGGGCCTAAATGGAGGGCTCTTCCAGATTCTGGAAAAAATTCAACCTCCCGCTCCCTCAGTTCATTGTGAAGGATCACAGTGATTTGTGTCTGAATTTCAATTAAAAAAGACATTTTCCCAAAACCTACGGTATTTCTCCTCAGGAAGTCTTTGAACTCCTCTAAAACTACGTAAGAAATACACTTGTAGGACCTTTCCTTCTAGAGATCTTTCTGATGATCTAGTGCAGGGCAGTGGATTTAGCTAAATATTGTACTGTTAAGCTGTGACTTCATTTCTGTCTGACCTATGTATTTGTGAATAAACTGAAATATTATAGAACCCCTAAGTTTCCAGTGACCTCCTTCTAAAATAGGCTGAAACTGGATAAGTGCTATATCTCTTGTAAATTTTTCACTGCTCAAAGTAAACAGTGCATATATATATTCTAGTATCCTTCATTTAGCAAAATTGCACTTACTCTGTTGACTTCAGAAAGGTATAAATCACCTTGAAACCAAGGACTTTGCCCTTAACTGGTTTTCAGATTGGGCTGCTAGCTGCATGTCTGGATCGACACACTTTGCCATTTCCCCATTAATATCACTTTCCTGAGTTTGAAATTAATGCCCACATATATACAGTATGCTGCCATATAACTAGATTCTTTGCTACCCTGGAGTAATTAGCTTGAGATCTGAAGCATAATTTAAGGAGAAATGAACATGTCCATTGTTTTAATCACACCACTCAATCATACATAATGTATTTTAAAACATTTTTTTCTAAAGCATAATCTGTCTTTATTCTTCATTAGATGAGTTTCCATCTATATATGATGAAAATAAAATGAATTTTTTGTAACTTGCTGATTTCAACATGGCTTTTATCTTATACCAAAATTTTTGGGTAAGCCATGATATGGGAAATTTATTTTCTTCTTTTTACATCTATCTTATCTACATGGGTCATTAGTTACTGGAGTAGTCCCTTCCCTAAAATTTTGGGTTGATGTACCCGTTGACCCAAAGCACCAGGCACCTCATTTATATTATCTGGTGGGCTGTGGGAAATAAACATCCAAAATAAATTCCCTGTTCACTATTCTTGCAGGAGAAGAATTGGCTACTTGAGCTTTTTCTGATTAAAGGTAAAGGTAAAGGTTCCCCTTGACAATTTTTGTCCAGTCGTGTTCGACTCTAGGGGGCGGTGCTCATCCCTGTTTCCAAGCCATAGAGCCAGCGTTTTGTCTGAAGACAATCTTCCGTGGTCACATGGCCAGTGCGACTTAGACACGGAACACTGTTACCTTCCCACCGAGGTGGTCCCTATTTTATCTACTTGCATTTGCATGCTTTTAAACCGCTAGGTTGGCGGGAGCTGGGACAAGTGATGGGCACTCACTCCATCACGTGGATTCGATCTTACAACTGCTTGGTCTTCTGACCCTGTAGCACAGGCTTCTGCGATTTAGCCCGCAGCGCCACCACGTCCCTTACAGCCCCACCACATCCCTTTTCTGATTAACTTCTATTAAAATGTCATATATGAATGTTGAGTGTATAGAAATAGCACAGTTCATATAATGTGTAATTATGTTTAGATAGTATTCTTTTCCATCTCAGGCTTTGGTTATTGCATCACTTTGGCCTTTTTTATTAGAACCACAGAAAGGAAATTGAAATGTGTTGGGAAGTACTTAATGAGACATATGTATTTTGTATGAAATTCCCATTTAAAACATTGGGAATCAGAAATGATCCCATCAGCATCAAATGAGATTTTCATCACATGTCTTCCTGAGTACTCTGTCATGTTAATGAGCACAAGATAATTTCACCCCCTGCTTTAGAAGTTCTTAGTCAGTCCCCGTTTTTGTGAATTTTCTCCTTTCCTTGTGATTTTCCTGCCTGAATTACATTTACAATGTGTGTTCTCTCAGTTGTTCATTCACACACAGAGAGAGACAATGTGTGTTCTCTCAGTTGTCTGTTCACACACAGAGATACACACAAACTGATATATATATCAGAGATGTATTTTTTGCATTGAGTGGAAGATCATAATAAAATCATTAATTTTGTCAATATAAATGCTAAACAGAAATGGGAAATTGAATCCTTGGGTTTGTATTGTGTGCCCTCTGATAAGAAATTAAAGGAAAGGAATTGAATCTGACAGCTCGCAAATTTTATAGCCTTGCATCAAAGGTACAGCACATGTGAGTCACAGTAAATGACATGCATGACATCTCTTAATGAAAGAATTCTTTTATTTATCCTAGAATAAATCCAAACTGCAGGCTCCCAAAGGACTCAAAAGAATAAAGCATGCAATAAAAGGCCATGAAGAAGGGAAGGGGGAATCAAATTGACAAGCTTGTGCTAATTATCTTTGGTATTATAGGACTGCTAATGGAGCTGCAGCTTCACAGTTAATAGAAGTGATCTCATTAGTGGAACATTGAACATCTTAATGTTTGTAAGGGGAGCATTTATTGCATGCAGTTGAGTTATTTCATGCATGTCTCAGAGGTATATATTAGTATCTTGAACAGGTATCCAAGTTACTTGAAGGCCTCACAGTTCTGAATTTTTACTTAATCATTCCAGGGAAGGCCTATTTCAAAGAAATAGATATTGTCATTAATTTTTTTTTGGGGGGGGCACTCCTAACCTACAATGCACATATTTACAAAACCCTTGTCTTTCTTATTTGATTATTATTATGATGATAATGCTGATCTTAGAACTGCAGAGCTGAAAGAGGCCCTATGAATCATCAGGCCCTGTCATGGAGGCACAGCGGGGAATCAAACTCCTAACTTCTGTCTCTGCCGCCAGATACTTAAACCAGAGAGTTGTTCTAATGGTTTCTAGTAAACCATGGGGATTGTGGTCTTGATGCTCTTTAGGTTTTGCAGAGGGCACCTTCCAAAGAACTACAACACCCAAGCCACACTGCAATACAGTACAGAACAGGACTCGTACCAAATTTTGAGCTTCAAGCTTCAAGATCAAATTTCATGTCAAAATCACATATTTTTGGTGAATTTCAATGGTTTCTGAAATTTAGCTTCAGCCTAAAAATAATCTACAGCATCACAAAATATAATTTTATAAGCATAGTGTACTTAGTTAGGTATATGTTTTTAATAATGTCTATTTATTCTTAAAGGCTTTCACAACCAGTATCCAATGGTTGTTGTAGGTTTTTCAGACTGTTTGGCCATGTTCTGGAGGTTTTTCTTGCTAACATTTCGCCAGTCTCTTTGGCTGGCATCTTCAGAGGACAGGAGTTAGAAAAACACAGACAGAGTTCTAACTCTGTCTGAAAAACCTTCAGAACATGGCCAAACAGCCTGAAAAAATCTGCAACAACCAATTACTATTTAATTAATTCAATACCTATAAAGGAAAAATTATTGATAACAAGTTGTGGAAAAACACTGCACCCCTTAAGTTGTTAGCACACACAGAGAGAGATGTTGCAACCAAATTTCTTTTCACTGCCCAATTTCCACTTTTATATCCATATGTGGCTTGCAGAGGGTGCTGCATATATAACACAGACTTTTCTAGAGTGGATTGCAGCAACAAATTAGAACAGAAATTATGCACAACAGGATGTTTACTGTATCTGTAGCATTATCTTAGTGAAATAAAAAAATAAAAGAATTTATAAGAATTAACATTTTCTTAATACAAGGCAACTCATAGTGAAATGGATTTCCCCTTAAACCTCCAAGGTAACATTGCTATATGTTAGCATTTTGCACTCCAACAAATGACAACTAGTTACGCTGAGTAAAACTATGAAAACGTAACTCCCCTCCAGTTTTGGAAAGATATTTATCCCTGGGCTTAAAATGGGGATGGGGGTCCAATATCACACCTGTTCATGGATTTGGTATTATTGACTAATGGGAGGGGACAGAAATTGAGAGTCAAATAAAAATTGGCAGTCACAAGGTAAGTGTGGCCCTCCATATAGTTGCACACTGATGCAGTCGCTGACCTTCTTGTCATGAGTCTTTGCCAAAGTTTAGCCCTCACTCTGGCTGCTGAGGGAGGAGAATCTGGTGGTGATTAAGCTATCTGTGCTTCTAATTGCCCAGCATTTTCCTCAGCTGTAATTAACCCCTCAGATTCCAGATCTTCTTCAGCTGAACTAATGACACATGTATACATTACTGAAACAGTGGTGTCTACGTTGGCTTGGGTATGTCGTGAGAATGGCTGGTGGCCAGATTCCAAAAGATCTCCTGTATGGAGAAGGAGTGCAGGGAAATTGCCCCAGAGGGAGGCCACAGCTGTGATCCCGATATCTGAAAGCAGGATCTGAAGGACTTAGGAATGGACCTCAACAGATGGGAAACCTTGACATCTGAGTGTTCAGCCTGGAGGCAGATGGTGCATCACGGCCTATCCCAATTTGAAG
This sequence comes from Pogona vitticeps, assembly GCF_051106095.1. Taxonomy (NCBI): domain Eukaryota; kingdom Metazoa; phylum Chordata; class Lepidosauria; order Squamata; family Agamidae; genus Pogona; species Pogona vitticeps. The sequence goes on along the minus strand of NC_135785.1, from coordinate 223,286,527 downwards.
ATACCCTTGTCCAGCAGGCTGAGGTGAAGAGGCAGTCCTGAAAGCAGCAAAATCAGGGAGCTGGACAGCCTGTATTTGTCTTCAGTGTGGGAGGGATTGTCAATCTCGAATTGGCCTTCTCAGCCACACTAGACGCTGTTCCAAGTCCTTCATACAGAGCATGTTACCAAAGTCTCTCAAGACTGAAGGATGCCTACAGGAGATTTTATGCTCAATTGCTCTGAGGGTAGTAGTGCTTGCTGGGAGAAAAAAGGAACTGGATGAGAGCACAACCTACTACTTCTAGCTTAGGGGATAGATGAAGTTCTGTTACATTCCTTACACTTTCAAAGGTTTTTTGGAAGTAGAATTTCTGTGATTCTGTAAAGGGTTTTCCTACAATCTCCGAATCACTTGCTACCTCTCACAGCTTCTGCCATTAGTGATTCCAGCCACTCTCTAGAGTCACTTTCCTTGGCTCTGCAGTTACACCTCCTTTCTCAAGTTCTTCTCTTCCTGGACTGACCAAGTTGTTTCTGACCTTAGCAATTTGGAATTCTTATCATACATTTCACTTGGGACCTCTGGTCAGTGATAACCTATCCCTTGATCTGTATTGGCCACCCCATAGGCTTATACTTATGAGCCAATGTAAAGCAGAACAAGGTTCATTAACTCATCTATCAAAATCTGTTCTTTTAAAAAATTTCTTACCTGGTTCAGCTGTGAACCAGTAAGACATATAGCAAATTTACTTGAAGTTAGTACCATGTTTCCCCAAAAATATGACAAGGTCTTATATTAATTTTTGCTCCAAAAAACACATTGGGGCTTATTTTCAGGGGATGTTTTAGTTTTTTCATGTACAACAATATACACTTATTCAAATACACTCATGTCATCTTCTTATGGTTGCCGCACAATGGTGGAGGCTGGGGTTTCACTCAACTGGGGCTTATTTGGGGGGTAGGGCTTATATTACCAGCATCCTGAAAAATCATACTAGGGCTTATTTTCAGGTTAGATCTTGTTTTGGGAAAACAGAGTAAATTGGCAAAAATAAATCCCCAATGTGAAGTATTAATGAGGTTTAGATAACCTTTTAAACTCTCTCTTACACTACTATATTCCATGATGCAATCTTTTTTAAAAATATCAATAGCATTTGAATTTCAAAGCTTAATTTGCTATTGCTTTTAAAATATTGGAAAAGGCTCATTTTCTGCCAGGTTCTCTTATATCACATAATTTATATCCTAGTCTTGTATTCCTTTAAAAAAATTACTAATAGCTTTCTAGCATAATAACTCCCTCTTTAATTTCATAATAACTCTTTCCTTAAGGAAGGACAAGTATTGTTTATCCTTGATGTCTACCTATTACTACCTCTTGTTCCTGTTTTTCATGCAGCAAATCAGAGAGCCAATCAATAATTTTAAGTTGAAACTAAATGAAATCAAGTTTGCCAGATATTTAGGCAGACGTATTCCGCAAGTCCTGTTTTCTTCTTGTAACAGCGGAAGATGCCAACACAAATGCATGGAGCGCAGCTTGGAGCTGTTGTTCCATTTGTTTTGCAGGTGTTTTCAATGATAGCGACTGTTGTAAGAGAAACCGAACACTCTGAAACATGTTCCTTGCAGGTGTCTAATGTAGCAAATGACTTCCCAAGTTCTCTTTAAATTTGTGTTTATGAGTTGCATGAAATCAGTCAGTTCTCATTTTGCGCTGAGGAAAGATGATCCAGTGCTTTTCCCTGGGTCCCAAAGAGCAGGTAATGAGAACAGATATGGGGAAATAAATCGTTTATGGTATAACCCTTAAACCAAATGGAGAAGGAAGTTCCAATGGATGTGACGAGCCTCTGCTCAGTGTTCTTGAGCAATATATACGAAGTGAAAATGCTTCAATTTTTGGAGACAGCAATTTTCTTTCAGTAGTAGGCTGTGTAGCTGATGAAATGGCCACATACATAAGAGCAGCAACAGAAAAGTAACATTTTTCTTCTTTTTATCTACACTTGTTCAGTCATTACTAATTTAGGATCAGTCAGTATCTTAGGTGCTATTGGAAATTACTTCTAAAGCCTCATTCAGGCTTTAACCTGATCACGTGATGAAGGGAAGGTAACTAACACACACAAACATAATGCACACACAATTGTCATTCTCTACTTGTGAAAAGCAAGAGCATGAAGTAGGTGGTTTACCCATCATGTTTCAGAGTTTCCAGCCACATAGACAGACTGACTCTTGTTCAAACTGTCAGATTCCTTGTGTGGAGAAGGCAACTGAAATCAGAGGGTCTAGTCCAGGTGTCTCAAACTCAATTTACCTGGGGGCCACTGGAGGCAGAGTCTAGCTGAGGCTGGGCCGCTTTAGATTTTCTGCCAAGTGGATCAAGAGCCCGAGGAAGCCACCCAGGAATTTCCTTAGCCTGGCTAAGGTGGTGGTAGAGGAGGAGGGGCGCACGAGCCCTCGTCGCCAGCCATGACCCCCTCCAGCTCCTTCTTCACTACCACCACCACCACCAGGATGAAGAAGCAGAGAAGGGAAGGAGCGCCAGCAACCACCTAGCGGGGGGGGGGGGGAGGGCACAACATAAAATTTTAAAAAAACCCTCACAGAATTCACATTGCCAAAGGACAAAAGCCCCCACCGGTACCCGTGAAATTAAACAGAACAGGGCAGGGCCCCCACAGGTGCACACACATGCACGCACACAAACACACACACACAGAGGTCCGGCAACCTTCCTCTGAGGGCCCCCCTCAAAAAAAGGTGCACTCAGCAGCAGCTACCCCCACCACGTCAGAGGAGCAAACTTTGTGAGGCAAGCCCAGGCAGCCTCCAGAGCCGAGGCGGCTGAAGCAGGACAAAGAGGAGGAGGAGGAAGCACCGCTGGGTGCTGAGGCAGCTGCTGGTCAGGCTGTGCTGGGAATGCCGAGAGAGAAAGAGAGCCAGAGAACCGCTTCCCTGGAAGAGGCGGCAGCAGCGGCAGCTGCTGTTGGCGGCTTGGAGGCACTCTTCGAGGATGGGCTGGGAGCTAGCTCCACTCGGCAGCGGCTTGGGCACTCAGGGAAAAGGGACGGCAGCGCACCTCGCTCGCTGGCTTTCCCCCAAGACAGTGCCTCTTGCACCCTCCATCCAGTACTGCAGCCTGCCAGCCGGCAGACAGGAGGGCTGGCTGGCAGGCTGCAGTTCCGTATGGAGGGTGCAAGAGGCGCTGTCGTGGGAGAGAGCCAGCGAGTGAGGCCAGGCTTTTTATTATTCTTGACAGCAGAGGACGTGTGGGTGCTTCAGGGGGCAGGCAAGGCAGGGGCCACAAACTATCATCCAGCGGGCCGCAAATGGCCCCTGGGCCACATGTTTGAGACCCCTGGTCTAGCCATCTTTACATGCTCACATTGGATTAACTAGTCCCTTCTTGAATGCCTGGATAGATCATGAGCAGCATAGATTTCACGTAGCCACCACTGTGCTTGGATCTACTTTCCTTGTGGCTTTGCAAGGGAGAGAACATTACATTTATTACAGAACATTGCATTACAAATCTCAGTTCACTTGCATTATATGATGTCCCACCATGAATCAGAGTTACAGGCGACATATAAGTGTTCATCTTGATAGATCAGATAAGAGCATGGGTGGAGGAAAAAAGTGAGTTGTGAGGTGTGGTGAATGGTCCACTCACTTGCTTTTTTACCAGTGCAGAACAACAATGATATCAAGAGGCATAGTGCAATGATTGTGTCATCAAGGGATCCTATGATTTGTATTTGTATTCTACTTATTAAAAACAGAAATGTAAAATAGATTATTAATGTTTAATACCTGTTATTGCCTCTTTCCTTCCCTGACAACTATCTGAAAGTTTGTGCCATTATTGGTAATGTAAAATGTTTGTGTGTGTGTCTGTCCATCTGTTTAAAGGGCAGAAAAGACTTATTTCACACTAAGGGTATTGAGACAATCACCTATCTCTTTCTTTGCACTTTTGTAATGGAGATATGCAAGATAATTGTAATCTTAATGGTGTACAACAATTACATGTGTGCGTGCACACGCCCCTCTCTCTCCTGTGTGTGTGTGTGTGTGTGTGTGTGTGTGTGTGTGTGTGTGCGCGCGCGCGCGTGCACGTGTGCGTGCGTGCGTGCTGCGGTCTCTTTTGGCCTCTGGATCCTTTAAGCAGTCCCCTATGTATAATATAGTATAATTTCATAATATTTCCTGGAAATTAGCTACTTCTGAGGTAGTATGCCTCAGGAGGGGTTTGTCAAGTATCTGCAGATGGTTCTGCATAGGGTGTCCAAACTGGTTGCCTGGAGTGATGGTTTGTGGGGCAGTCTTGCAGTTACCTAGATTGGTTACTAGCCAAAGACTAAGGCTAATTATCTGCTTGTGAGGCATGTACCATTTTGTTCCAAGCCAATTGTGATTAATTTGGGGTATATAAAGTCCTGGAATTGTACCTAACAAATCTCAACCTACACCCTTGCCTCACAAGTTATTTGCTGATTAGCTTCAGGAGCTTTTTTCCTTTTTTTTTTTTTTTTAACTGAGAAGTTTCCAACAGCAAAGGAATGTGAGTTTTGCAGTTTTACTCTGTACCCCTCAAGGGACTTCAGGGACCAACAATGGGTGATAATCATTCACAAAACTGGTTGTACAGGTGCACACATACTGTACATTCATTATGTCTTTGAATAATGTTACAGGATAATTGAACAGATGCTATAAATATCCTTGGTAAGCCGTTGTGTTTTGTGTTTGCATCTACCTTTCATATTTACAGTACAAGCATGAAAGTCTATCATTTGTTGACCTTTTTGACAACACAAGAGACAATTGCTTAATTTAATTTCACTTGCTCCTTTGACTGAAGTCTTATGATGTGGCCTTAACTGACCTTTCATATAATAAGTGCTGAATGTGGTATTCATGGCTTGGATGCTGTACACAAGGAAAGCGCATTGATGTTTTTTTTTTAGTATTACTCCTCAAAACTGAGGAAAAAATGGATAAAACCAGTTATGAGCCTTTTAAATACATTTACCTTTGCCGTTTAGAAGCATGATCTATACAGTTGTGATTAATATTCAGAACTTTCTCATTCAATTTCTTAACTTGGGAAATTGAAGTTTTATATGGTTGAAGAAGATTGTGTCTCCTCATCGTCGTTTAGTCGTTTAGCCGTGCCTGACTCTTTGTAACCCCATGGACCAGGGCACACCAGGCCCTCCTATGTTCCACTGCCTCACGGAGTTTGGTCAAACTCATGTTGGTTGCTTCGATGACGCTGTCCAACCATCTCATCCTCGGTCGTCCCCTTCTCCTCTTGCCTTCACATTTTCCCAACATCAGGGGCTTTTCCAAGGAGTCTTCTCCTAACACTTCACAGTTTGGTACACATTTTTGTGATTTTTCCATTTATGCTGCATGTTGTGTTCCTCATGCAAGTCAAGCTGTAGAGATTAGCAACATTTGAAACAAGCAACGAGAAATATTCAAATGTAGGCTGAATAGTCTTGTTTCTCAAGCAACACTGAATTATTTAAAAATCTGTTATGCAAATATGGAATGGCTGTGAATGGAAGGTGGCAATTATTTGCAAAACATCAAATTATTACAAATCAAGCTTTCCAAATGGAAAGTAAAATTAAATTATTCCTTTTTTATAAACTCAGTTGAACAGATTGAATTCTTAGAAGAGATAAGCCAAATTCGAAGTGACATTCATTGAATAAAATGTAGCAGTAACTCATTACTAGAGTAGGTCCATTGAATCATTGGGGATTTGGTAATTCAGCTCCTCCATAAATTCCACTGATGCAATGACTCTACTCTAGCTGTGACTTTCTACTGGATTTCAGCCATCATGTCATTCATCCTTGTTTAATTCATTTTTCTCTTGGTGATATCAAGTTCCAGGGTCCCCAAAGTGAATCAGGACCATGGGATATGTCATGAGAAGGGCCTTATCCTTGTGTTCCTATCATCATTTCAGTCAGAATCACTGTCTCCTCCCAGGTATTCATGATGTGATAAGACCTAGTACATTTCTCCATTCAATCATGCTGGTGTGTGTGTGTGTGGGGGGGGTTCTGGACCCGCATGTAGTTCAAAATATGTGTCTAACTCTTATGCCCCTCAAAATGTAACCACAAAGCATAAACAGTTGATTCACACACACACACACACACACACACACACACACACACACACACACACACACACACACACCATGATGTGTGTTAGCTTCCCAACATGCTCCAGCACCTTCCCCAGTTGCCATATGGAACCACCATGACAGGAGTGGGGACCAGCCAGTTCGCCGCCACCAGGCCAGGGACACTGCTAACAACAGGGCTCTAAGTAATCCTGAGACCCATCTTTCTCAAGTTGCTTCCTGGAGACAAACAGTGGTACAGTATTTATTGAATATTGATTGATTGGAGAAAAGTTTTATAACCAAATCCATGCAATTCAAGGGAGAAGTGCAATGCCAAATTAACTGATTCTAGTAGGTCTGCTCTAAATGCCACTCAGTCTGCATCCACAACATTCAGCTTTGTCACTCAGGCAGCTGGGAAACAAAATCCACTGTAATTCAATTGATCTTTATTGAGCTCTTATTGCAGCCCTGTCTGATAATTATATATTGCTGAGCATTTCAATCATATAGATTTCTTGAATAGGTTAATGAATACTTTTGATTTAAGTTAACATTTTTTCCTATTATTATAATCCCTCTACAAATAAAATGATCAACATTTCCTTTAAAGTTGTTCCATCTTTCACAAGCAGCTTAATAAGCAATAAAGTTAGTGTCCCCACATTCCACTATGTATAATGTAAAAGAATGTTAAATGTTCACATGATAGGTGTGAACACTCCAAGCTACATGGGAAAACTAAAAAGAAATGTGCATAGAATGTGTACAGCACATGTGCAGAGATGTACAGTTCTTTAGCTGAAATACAGTTCATGTAACTTTATACTGCATGATGAGGATGGCATCAGGTGGCATTGAAAATCTTTAATTTAATTTAGAACATTCTATTCCCTCGTCAGGGATTTTCCTATATTAAATTCTCCCACACACCATCCTGAGTTTCCCAAAGGCTTCCCCAGGGCAAAACGGGTTCCTAGTGAACCCCCTCACTGAAAGGAAGGGATTTTTAAACTAAATTAAAGGTTTCCACCACTAGCTGATGAGGTCATCCTCATTCTGCAGTTTAAAGTTGTGCAACAGGATTCAAGCCTTTAATTTGACTTCTCATTCAATTGAAGGTGTTTGCCAAATAAGACCCATTTTCAAGCTCTTTATGGCTAACACTGAGCAGACAAGCTTTTAAAAAAGAGAAATATATTTAGACAAAACTGATATTCCCATATATCATGTATCTGTGCAGAACTGATGCTGGACGTTGAGCACAAATGCTTGTGACAAGCAATTTGAACTAGCAGGCCTTACAGAATAGTGGGAGCTAGACAGAAAGATAACTGGGTAAAGATGTCTCGTCACTTCTTTTTATGAGGTACTTGTTTTCCCTTTCTCCTAGAAAAGGGGTCCCAGATTTATCTGGGGTTCCCAGTTGTTGCCAAGTGGCAATAACTAGCAAGGCATGTAAGGGGCTGGAGTCAGCATGGCAACCCCCATGCAGTTGCTCCAGTGCACTGAAAATGCTGAGCAAACCACGCATAGATTCCACACTGCCTTCCCACTGGCCAGTGGGTAAGAATTTTTCTCCTTGCCAGCTTTCATTGGCCAGCAGGATTTTTTAAATTAGAATTTTAAGCAGGCAGACTATGGGGTAGCAGACTTCAATCCAGTCCACTTGCCTGACATAAAGAAGGAATGAGGGGAGACCATTCTGGCCATTTCATGCCACACCAACTTTTTCCTCGTCCTTCCTCACTGTTTCATAGTGATGGAATGGTGGTAACAGTCAATGCTTACTGTCTGGGTATTAGGGATTATTGGTCATTTGTTACGAGTACTGTGTATCTTACTATCTTTGCCACAACTTTGTTGATGGTCTGGGGCATTGAGGTTGGATCCAGATGATATGAAGACAACAAGCAGGAGCCTTCTTGCCTGGGTTCTTAAAGGAATCCCTGTATGGGGGAGCTAGGGCAGAGCCATGGTCTGGCCAACCTAAGGGCCCTGCCCTAGTATGCTGTCAGATGGCAGGCAGTCATGGAGTGGTGTATGCCTATGTGGTCTCCAGAGGACTGCCACTTCTGGTGGAACCTTCAGCAGCTGCTGGAGGCATTGGTGGTGGAGATCTGGAGGTGGTCCGGTCTCTCAATGGAGTGGATCCAAGTTCTCCAATACTGGGCCAGGGAGTTGTGGCCTTTTCTTCCTAAAGAGCTGTGTTGTTGTTGTCTGCTTTATATGTAAGTTTAGACTGCTTGGGGACTGCTCAGCACTAGGCCAATGAAAGCCAGATCTTGACTTCCATAACTGAAGGCAGCATTAGCAAGGTAAGATTTTTTTTCTTCTGATCTATCTCTGAGTAGATTTCCAGAAGCAACAATGTGTCAGCTCCCAGAATATGTATTTCTCCTTCAGCAGAACAAGCTCAGCTCCAAACTGCTGCACCAGTCTGCTAAGAATACCTAACATTTTCCTATAGTTAGTGGCTATAATTTATACCCTCACTTACATGGCGCATGCAATATACTTCCCTATATTTTTTGTGAAATTTCCTAAGTGTTCACTCACCATGTTGGCTATAAGGAAATTTACCTGAGGATCCCTGGTGACAGTCATATCCTTCCATATTATATGCATTTATTCGTCTATGTATTTAATTTATACTCTATCTTTCAACCAGTTTCTTTTTTTAAAAAAAAAACAGACCTCTTGTACATAACGATCTCATCGTCTTGATGATTTCTGGATAAACACGTGTGATAATAGGACTCCTTTTGTATTATTTGTAAAGACTGAACCTGCTGCAGGTACAGTGAAAACTCAACATCTGATGGAAGCCTAGGATAAATACCTCCATGAATCTCTTCCATGTACCCTCAACTAAGCATGAGAGAATCCTGCATGTCATGCTTTATCATTAGCCATTCTATATGTCATTTCTAAGTCAACTGCATGAACATGGCTCTTTCCCACATTGGAACACATTCTTTAAAAAAAAAACTATTGTACCCCGAACATATTGAAATGGCTATTTGCCTATTCATCTTTAATATGGAATGTTTATTTCTCAAGTGAATCTAGCAAAAACAGTTTATTGGTGAAGATAAATAGACAACACTATCAGCAAAACTACTCATCATTTTGAGGCACTCTTTTAAAAAATGCAAATGGAAAACATAAAGCAGGCTTATAGAAAGCCAAGAGTGTGAATTGTGAATGTTTATTTTCAGTGAATGGTCTGCTTGTGAAGGATTCAAAAGCTTGTAATGGATTTTTCCCCCTCTCTACCTTTCTGTTCTGCTGTCTGTAAGATGGAGATTTACACAGACCTTAGAGCTTTTACATCTTACAGTTTGCCAGGTCTTTGATAGAAAAGTGCATTTTTTCTGGCCACTTAATTCCTTTCTGATCAGGCCAATGTGACACCACCAATCAGAGAGACTTTGATTCATTGGGACAAAAGAGACAATGAAAATGTGCTTTTTCTTCTGGCATAGCATTCTCCACAGTCCCTTGAGCTGCCTGTAATTCTGGTTCCATTTTTATTTCCTGTTCTTAGCCCTTCTATAAACCCACATTTATATCTAAAACCTAACAAGATAAGACAACTACTTTTACAATTCAAATTTCCAGGGGACAAGTCTTTGTTTGTTTTTTAAGTCTTTTCTTAGCATGTGTAGGGCACAAAGTATCATCTGTACCCGAACCATGGATTACGCAAGTTTTTTCTACCCAAGTCAAATGCAAATCAGTGAGAAAGCTCTCTGTTTGTGTAAGACATATGTTGGGGTGGTGGGGCACTAGGGGTGAATAGAACACTCTATAAATTCTTTGTTATCATTTGTTAAGGTCATCTCAAGTTGACAAGACACTGCAACAACTGGCTAATCATTTAAATATACAGAAACAACCCATCCAATGCTTCTAACCCTTCAAAGTCCATGCAACAAAGTTGCAGCCATCAGTCCTTTGTGCAATTTGTTTTGTTGCAATATTTGTGTTATTCATACAATTTTGTATAGTTTGTACAAAAATCATTCTTGTTTTTCTTCTTTTACTGGAAGTGCTACATTTTACCTCATCTTCTTACAGGGTGACGAGAATATTTTTGTGTGTGTGTGTGCCTTTATTTCCATGTGCCTTTCATAGAGTATCCATTAGGTTTTACTGCTTATCATGAAACTCCTGAGTAAGCTGGCATGTTGTTGTCATGTAGGGGTTAGGTCACTGAACCTGGACTGGGGAGGCCCAAGTTCAAATCAAGCCATGAATATCATTGTGCATTTTATGGTTATCTCTCAGATTAACCTATCTCATAGGGTTGTTGTGACTGTACAATGCAAAATGACAATGTGTGTTGACCTAAGCACCCTAAACAAAGCAAAGGGGGGGGGGAATCATGATTCAATAATTACATTTTGTAAAAGACCGTCCAGACTTTCCTTAAGAAAAACAGGGATCTGCAAGGTGGTAGGCCCAGATTTTTTTTAATATATACAAATGAGACAAAATAAATAAATCTTTGGGCTGTCAATATCACACTGTATAAAATCAGTGGCCTAGAAGAATGTTGGAGCACTGGCTTCATTCAGCAGTCTTTGGTCTTCTTGGACACATCGTGAATCTGCAAAGTTTTCCTCTGCCAGTATTCAAGGAATGCTACAAGAATCCCTTAATATTGAAAGAAGCCAGGGCTTTGAACTTTGGAATTTCTATATGCAGGTCATGTGCTCTACCACTGAGCTATGCTTCCCTCCTGGAATTATTGATTAATCTCTTCATGGTACTTGACAGAAACAATCCCTACATATTTGTTTTGATGCCATATAAATGAACCATCAGCAAGGAACAGACAATGGTAATTCAGCCGATTCTTCATTTCTGAGTCTTTAAGCCCTTTGAGCACCGTTCTAAATAGGTTTTCTTTTCTCTCTTGAACCTGGTCTTCAGTCATCTTTAAAGAAAGCCTATTTTATGGAGGAAGAAGGACTTTTTTCTCTTCCTTGTGCTATGTCAGCACTAAATTGTGGGACTGTTGCCCCCATAACCTGTCATGACCTGCTTGTTGCTGCTTGTTTAGGAGCAAATCTCTTGATATACAAGCACAATCAATGGTGAAAACAGTGAATTATGTCCTTAACAATAGCATGTATATTGTTTAAGTAAAAACAGCTGTATTGATTCCAGCTGCATTCTAAATAAGGGAACAAAGTTGATGCTTGCCAAAGAAAGAAGAAAAAATAGAGAGGATGATATTATTTTCTGCTAGATACAGGAAATTACAAAAATACTTTTGAAAAGAAAAACTAAACATTGAGCTTTCAATGCAATGTATTTGACAAAGATTTTTGCATCAATTATGGTTATCAAGTGATGCAGGTTCAATCAAACAAGCAAGATAGCCAGACCCATTCCTAAATACACCAAGGGCTCATATATATGTCCAGATAACAACAGTGAAGGTGACTGTCACCTTATTATGTCAGTTAGACAGTTATGATTACTGGCACATTGCAGTGAAGTAGTGGGAAGGGACCTGGCTAGAGAGTTCAGTGAGTTAGGCATCTGACTGCAGAACCAGAGGTTAAGAATCAATTTCCCAGTGTAGGTAACAAAAAAAGAGCCAGCCTTTACACCTGCACAGACCCAGGGAGCCTCCAGAAGAAGGGAGTGATTAATCCCTTCTATACCTAGAAAGTCTTGGGAAGCTTCAGCAACAACCAGTACCACCATCACAACAGCAAGATCCAAGGAATTGGTGCTAACAGCAAATGTCGACTCTGCCAAGAAAAAGATGAAACTGTGTCACACCTCATGTGTGAATGTCCAAAGATTGCACCAACAGATTACAAAATTAGACATGACAGTGGCAAAATTAGTGCACTGGTCATTATGCAAAAAAAGTTAGTAGTAATAGAACAAGGAAATGTCTGGATCATTGACATTGCAATTGCAGGAGATGCTGGAGTTGAAAATAAAGAATTGGAAAAACTATGTACAAAATACAGAGACCTGGCAATCGAAACATCTTGTTTGTGGGTGAAACACATTTCAGTGGTTCCTGTAGTCATCATGGATTTTGGAACTATATAAAGAAATTTCATACAATATTATAAGCAGTTGCAGATCTCAGAAATAACACCACCAGAGCTGCAAAAAAATGGCAGTATTAGGAACAGGATACGTATTGCACCAATATTTAACAGATACTTGGTTTTTTTGGTTAAATCTTTTATCTGTTATATAATACCAGTCATTGTTTTTATAATTTTGATTGACTGTGTCTGCCATTTTTTAATGACGATGACTTTTCTTTTGTTGTGTATACACATGGAATGGCTGCTAAAATTTAACACCCTGAACTTGATGTCCTAACACACACAAATGCCATTGAAATGATATCAAGAAAGGGAACAGACAAATCTTTCAGGGCAGAGAATTCCACAGCTTGAGAAGTGGAACAGATAAGGTTGTTGTGTGTGTTCCAACTATGCAAGGGTGACAGCAATATAGCCCTGTGTTGGCTATAGGTTGGCTATTTGTAGTTTTAATAATATTTTTGGCTATCATTATGAGCACTTTTGAGCTGACCACAGCAATAAACCAACAGTCAGGTAAATATGGGGATACAAATTACTCATGAGAGTGAATTTTAAAGATTTATCTGAAAAAAATTGATCCGAATCATAATTTTTGACTAAAAGGAAGCCATAATCGGACACAAACACTTTATGGTTTAGGTATCTGACTGCAGAGCTGGAGGTTGGGAGTTCAATTCCTCCCATATCTCCTTGACAGAGGCTCAACTTGATGACACATAAGGTCCCCCTCCAGCTCTACAGTTTGTAGAAGAGGAAGAGGAACAAGAAAAGTCCTATGTCCATAATAGGCCACAAATACTTCCCTGAAAGAGATTATATCCCTGAAATGTCATTTTTTATTAAACCATTCTCAGTTTTAAGTTTAGAAACATGGGGCCTAGATACAAACATTCTAGAATGAAATATGTCAGATTTCCTACATTCCAGCAGACATTTATAGAGAATTACTGTTGATTTAAATTTCTCTAAAGATCCAGCTGTTTCCTCTAATAATCATTGAAGCACTTGAAGCTGATGACCTATAAATGGACACCAAAAAGTGATGTAACTGAAAATGTTGTTATCCACACTTGCAATTAAATAGCATTCAAGCTGTGATATGGAAAATTATGGAAGTTCTCCACTTGAAGTTGTTAACTAGAAAAAAAATAAAACCTGCACTCCCCCCCCCACTTGTTCTGCATAGAGGACTGCCCATTTTTGAGGTCAAGATTGCACCATTAACACAGGAACATGGCTCAGACAGTAATTCATCAAGACTATACACTTGCTAACCACTGAAATTACTGCAAGGGGAATATCTTTCTTTTAAATATACTTGAATCTTAAATTGAAATGTGCCTCTCCCCCCAATTGAAGAGTTATGCCAGATAGGATGATTCTTCAATTAATCATGAATGGGTATGAGTGAAAAACAAAAGAGAAACAAAAAAAACCCTTCCAATTTATTTGTGTGGCCCAAAACTGTGTATTGTCTAATAAGATCTGGAAAACAGAATCTACATTAAAGGATTGATGCATACAGACCACATGGAGAAATTGTACAGAGCCGTGAAGTTATGCATGGATAACATGTGGATGTACATGATCCTTCAGACTTGGCAAGTGTGTGGAATCCTTTGAAAGAAAGAGGATTATATGGTGTCACGACTTCTTTTTATCTCTGTGAAAACCTGTCATGCTTTAGATCAAATTCCAATCAAACACAGATGCATATCCAATCACATTCAGTCAAATTCAAATGCATAATTTTTTTCTGACTGTAATGATAGTGTTTTCTTGTTTTGATTGAACGTATGTGAGCTTCTCAGGGAGTCTTTATGATGAAAGACTGGGGTAAAAATGTTTTAGATCTTCCATGCCTCAGTCAGGTACCTGACTTTTCACATTCAAATTCTTTTGATACTTTCTGATTGTAACACTCTAACTCTCTCCAGACTCAGTGATCTCTGTAGCCGCCTTATTTCTCCTACAAATTACTATACTGAGTGTATGTACTAAGTAAAGATTGTAATTGAGAGGACTGTATACCAATTAGCTTGATTTGGATAATTTGCTTGCGGTCGGGGTTGGTCAGGATTGAAGTTGAAGTCCAAAGTGAAGGAAAGGGAATTGATCGACTGAGTTGTGTATCCAGAGCACAATCTGAACTGGATGGGGTAACTAGTAAAGAAAGAAAACTACCTATCTAAAATTTGGCAGGTTTACTCTCCTCTTTAAGATCTGTCCCACTCCCACATCTCAGCTTTATATATGCAAAAACCAAAAACTTAATGCCATTTTGGTTTTCCTTTGGATTGACTTTACAAATTTACAAACTATTTTGGATTGATCCTGAACACATATTGAATTGGATGGGACACAAGCCATTCCAACCAGATCAGGATACATCTGGAAGTTCCAAACTGGCCTCCAATGGAATCGAGGGATCCCCTCCTAACCCTAATAATTAATGAACACCCCTTCCTTTCTAATATGTGATCCTGTATTGTTTATGGTGCTTGTCCTTTCTGTTGCCTGTGTTTTTGGCTTTAATTCAAAATAAGAGTCTAGATCAAAAATAATAAAAAATAAAAGAAGAGTCACTAGCCAGGAAGAAACAGCTCTGATAAATGTCAAAATATATTGATATGTCAAAGAGGAGATGGGCTCTGAAAAGAACTTAGTCTCTCTTTTCTGTACCAGCTGAAGTTTCTGTACATTTTTCAAAGGCAGCTTTAAAGAGAATATATTGCAACAAGTTTATCTTGGTATAATGTAAGTCAGGCATGGCTTCTTACAAAGTCCATTTTCTCCAAAAAGGTTGATGCCATCGCCAAGAGGAACAACTTTTTCATATTTCTATCAGAAAAAAAAACAACTTTGAACACAATGAGAGTTACTCCTGAATTGACACATCTAGGATTCTGATGTGTGCTGGATAAACAGATCTCTTCTGAAAGGAGAAAAGTGGAATTGAAAAATAGTTGCATATACAACTGACATTTTATTTCTGGACTCTTTATCCAACTATGAAACCTTGCTGCATACAACAGACTTTCCCTACACCCCTATGCAATTGTACAGATTCAAGACATTTTGCTTTGATAGGATCATCATCCTAATTATAATCATTACATGTCATCAAGTTAATTCCAAACTTATGGCAACAGTCCTGGGATTTTCTAGGCAGGAAGTAAGCAAAAGTGGCTTTCTGGCACTGTTCTGGGACTATGCAACTTTCCCAAGATCACACAGCTGGCAGGGCATGTAACCCATCAGCCCCACACACTCCAGGTGATCAACTGGCCCTCTCCTAGTAGGCTCAATGAATGTTTGAACTCCTTACTCTTGGTTCCTTAGCCAGGTGCTCTAACTCACAGAACTATGCCACAACCAGGTCACACATACCAATTGCAAATATAAATATATAAATATAAAATAGACACACTTTTAAATATATATAAATTTCTTAATACCATCAAGGAAGGAGTTATTTTTCCCTCCCCTGCTACCCATGCCAGTGTTTAAATATTATCTCTGCAATGACCTAACTAAAGTCTTACAAGCTAGGCATAACAAGATGTGCTGAGAAAAATAATGTACTCATATGTCCATCTGAAAATTAATGGAACAAAGGAAAGGGTTATATAGTTTATATACTGGACATATAAAATGTCTTTTAATATGAGCCAGTTTTCTAAACTTTCAGACGATCAATTTAGTATCTTGTATGCTAATACAAAATTCAGTTATCTAAGTAAGGATCCTCATGTAGCCAACAAGATAACATCCATGCACAAAAAGCTGGTTGTTTGCATAAATCCCTTATGTGTGTTGTGATAACCTGCTGCCTGAATATAGATCTATCTTATAGTTGTCACTCAAGGATGTTTCCTTCTCTTTTCTTATTTTGCCTTCAAAAGCTTATTTCTTATTCACTGACCTGACATCTCTTGAAGTCCAAGGTAGGCATAGGCATATGTGCTATGAAAAACAATATAACCAGATTTACCTCTAAAAATGGATGGAATGGAGGATAGCGAGGTTTTTCAGTTTGTATTACTAATGCACTCATTTAATGCAAGTCTATGGATACTCAGTGGCATAGTGGATAGAGTGACAGACAAGAACTCAAATCCCCACCTAGCCATGGAAGCTCACTGGAAGTACACCACTGGTTAAACCACTCCTTAAATATCTCAATTACCTTGAAAGCCCTGTTAAGGTCACTTCAAATCAGTTCTTGATGGCACATAACAACGTAACAATGCAAACCTCATTCAGTATCAGTTCAATATTCTTCATGTTAATTCCCATAGTTCAACCCCTTTTTCAAAAAAAGAAAAATGACTAAAACCACCCATAAGCATGTGATATCAAAAAACTCCCAAGTTTTTCAGAAGTATCACAGAATCAGAAAAAGAAAGAAATCTAGTGGTATGGAAGGGCGGACCCCAAACAACCCAATGAGAAACCCTGAACAGCAGTGCTATCTACTGCTACATTTTCTTCTGGCTCTCACTTATTTTAATATACACAGTTATATACAATTGGATGTGGGTTTTTTGTTTTAATAACACTGTTTCCTGTGTTCAGCTAACCATGCCCTGTCAGTAAACTTCACATAAAAAGGATATTTTATTTTTGATTAAATGTCTCCACTAATGATACTCATTATGGTTGCCCTCAGGAAGTCATGACCTTAATTTTGTCTCAAGGGTACAGTGCCGTGAAAGTAAGATAATAGTAGAGTAAGTTGCCACAAGTCTTTGGGAGTAAGGCATGAGAGAAAAACACATTTTCCATAAAACTTATATATATATTACAGATGCACATGTAATGATGGTTACCTGTTGTCATGACGAGGAAGTTCTTAGTCCTTGTCAGCAAGACCACGGCTGTGGGAAAGGAAGTAATATAAGATTACAAGAGTGGGAGCATCCATTTCCCAAATGTAGCCACACAGGTGCCTGCAGGAAGCTCACAAGCAGGACAGAGAAGCAAAAGACTTTCCCTGCTGATTTTGAGAATCCAGCAGATGGTATTCAGACACGTACCATATTTAAACATGGATATTCTATTTTGCTGTCAGTTTCAATAGCTACATTCGTCATCAATTTATTAAATCCTTTTCTAGGACAATTAAGCTGTTGGCAATTACCACACCCTCTCCTCACTGTAGTCAAGTCAGGGTTCATAAGGTCAAAACACCAGGGTTTCTTAATTAGCATGGATGATGGTGTCATCTTCCACCCCCTCAGGCTTCCCTGTCTCCTCTGAGTTTAGCTGCAGTCCTCATAGTAGAGCTGGGAGGAAAATTGATTTTCCCAGCAGCAATGTGCTCACTGCTGTGCATTATCCCTGCTATATTTGGGGTGGACTTGATCTTGAAGGGGCAACTAATAAGTCTAAACTTTATTACCAGCCTTTATTACCATAAAAAGGAAATAAATAGATTGTTGGTATGGGAAGCCATTGGCATGCTGGACTGTCTGCAGTCATGTGGCTAAGAAGACCAGTTTGGATGAGTGCCCACTGTGTTGATCACTCTGCCATTGCCCATAGTAGCAAATCTTAATTTAAGAACATAGAAATCTGCCTTCTGCCAAGTCTGTGCATTGGGCCATTGAGTTCAGTAGTTAGGTGGTCAGGTCTCAGGGCGCGACCTAAATGCTCATGCAATTGATATGCTTCTCCAAGTCTCTAGGCAGTGTTACAAGGCTCAGGTTCAGTGGCCTTGTGAGGAACAAGTGAAGACACTGATTTGATTTGCATATGTGAGGAGGATTTAAAGCCCATAATAGCTAATACCATGGATGACAGATTTTTTTAAAAAAATATCTTGATAAACTCGAGGACTGGGCTGAAAATAGCAGGATGAAATTTAATAGGGATAAGTGTAAAGTTCTACACTAAGGGAAAAGAAACCAAATGCATAGTTACAAGATGGTGGGGGGGTAAGTGGCTCAGTAATACTACATGAGAGGAGGATCTTGTGGCAGATCACAAGTTGAATATGAGCCAACAGTATGACTTGGCAGCAAAGAAGGCAAATGCTACTTTAGGCTTCTTTAACAGAAGTATAGCCTCCAAATCACACGAAGTACTAGTTCCGTGGTAGGTAGGTAGGTAGGTAGGTAGGTAGGTAGGTAGGTAGGTAGGTAGGTAGGTAGGTAGGTAGGTAGGTAGGTAGGTAGGTAGGTAGGTAGGTAGGTAGGTAGGTAGGTAGGTAGGTAGGTATTTCTATCCCGCCCATCTAGATTCATAAAACAATAACAATATAAGACAAAAACAACAACATAATTATTATTCAAGATGGCAAAAATAAATTCAATAATGACAGGAGGGAAGGCCTGCCTAAAGAGCCAGGTCTTGAGCTTGCTCTTAAAAACACCCACCAAGGGAACCAGACAAACCATTTTTTTTGTTCTTTCTCTCTGCATTAGGCCGCTCAGCTGCCCATCCTTGCTAGAGCAAGTGATACGGGTAGATCTAGGTGGGAGAAGGCGTTCTGTCAGATATTGAGGTCCTAAATTGTTTAGGACTTTATATGTCATCATTAATACTTTGAAATCAACGCGGAATTGAACAGGCAGTCAATGCAGGGTCAATGCAGGGCAGCCAGAGCGGGGGAGATACGCTGATCTTTTCTCACCATGGTGAGAAGTCTGGCTGCCCTGTTCTGCACCATTTGAAGCTTCCACATCAATCTCAAAGGTAGCCCCATGTAGACGCGCATTAGAGTTGTCTAATTATTTATTTATTATTATTATTTATTTAATTTATATCCCGCCTATCTAGTCGTGGTGGACTACTCTAGGCGCTTGAGAATACAAGCGCATGGACCAGAGTGGTGAGCACCCCACCATCAAGATAGGGACGTAGCTGGGCAATCCGCCAAAGATGGAAGTAGGCGGATTTATTTGGCACCAGTTCAGAATTATCTTGAGTCTGTGTCCAGTTCTGGACACGGCACTTTAAGACAAACTGGAATAAGTTCAGAGGAGGGCAGTAAGAATGTTCAGGAGACTGAAAACCCAAACTTACGATGAAAGACTGAAATAATTGACAAGGTTTAGCCTTGAGGTATGAAGACCTAGAGGATATATGATAGCACTTTTAAAATACTTGAAAGATTGTCATACAGAGGAGGATAAGGACCTGTTCTCAATCATATGAATGCAGGACACACAATAACAGTCTCAAAGAGGAAATTATTTTTGTGAACTATCAGGAAAAGCTTCCTAACTGTTAGAATAGTATGATAATGGACCCATTTACCTCCATTTACCTTGGGAAATGATGAGTGCTCCAACCCTGGCAGCACTCAAGAGAAAGTTAGAGAGCAATCTGTTCAATACACTTTAATTTCTATTCCTGCATTAACAAGGGGGTTAGACTCCGAAGGCCTTACAGGCCCTTCCAACTTAATTGTTTTATGAATCTATGATCTCCGTCCAATGCCAGGGCTCATTTACTTGCTTTCCTCCCAATCTTTGCCTGATTTCAGGTTTTGGCCCTGAAAACTCAGGAAATGGGGATGATGCTTCTCAGGCAGTCCTATTCAATAAGAAAGGTTTTTTTTTTCCTGAAAAGGAAAATAGTGCTCATGAAGAGCAGGTGAAGTGGTGTGGGAAATGCAGCACAGAACAGGTAGACAAGTAGTACAGGATTACCTGGCTACCGTGGATGAATTTAAGTCTCCTGGGCCAGACAAATTACATCCAAGGATATTAAAAGAATTGGTAGAAGTGATATCATAACTATTGGCAATAATCTTTGAAAATTCTTGGAGAACAGAGGAAATCCCCACAGATTGGAGGAGGATAAATGTTGTCCATATCTTCAAAAAGGTGAAAAAAGAAGACCCAAATAATTATCGCCCCGTCGGTCTGACATCAATTCCTGGAAAGATTCCAGAAAAGATCATTGAACAGATAGAAGGAAACGCTGCAGATGTACTGTAGCATATTTCGATTTCAGTAAGGCCTTCGACAAGGTTCCTCATTATATTCTTGCAAAGAAGCTAATAGAATTTGGGATAGATAGTGCTACTGTTAGGTGGATTTGTAATTGGCTGACTGACCAAGCCCAAAGGGTGATCACAAATGGCTCCCCTTCATCCTGGAAAGAGGTGATTAGTGGGGTGCCTCGGGGTTCTGTTCTGGGCCCCATGTTATTCAACATCTTTATCAATGACTTGGATGAAGAAATAGAGAGTATGTTGATTAAATTTGCAGATGATGCCAAATTGGGAAGGGTTGCTAATTTCCTAGAGGACAGGATTAAAATTCAAAATCACCTTGACAGATTAGAGTCCTGGTCCAAAACTAACAAAATGAATTTCAACAGGGAGAAATGAAAGGTCCTACAGCTAGGCAGAAAAAATGAAGTGCACAGATATAGGATGGAAGACACCTGGCTAGACAACTGTACCTACAAAAGGGATCTAGGAGTCTTGGTAGACCACAAGCTGAACATGAATCAGCAGTGTGATGTGGCCGCCAAGAAAGCCAATGTGATTTTTGGTTGCATCAATAGGAGTATAGTGTCTAGATCAAGGGAAGCGATAGTACCACTCTATTCTGCTTTGGTCAGACCTCACCTGGAGTATTGTGTCCCGTTCTGGGCACCTCAATTCAAGAAGGATGTTGACAACCTGGAATGTGTCCAGAGGAGGGCGACTAAAATGGTTAAAGGTCTGGAAGCAATGTCCTATGAGGAGCGGTTTTGGGAGTTGGGAATGTTTAGCCTTACAAAAAGAAGGTTGAGAGGGGACATGATAGCCATGTTTAAATATTTGAAGGGATGTCATGTTGAAGAGGGGACAGGATTCTTTGCCAGGGCTCCAGAGACTAGGACACGGAGCAATGGTTTCAAACTACAGGAAAAGATATTCCATTAGGAAGAACTTCCTGATGGTCAGAGCTGTCCGGCAGTGGAATAGGCTGCCTCGGAGTGTGGTGGAGTCTCCTTCTTTGGAGGTTTTTAAGCAGAGGCTGGATGGCCATCTGTTAGGAATACTTTGTTCCCGCATGGCGGAGGGTTGGACTGGATGGCCTCAGTGGTCTATTCCAACTCTATGACTCTATGACTAGGATGAGAGGTTTCTCTCCAAGATATTAATCATTCCCTCTCTACCTGAAAATGTCAAGGATTGAACCTGGAACAACTTATTTGCATGTTTATTTTACTAGATTATGTCATATCTGGATAGGCCTATGCTCAGGTTTAGTTATGTGGCAGTTAAGGAACTGTGCTTCTTGGGAAATATATGTTTTTGAGGGGGGATTTAGATGAGGCAAGTAAGATGGCAGCACAGAGCACATATACCAAATTAACAGGAGCAGCCATCTATGGAATTAATTGGCAGTGTCTCATTTTTAGACCTCATTCAACTGAAATGCTACCTGATACTCTCTTTTAGAGTCAGACTATACATTGCATTTACCCCCTGCACTATTCGGGGAATCATTGTGTATGATGAGTGGCTTCTGACAAAAACCAGAGATTCATTAATTATGAAAACCTTTATTCAACAAAAGTGATGAACGCAGGGACATAAAATAGCACAGCCATAATCTTCAATACAATGAGAATGAGAAAGGGCACAGCTGCCTGACATGCACTGCAGGAAATAAGGCTTCTTATCAGTGCTGGATACTTTGCATAGGGTATGAGAAGAAGGTGTAATCCAGGGTATCCGCAAAGATTATTTCACACAACAGACATGTCAAAGTGATCAGAATATCACCACCTTTACATGAACTGACCAAATTTTTCGATTATTGCTTCTCGCAATTAAAATCCAAGGGCCAAATATTTCCATTCTACCATTGTTCAGAATGTTTTCAGGCCACACACAAACAAACAAACAAAAAATAACCTAACATTGTAAGAGATTGTAGTCTGGTGAGGATACTTGCAACAACAATGTAAGCATGACAAATCACCTAAATATTACTTAGGGTTGGAAAATAGACTCAAGGCAATATTCTCTGCTGAAGTCAAGAGATACACATTACTTATCATACAGACTGAGGTTTTTATTTGTTTGTTTGTTTTCAAAAGTGATGGTAAGATTTTCTTCATAAAATTTTCTTCATAAATTTTCCAGAAATAATATTTTCATATGTATCTTTTCATAATTTTTGCATCCCATCATATAGACAGTGGCTGAAATGCTGTTGCTTAGCATAGAAAGTTGCACTAGCGTAAACCCATTGAATCAGTTGGGGTTTTGTGAGTCAACTCCTTCATAAGCTCAGTTGATTCAAGTGTGCCTACTCTCATTACAACTTACTACCCTAAAGTAGTAATCTCCATAGACAGGATTTGAGCAGGGGGGTTGGACTTGATGACTTTATAGGCCCCTTTCAACTCAGTTATGCTATGATTCTATGATTTAGCCAGTGATTCAACTCCCTCAGGCAACATAGTTGAGTGACAGGAAAAGGCAAAAAATTTGGTTTATTATGATTGCATTTTGATGGCCAGGAGCAGGAGAAGAAATTTGAGCATTTAAGCATTTTTTTTTTTAAAAAAAAAATTTCCTCAGGTGCCAAAAACATGGGTTACTTTGAGTACCAGACATCTTGAATTGGGCAGTGACTGCATCTACAGCCGCTCTGCCTAAGTCAGCAGAATGCTTTGAGCTGGGCCTGGAAGTATGTTCTTCTATGTATAAAAAAAATACTTCAAGATGAGATATTCAGGCCAAACTATACCTTACATAGTATAAGAAGGGATTCCTTTACTTCTGGGCATACATATCCCTGTAAGAATTTTTCACATCCTCCATGGTTTCCAAATTAGGTTGCTTTGTTTTGATCCCTGGGAGTTAAGTATAGTGTTTGTTCGCAAGAGGTTTGATATCTGCCTGAATCATGTCTTTGCAACATGAATGGATTTTCAAATTAATAACCATCTGTAATTTATATTTTTACCCTTAGGATGCAATATACTGAAGGGAGGGACTGGAGAAAATGGCTTCATTGGGCTCCTCTCCTCTTCCTATGTCCTCTGGACCCATTCCCCATCCTGGTCCATACAGGAAAAGTTGATGACCGAATAGGGCTTATTTTTGCTCACAAACATTATTGTAACTCTTCATATAGCCAGAGAAGATGAGCAAGTGGCAAGGATAAAACAGCAATGGGGCCACATGAGTGGTGCTTCAGTATGGCAGATAATGCTGGCCCCTACTACTAGAGAACACTGCACTGAGCCCACAGCCTCTGTGTAAAAATCCATAAGCTACAAATGAGCTTTCAGGATTTTCTTCCGGCTTTAGTGAAATTTACTCCTTTTGCATGATATTCTGTCATCTTCCCATTCTTCACCTATTGTTTTCTCCCCCTCTCCCCCTCTTCATCCCCCCATATGCACTCACAACTCTGCACAGAGTAAAATAGTCCTTATTTTTGGCAATTATTAAGACAAAGGAGCACATTGTGACATTATTAAAGCATAATCGACCTACAAATTAGTTACGTTATCCATTCTCTATCTGCATAATCCTCATACTCCAGTCATTATGTTTACAAATCCAAATGAAT
Organism: Pogona vitticeps; assembly: GCF_051106095.1. Classification (NCBI taxonomy): domain Eukaryota; kingdom Metazoa; phylum Chordata; class Lepidosauria; order Squamata; family Agamidae; genus Pogona; species Pogona vitticeps. The sequence goes on along the minus strand of NC_135785.1, from coordinate 223,262,745 downwards.
TTTATGCAGCCCTGATCTAATTAATTTTGGATTAGCCTTCAAGAAACAGGCAGCTCTGATCAGAACAATCTGTATGCTCCCATTTCTGATTAGGGTGAAGCCAGACCCCTTGTGCATTCTGTTTTTTTCTGGGAATGTGCTGGGACATGAATAGTAAGAAGCCAGCTAATCCTCAGGCTTATTGACAACATCCTGGGGTTTGTTAGTGGAAGCTTTTGGGATCAAGGGAGTGTCAAAGAAGAAAATCATCCTCCATCCAACCTGAGTAGTGACTGAGATCTAGCCAGAGGGTTAATGAATTTAACCAGTGTATAATGAAAAGTATCAGCTAAAATAGCTTTTGAGTCAAATATCAGACAATTTTACTCCTTTCCTTACAAATGTAACTTCTTGTGATCATAAATGAACATTAGCATTTTCTGCCTGTTTGATGTAGGCAATGCTTCTCCTGATGGTCTTTCAGCATGCAGAAAGTCACCTCCCAGACATCTTGATTATTCAGGAGGACAAATATCATGCATGTTATCATAAATATTTCATCCTCCCCTGCAGGGCCAAAACACTCTCTGGATGGCTTACAATTGAGTTATGCAGGCTACGTATTGCCTCATCATCCAAGCAATCTGGGAACTCAATTTACCAACATTGGAAGGATGGAAGGCTAAGTCAACCTTGAGACGAATCTGTTAGGATCAAACTCAGGTTGTGAGCAGAAACATGGCTGCAGTACTGCAGTTTAACTGCTGTGGCATAAAGGTCCTCTTGGTAGCACTATACCATACAACTTAGAGGATGTTTCAATGTAATTAAAAACTTCTTCCTCTGCCCCTGAAAGGTTGCTTAACTGTTCTTCAGGGGCAGTAATTATCATTTGGTATAACGGGCTTGAAAAACAAGTATACCTAGGATCCAAGACCTTGGAAATTTCAGTGGAGCCTGGAAAAAAAATTAAACAAGGCTGTTGGTCAATTTGTGGTAGCATATGAGTTTGGGTGAGGTGATTGGCCACTCAGGAATTTCCTTCTAGCAAACTAGAATATTCTAGTTGAATGATGTCCATCTTTTAGACAGTTCACAATACATATTACACGTGTACTGTTGAGCTGATTGTGGCTGTAGTAGGATTGGTGATAGCATGTGTGGTTGTAGTAGCTCATCTTTTGTGGCATTCTGTGTATTTATTCCATTTTGGGAGAGGTTTGCCTATTTCTGCAAACATGGAGTTGTGCCTGCAAGGGATCTTCAGGTAGAATGTCTAAATACCTGCCTAACATGGAGGTTTTTCTGTGCCTGGCTCACTCCAAGGCCACACGTTGGATCCATATATCCACCCATAGCCTAGGAAATTCTGTATCTCGCCACACCATGGCTTACCCTGATATGAAGGCTGAGATGGAATGCCAACTGAGGGATTGTGTGGTGATCTAATCTGTGCCATATGCCATAATTTGAAGCCAGTTTTATCCAGTCTTTGCATATGAAATCTCCACTTCTACTTTCTCTACTTCTAAAATCACTGTGGGCAGAAGCCTGGGCCCCTCCTCAAGCCCTAATGTGTGAGAGTTTTTGGTGTTTACCTGTTCATGAATTGTGTATCTTGCATGAACTGCTTTTTCAATGTAAACATCCTAAAGACCATTTCACAATTGCAGGAGTTTCTTGCATATTCCAAACATCAGACTTTCATGCCTTAACAGCAAGCATTAATAGGAAATAACTATATATTTTTATTAGAGTTCTGGTAAGTTGTAAGTTTTCACCACAGTCTGGGACAAGTAGGTAAAAGAGTGAAGGCCCTTCTCCTGAGAAAACCCACAAGAATGGACCTTTGTTGCTCTTTGAGGATCCTGTCTCAAAGGTATTGGGAAGCCTCTCAGGTGCCAGAGGAAGCTGTAGATTGTGAGAGAGAAGATTAAGAAATATGTGCTATCCTCCAAAGGTGAAATAAATCAAGTAAATGTTACAAAATCTTGTGGGGGTTTTTGCTTTAAAAGAAGATGCTTGGCATGAGGCTTAAAAGTCATCTTCTATGAAATACAGATATAATAGAATTTAAGCATAAAGTGAATTACACGGGGAATTAAGTTTTCTTGATAGATTATTTATTTCCTATCAATAACCTATATGTTATGACGTAGAAGAATAGTTTAGAACTTTGGTAACAGAAAGGTTTAACAAAGCTGTATCAAAATATTTTGATTTATTAAAAACAACTGACAGAAAATATTAGGAAGAAAATACATCTGCTTTAGAAAGTTTTTTTAAGTGTTCACTTTAATAAAGAGAGAATTAAAATATTATCTTTCCTTTGTCATATAAGGCAGGGCCTGTTCTTTATCATCCCAGAATGCAGGACACACAATGATCGGCTCAGGTTACAGGAAGCCAGATTTCGATTGAATATCAGGAAAAACTTAGAGCAGTATGGCAATAGAACCAATAACCTCAAGAGGCAGTGAGTGTTCAAACACTGGGGGCATTAAAGAGAAATTTTGACAACCACCCGGCAGATTTTACGTTGATTTGTATTCCTGCATTGAGCAGGGGGTTGGGCTCGATGGCCTTATAGGCACCTTCCAACGTCATTATTCTGTGATTCTATGAAAACATAACACCGGTCTTTCAATTAAATAGATGACTTCAATTAATATCTACAGCTTTCTCTTCCTTCTGTCTTGCATGTAAGCCTAGATATAAACATGCTTCAGGATAAAACTTTTGTTAGAAAAAGTTTTTTGCATACATTACTGTTAAATTAGAGGTTCCCGGGGCAGCTGTTGGCCCCATAACAATCTCTCCACTAGCTACTATGGCTGTAACATTTGGGGCTGATTGCAAAAGGCTAAAATGCACTCTTTGCCTCTGAAGGCAGATTACTTGTTGTTCATTTGCTCCTTTTCTCTAAAACCAAAGCAGGTTCATTATCTTCATCACTGAAGCATATTCTATCAAGATAAAAAGAACTTCTGTACTGAGATAGGAGGTTAACCAATGATTCACTGATATCAGCAGGAACGGAACGGATTTATCCCCCATTGCATCAGTAAAGTTCAATGGCTTACAGCTCTTCACAGCATGGAGAGAACCATGTTACAACTGTCTGCCATATGGGGTGTTAAAGATGAGGAGCTTCTCATTTAAAATGAGGTGGCAAGCCTAAATTAGTACTAAAATGGCTGAACAAACAAAGGTTCAAATCAGATTTTGAAAGATTTGAGCCCTCTATGTTTGGAACCTGTATGAACGAAGCTTCCAGTTTTGATTGCTTCCATAATTGAACAGTCTTAATATCACATTCTTTCTATGCTAAAGAAATCTATGAATTTAGCAAACTACTAGTTTGGTTGTGCTAGCTGATGAATGCTTGCATGATGCTGACCTTGGACAAGATGTGTACAAGTTTTCTGCAGAGTGTGTTGAATGCTCTCAAGAACAGTGTCATATGGCTATGCTGAATTGTCTCATGTTGTTGCATTTTTAGAAAAAAAATCAGTATTATCATAAGCTGTTTAGAGCTGTCTCTATGGGAATATAAAGCCTTTTGGAACAGCCCCGTGAGGGGTAAAGCTCATTCTTTCTTCCTAATGAGAAAGAAGATGAAAACATATTAAGGCTAAAGCCAGCCTCTGAAGTTTTGGAAGTGTTAGGCCAGAATGCATTCTTTTGTCATAGCACAATATATATATGTATATACAAATAATGTTTCAGTGATTTTACATCTGCCTTCCATCCACGTGTCTGTATACTAATGCTCTGTATAAGGAACTATTTTATTTTGGCTTTGATGTAATGTCACAATACTTTCTGTTTTTGAACAAGAATATTTGTATGCAAAGGTGTTTTATTTTTTTAAAAAAATATATATTTGTTCTGTTTCAACATACTTCCCACTGAGGGTTATAATTTGTGGCAGCAATGAATCATAACTGAAATTAAATTGATAAAATTGTTTCAGTAATAGCCCTTTGCATAATATATAACATAATTTCCTGCTCTGTATGCTAAAATTCAGAGTTTTCCTGTTCTGTCACCTTTTCACAGCAGTGAACTTTCTACAGTTTTACAAGATGTCAACTGAACTGGCAAACAAATTTAGCAACTGCAAAATTAATAACCGTGAAACTGCTGACTTCTAATTATTTTTTACAAGGTAAGTTATACATTCATTCTTGTATTCATTGTATTCCTTCTCCCTTGTTAAAATGTTTACATTTGCCATCTGGTTTCTCTTCCCTGTACAAAAAAAATGTGTAGTTGTAGACATGACAAGTGCTGAACATAGTCCAGTGGGTAGAGTGATAGACTAGGATTCTGGATAGACCAGGGTTTGAATCCCTTCTTGGTCACGGAAACTCGCCAGGGGACGAGGGAAACACACTTCTTAAGTATCTAACCGAAATTCGGCTGGCACCCTCACTGGGCATTTTCAAAAGCCAAATGAAAACTTGGCTGTTCAAGCAGGCCTTCCCTTCAGTCAATTAAGTGATGCTTATTTCTTATTTCTTTCCTTTTAACTCATGCCATCTTGGGACTCTTTACTTTAAATTAATGGTTAAAATTGTAAGCTCTTTGATTTTATATTTCTCTGTTTTTATCTATGTAAATTGTGTATATTTTTAAATTGTTTCTATTTATATGTTGTGAGCCACCCAGAGTAGACCATGTCTAGATGGGCGGCATATAAATGCAATAAATAAATAAATAAATAAATAAATAAATAAATAAATAAATAAATAAATAAATAAATAAATAAATAAATAACCTACCTTGAAAGTCCTGTTAGGGTCACTGTAAATCAATTCTGACTCGACAGCATATAACTAACTAGGGAAATCGAAAGGGCAGCTAGCAGGCACAGATTAAATCATTTATTTATTTGATTTATATACCATCCCAGTAGCACAAGCATTATTTTGGGTGGTTTACAAGTTAAAACTCAAACCCACAAAACCTCATCTATCAAATTACATTCAGCAATATGCCGACGCAACAACATACGACTAAAATTCATACAAAAAGTGTGTTTGAGATTCCAGTCAATGTTGTACTGCACCTGTAATGGCAGCATTGCAGATCTCCCTTCCCTTCCCTACTGCATCTCTCAAGAGCTGTCCCAAAACCGTCTCTGGAAGGGTTGCCCAGCTTTTCAACGCAGGTTTTGGGGTGACAAAGGGAGCAGGAGTAAGAAGGGGAGGGCACTCCCCTCCTAGTTTCACTGCATTCCACTGTTCCACGTGCAGATGCCCAGTGCCAATCCTGTCCTGTATATATGACCTAGTTGCTCATCTCAGTTACAGAAGCACATTAAATTAACTACTGAATAGCAAGACAACATTTATGTACATTCCATTGTTTCAATCAGTCTACTCTATTTGAGAATACCAAGCAAATTCAGACTTCAATGTCTGGAGTAAAGATAGCAGATTAGTGTTTGGTTTCAACATAAATAAACATCAGTACGATTTGCACAGGTATAGGATTGGCAATATCTACTATACTTACTATAAGACCAATTTCTCTGTTTTATTATCATGGTCAAGAGTTCTCCAGCAAAAAATTTTTGCCGAGTGGAACCATGATGCTGGACAAATGGAGAACCACCTGAAGGTTCAGATGGCTCTGTTGCATGTTTATGAAATGTATCTGTTTCATTTACAATCCAAATGCAATAAACAGTACACTTCGAAAAATGCATGCAAATATACAAAAGCAAATAATCTGAATTATATATTTTGTTTTAAGTGTCCCTATCTCTATGACTCCATGACAGCCATGGAAATGAATTGCTAATGCATTAAAAACCCTAGTGAACAGTGTTCTTCAATTGTCTAAATTCCTATATGGTTTAGTGCTCACAACTTTTTAAAAAATCCTCTTGCATATAGCCATAAATACAATTCATGAAGATAAATAAGGGTAGCTTACTATTAGACAGAATAAAATAACAGTGTCAGTTAACAAATTAGGGGCTATACAATGGCTGTAACCTCCTCCCATTCTTTCGAATCTCCTGTCTAAGTGCCAGCAAATCTCAGATGCTGAATACAAGTCAATGACCTATCACCACCACTAGAGCATAGAGAAACAGACAAATAAATAAATAGCCCTTGATTTTCCCCCCTTGCCAGATACTGGGGCCAAAGCTTTAACCAGAAGAGCTAGGAAATGGCCATAAGCATATCTCAGATAGGGTTGGAGGGAACACACACACACACACACACACACACACACAGAGAGTGATAGAACACCCAATGGCCTTGCATTATTGTTAATCTAGAGCAGTGGTTCTTAACGTGGGTGATAATGCCCCCCAGGGGGCGATTTCATTTTTCAGGGGGGCGGTGGAATGAAAAGGGGCGGCGTGGGGGCGCTGGAGCAGAAGGGGGCGGTAGGGGGGCGCTGGAGCAAGCCAAACCTGTGAAAATGGCTGCAGCCTTTTTACAGTGTGCATGAATATATATTTTTCTCCAATTTTAATTTAGTTTCAGACTTTTTGTCTTGAAATTTTTAGTTCCTGTATTTGTTTTTATGCCCTTTTTATATTTCTTTTTGCGTCTTAAAATTCACTTGCAACTAAATCATTAAATGTTACTTTTTTGGGGCATTTCATTTTTTGGAATTGAATTTTGTTTTCAGGGGTCATTAGATTTAAGTGTCTTAAATAAATAAATAAATAAATAAATAAATAAATAAATAAATAATCACCGCAGGGAGGGGGGCAATGATAACTTCCTCAATGGCTCAAGGGGGCGTTTCTTTCAAAAAGGTTAAGAACCACTGATCTAGAGGCAGGAGGGGACTATAGTTGCTTACACTGGAGGATGTTTTGGTGAGGACCTGAACTGATAAATAAAAGGTCCTCTGTTTATCACAGAGCCTCTGTGGGACTGGAAGACACCTGCAAGCACCAAAGTGTAGTAACATTTTGCCTTTAAGATAGTTCCCTTATTGTGACTTCAGAACATGATTTTTGCTTGAGCTGACTGGGTATAGCCTGGAGTTGGCAGTGTCCCACTTGCTTTTTATGACCAGTCTCTGTTACTTCTATAAAACATGATGATTCCCCCCTCACAGTTTCTTAAAAACATCTCTTTTCATTTCAAAGACGGGAACAAGGGATATTTGCAAAATACTGGCAGACAGAGTTCCCTCTTGACATGAAATAAGATCATTTATACAAGATCTGTATCTTGAATACATCAAAATGTTATCTAAAGAGAGTATTCTCTAGTCACTTGATTAGCTATCCCAGAGCATGCTCTTAACTGTATCTGCTGCTTCCTGGTCCTTTCCCCGGCCACTCGTACAATGAGGAAATAAACCTAGTACTTCACCTACGCTACACTTCAATGTGGGTTCCCTTTAATACTGGCCTGCTGGATAAAACAAATATGGTGTTCAGGAGGGAAAAGGATACAAGTCACAAAAGAGGCACCTGACAGACTATGTGGGTCACATTAAAAACATAAACACAAATTCTACATCTAAGCACTTTGTGCACTAATTGAACATTCATTTTGTATGCTATAAAAATACTTTAGATTCATTCACTGCCAAAGGCTATAGCAGGAAGCAAAAATGCATAAGACATAGCACATGATAAAAGAAACAAAGTGTTGCAAGATGCTAAAACAAGCAGGCTATAACCAATTTCCAAAGTCATCCCAAGACAGGCAACTGATTGAACTTCATTCCATGCCATCTATAATCTATTTAAATATACATCTTGCTAGAGCTATTGAGCTCCTTCACGGATTGCTGCCTTGTTGTGGCAAAGGGGCTTGAGTGATTCAGCGAAGCTATGAGCTATGCTGTGCAGGGACACCCAAGACGGATAGGTCATAGTGGAGAGTTCTGACTAAACGTGATCCACCTGAAGCAGGAAATGGCAAGCCACTCCAGTATCTTTGCCAAGAAAATTCCATGGAGAGAAACAAAAGGCTAAAAGATACGACACTGGAAGATGAGCCCCTCAGGTCAGAAGGTGTCCAACATGCTACTGAGGAAGAGTGGAGGACAAGTAAAAGTAGTTCCAGAGCTAATGAATAGGTTGGGCCAAACCCGAAAGGACAATCAGCTGCAGACGCACCTGGAAGTGAAAGGAAAGTCCGATGCTGCAAAGAAAAATACTGCTTAGGAACCTGGAATGTAAGATCTATGAACCTTGGTAAGCTAGATGTGGTCAAACAGGAGATGGGAAGAAGAAGCATTGACATCCTGGGCATCAGTGAACTAAAATGGATGGGAATGGGTAAATTCAATTCAGACAATTATGATATCCACTAATGTGGGCAAGAATCCTGTAGAAGAAATGGAGTAGCCCTCATAGTCAACAAAAGAGTGAGAAAAGCTGTACTGGAATGCAATCTCAAAAATGATAGAATGATTTCAATACAAATTGAAGTCATTCTAACTGCTGCTGAAGAGGCTGAAATTAACCAATTCTGTGAAGACTTACAACACCTTCTAGAACTGACACCAAAGAAATATGTTCTTATAGGGGACTGGAATGCTAGAGTGGAGAGTCAAGAGATAAAAGGAACAACAGGAAAGTTTGGCCTTGGAGTTCAAAATGAAGCAGGGCAAAGGCTAATAGAGTTTTGTCAAGAGAACAAGCTGGTCATCACAAACACTCTTTTCCAACAACACAAGAGGCAACTCTACACATGGACATCACAAGATGAGCAATACCAAAATCAGATTGATTATATTCTCTGCAGCCAAAGATGGAGAAACTCTATACAGTCAGCAAAAACAAGACCTGGAGCTGATTATGGCCCTGATCATCAGCTTCTTATAGCAAAATTCAAGCTTAAACTGAAGAAAGTAGGAAAAACCACTGGCCTATTCCGGTATAATCTAAACCAAATCCCTTATGAATATACAGGGGAAGTGAAGAACAGATTTAAGGAACTAGATTTGGTGGACAGAGTGCCTGAAGAACTTTGGATAGAGTCCTGTAACATTATACAGGAGGCAGCAACAAAAACCATCCCAAAGAAATTGAAATGCAAGAAAACAAAGTGACTGTCCAACAAAGCCTTACAAATAGCACAGAAGAGAAGGGAAACAAAATGAAAGGGAGATAGGGAAAGTTACAGAAAATTGAATGCAGACTTCCAAAGAATAGCAAGGACAGACAAGAGGGCCTTCTTAAATGAACAGTGCCAAGATATAGAAGAAAATAATAGAAAGGAAAAAAAAAAGCAGAGATCTGTTCAGGAAAATTGGAGATATTAATGGAACATTTTGTGCAAAGATGGACATGATAAAGGATAAAAATGGTAGGGACCTCACAGAAGCAGAACACATCAAGAAGGGGTGGCAGGAATACACAGAGGAATTATAGCAGAAAGATCTGGATGTCCTGGACAACCCAGATAGTGTGGTTGCTGACCTTGAGCCAGACATCCTGGAGAGTGAAGTCAAGTGGCTAACAACAAGGCCAGTGGAGGTGATGGCATTCCAGCCTAACTTTTTAAAATCTTAAAAGATGATGCTGTTAAGGTGCTATATTCAATATGCCAGCAAGTTTGGAAAACTCAACAGTGGCCAGAGGACTGGAAAAGATCAGTCTACATCCCAATCCCAAAGAATACAATTGCACTCATTTTACATGCTGGATATGGAACAACTGATTGGTTCAAAATTGGGAAAGAAGCATGACAAGGCTTTATATTGTCTCCCTGCTTATTTAACTTATATGCAGAATACATCATGCAAAAGGCTGGACTGGATGAATCCCAAACCATAATTAAGATTGCCGGAAGAAATATCAACAACCTCCAATATGCAGATGATGCCACTCTGATGGCAGAAAGTGAGGAGGAATTAAAGAACCTTGTAATGTGGGTGAAAGAGGAGAGTGCAAAAATGGTATGAAGCTCAACATCAAAAAAGCCAAGATCATGGCCACTGGTCCCATCACCTCCTGGCAAATAGAAGGGGAAGATATGGAGGCAGTGACAGATTTTACTTTCTTGGACTCCATGATCACTGCAGATGGAGACAGCAGCCACGAAATTAAAAGATGCCTGCTTCTTGGGAAGAAAGCAATGACAAACCTCAACAGCATCTTAAAAAGCAGAGATATCACCTTGTCGACAAAGGCCCGCATAGTCAAAGCTATGGTTTTTCCAGTAGTGATGTATGGAAGTGAGAGCTGAACCATAAAAAAGGCTGACCACTGATGAATTGATGCTTTTGCATTGTAGTGCTGGAGTAGACTCTTGAGAGTCTCTTGGACTGCAAAGAGAACAAACCTATCCATTTTGAAGGAAATCAACCCTGAGTGCTCAGTGGAAGGACAGATCCTGAAGCTGAGGCTCCAATACTTTGGCCATCTCATGAGAAGAGAAGACTCCCTGGAAAATACCCTGTTGTTGGAAAAGTGAGAGGGCAAGAGGAGAAGGGGACAACAGAGGACGAGATGGTTGGACAGTGTCATCGAAGCTACCAACTTGAATCTGACCAGACTCCGAGAGGGAGTGGAAGACAGGAGGGCCTGGCATGCTCTGGTCCATGGGGTCACGAAGAGTCAGACACAACTTAACGACTAAGCAACAATAAACAACAAGAGCGACTGAGAAAGATAACAGTTTCTAAGTATTTGGGATCCTTACAACCAAGCAATACAAAGCATATTTGGATGCAGCATACTTTAAGTATAATTCAGATAGCTGCATAGAAGGAACAATTGAATAAGACTGAAGATGTTCTCTCTATTTAAAAATTTGTGATTCTTCCATAGGATGTATGTGTCTTATGGTTTACCAGTATGTGGCCTTTAAGAAATACAATTAGTTATTACTATTATCCTGATTTGTTACAAGCAGTGTACATAATAATACCTTGTTCTGTTGCATCTAGGAAACTTTCAGTCACTCTACTATTCTATTTTACAGTGATTAAGAAAAGAAACGGGTCATTTGAACTCTGTTGTTTTATAGAAATGAATTTACTGTTTCTATTTAAAATCTCTTCCAATCAATCTTAACTTTAAAATGTTGCCTTCATTTCCAAACTAGTAGCAATTACGGACCTCAGCTTTCAGCTCCAGTCAGGTGTTGAAGCCCAGACTCTTTGTAGGGCTGTTGACAATCCTATACAGTATGTGGTACAGCTGCAGGAAAGTTAGCTCTCAGGCCATGACTTAAGCCATATTTACCTAAGTTCACCATCTTCTGGCACCTAATGAGACTGAAAGAGAGAGAGAACAATTCCTGTAGAAAAGAGAAGGGGATAGTACAGCTCATGTGCCCCCCATGTCATTCTTGTGGTACCCAACATCACAGAAACGGCTGTGAAATATTATTAGTAACCAGGGAAAACATCCAAAGCAGATAGTTTGCTTGCTTCAAATGCCTTGTAGAAGTTACTGGTGGATAACCCTGTTAAAGACAAGCAGATGCCCAGATGAAGTGATTTGCAGCAGAATTTCAGCAGGGTCCTTTTACAAGACATTTGAAATAAGCAAAATGCTTAATTTGCAAGAGGTGGGTTTTTTTTCCATTGCATTAGGAAAACAGTCATATCTTACTGCCCAAAGCAAAGAAAACATAGTTTTGGCAGAGCAATAAGATTACATAGCAGACACTGATGTTGTCCTTACATCCTTACTAACAAACATTTTTAAGGGGGAAAATGTGCCCCCAAAGCTAGAATTTAAATGGATTCCAATAAAAGGGTCTTTTAAGTTACAAACTAGAAGGATTAAAAACAAAATACAAGCTGCCTGCTCTGCAGGACATATTTTCTTCTTCTACCCCACTTCTTTGGAGCAAACTTTAAACATCTGTGGTTAGTGGGAGGAATAGAACACTGCAATGTAAAATTAATTGCTTTAATCTACATTTTCTCCTCAAATCCTCAGTTCATTTTCTAGTGGGCCAGGCACCACCTGCTACCTCAGGCTCCCAATTTTGGCCCCCACACAACTGGGGACATAAGCCTATAAAAGAGAATCCAAGGATATGGGGCCTTATTGAGGACCTTTTATCCTGTCAGTAACAGAACCATGAAAGAAACATATTATCGCTGAGGTCTTCATCAAGATAACATGAAAAATGTATCATAAAGTGAATATACCTCCAGCCTAGAGCTTTGCTTTGAAACAAACATTTTAAAAAAAAATTCATCTAAAGAACTTCAGCTCAACAATCTAGGGAAAATGTAAAGAAATAAATATACATCTGGCGGTAAAAATGCTAACCGTTTTTATTACGGCTGCAATCCTAAGCTCACTTACCTGGGATCAAGCACAACTGATCATCATGGGTCTTCCTTTTTAAGTTGGCATGTTAAGGATGGCGTTGTAAAGTCTTTAAGCTGTTTATTATGGTGGCTGTTGGACTGGCTTTACTTTGAATTGCTCTTGGACTCTGGCTTCAGAACTTGCACACCTCATTTTCCTAACTCTATGATACGTCTCTGTTTGTTAGTGATCTGGAACAACTGCAGGAGGAAGACCTGCTGTTTTCCTATTACAGTTTTTTAGTAGTTCAGATATAAAGACACAACCTTCATATATAAATTTGCTTTTTTTCCATTTAAAGAACTGGACATCTTTTGATTTTCTTTCTTTAACTAATAGGTCTATTCGTGAATGGGCTTCGGGAGAGATTGCCACAGTCTATAAAAGCTTTTTCACAAAGCTTCAGATGTTTTCTACTCTGATCAGTCTTTGCCAGTATAATCAAAGGTCAGGAATACTGGGAGATGTCGTCCAAAATGTCTGGAAATCAATATGTTGGGGGGAGACTGGACTATATGCTGCCATTTCAATTCTTTGTCATCACTCTTTTAAGTTCCTAGAATGCAACCTGGGATTATCGGGTGATCTCCAACTCTAGCTGGAATGTGCTATGTTCATGGGATGAAGGATACCTGAAATCACAGAGTGAATTCAATTCATGAAAGCTTGTGCCAAACCAAATACGTTAGTCTTTAAGGGTCACCTGACCCTCTATTGTGTCATTCAATATCATATTTTCAAAACAAGAGCTTCTATATATTATAGCAAGGTAGATGGGGGTAGGCTTAATCCATTTCTAAACCATGTCACTTTGCTTTATGTTTGGTCCTAAGCCTTACCCATTTGTTTCACTTCTTTTTTTAAACCTTGCATCACACTCTCTGTCACTTCTTGTTTCTGCATCCAAATAAGATTGCCGACAATCCCATCCCATCACACTATTGTTCTCCAGGAGTGTGCCTAGAGAACAGACAGACAAACAAACAAACAAACATGCCCAGGAGGTCTGAAATTAGTTAAAAGTCCAGGGGTAGGAGTAGGATAATTCCCTTCGTTTTGGCTGCCTCCTGATATCTGCTAAAGGAAGAAGGAGATGGGAATATCTCTCTTCAGCCAGAAAGGTAGTAAAAGATGACCCTGGCAGTAGAGCTGTCATGCTCCAATCCCTGGATTGGGCAGGAGCAGGTTGTGTGTATCTGCCTTAAAGACAGAGCCACCAAAGTAGACTACCATGCCAGGTAAAAAAATGGAGGAGGAATAAATCATCAGCCAATTTGGGACATTCCAGCAAGAGCCATCTTTTGCTCTGTGCTCAGTCTGTGGCAAAAAGGAACACCAAAACACTTAAACGTCTTTTTAACAAGAGTGATAGTGTAGCCCTTAATCTGGGTACATCGTAACAAGTGAATTTGAAAGGAAGGTTTTATGAGTCACTAGTTCAGTCAGTACAAATCACTGGAAGTGATACAGAGTTAAACTCTGATCCTAGAACAAAGAAAAGCAGTGCAAAAACTATTTTAAGGGGTTCCAGAAGAACAAAATGATGTGGGAACTCACAAAAAAGGTAGAACAAAGAGAGATAAGAGGAGTCTTGCCTGGAGTCAGCAAAATTTCTGTTTAGATCAATGCAGAAGCTAATTCTAAATGGCAGAGAAGGGGGCAGATGTTCTGTCTGGAAGAACATATTATAACCCCTTCTTACTAACCTTCTGTGCGATATATTTAATGACTGTTCTTATAGACACTAAAAAGGATCAACATCAGCCAAGCTTCATTATGATTCCAAAGTACTTGAATCAGTTTTGTTATGGAGTACCTGCCAAAGTTACCCCTGCCCAGATATTTCATCAGCTTCCTTCTTAGTTCCAGACATCTTTCCCACCAAATCATTGTGCAGTGATTCCCCTCCACCCCTCTGCATTCCTCTACCTCCAACACTATCTCTTCCAATGGTGTTTGACGCCAATCTTTTGACGGTTAAGTTTCATTATACTGTTTCAACATTGAAGGTCCTTTTAATTTTCAGAATAAACAGCATCACTCCAACCTAGCACACACTTTGGACTGGAACAGCACAGAGCTGAAAATACCTGCAAAGTGGAAACAGGTGTTGTCAACGGCTCAAACACTTTGCAAACTGCTTGACACGTTGCCACAGTAGTTTGATTCACAGTCAAAATTTGAAGATTTGCATAACCAAAGTGAGTTCATAAATCATTTCAGACAGTGGAATTGTTGTCTTAGCTCTTTTCAGACTGATGGAAATGAATAATGGCAAAGTATTAGCTACTGACAGAGCACTGCAGAAAATACACTGAGTTCATAACTCAGTTATGCAGTCATTAGAGCAATGATAAAAATGGAGTCCCTCATATTCATTCATATATGAAAATAGATTCCAGTTATGTTTGTGATTTTTATGTTTGTTTGTTCTCAATGGCTAGGCAGTTTTACAATGGCCAGAATCCTGGTTGATTGCAGTGGCATAAGGGCAATGATGTACTTTGCAGTAGCAAACTGCCTGTGATGGGGCCAACAGAACTGACCCACCCACCCCGTGCTTTCCACTACACTTGCCTGCAAGCAACCAGCAACCAGTTATTGGCATGTAGGTGCCTGTCAATGTTGCAGCACCACAAGTCAAAGGCTCAGCCCAACCACTGAATGGAATGGGACAGAATGGGGACTTCTCGATAAAAATTGATTCCAAAAACAGTGAGAATGAGAACAGATTTGTTTTATATCTGGATTTGAGCCCCACCAGCCCTGGCTTGGTTGGCAGGGTGTTCCTCCACCATCTTGGGATCCATGCACCTAAAACCAACAGGCGGAAACAGAACAGTGTTTATTGAACTTGAACGAGGGTTAACACCAACTGGTTCTGTGAATACTCTAAGCTCTTTAGTCCTTGTTTCCAGCACTGGCCTGAAGTCTCCATATACAGTCTCTGGCACTCCACATACACCATGTCTGTTCACTGGGAGGGAAGATGTTTGCTCAGTGAGTCTTATTCCTCCTCCTCTGATACCCCTCCTTAAGGGGCACCCTCCAATCTCCAAAGTGGACAGGACAACATAGGCCTCTGGGTCCTGCTTTCATGGGAGTCACACATAGAGGATTTTCCTTCTTCATTTTCCCTTATGAGAGACCCCATGGTAGGCTCAGTGGAAGACTTGATGAACTTTGTGGGCTATGGGTTGGAGTGCAACAGCTTGCCAACAAGGGCATCTACCATATTTTTCCATTTATAAGATGACTCAAAATATATGACAACCCCCTTTTCTGACCCCAAATTGGAAAAAGCAGGGATCAAAAGGATCCCTTTTTGCTAAGCCCCGAGCCTTGGCAAAAAAACAGCTGTCCAAGTGACTGCCGCTTCTCCTCGCCTTGTGAGAAGGCATGGAGCTTAAAGAAAAGAAAGGAAGCAATGCCTCCCCTTCCTTTTTGGTAAGCCCCGTACCTTCGAAAAAGGCAGTGGTAAAGAGCTACCTTCCGTGTATAAAACGACCCTCAATTTTTTCTCAAATTATTTAATGAAAAAGTGTCATTTTATACATGGAAAAATACGGTATGTTCCTGTCCTCCTCACACTTGACCATTCTTAAATTAATGGAAATAAAATAATTACTATTTTTTAATCTACAGAAATGCCTTGGGGATTTGGATTTATTCATATATGTAAATATCAAATTTGTAAACAAAGTTTGAAAGGGGAAATAATTGTGTAATAATGGAAAGTTACATATTTTGTGAAGCCCAAGGGAATCTGTATACATAACTTTGTCTCAATTAAACACCATTCTAAGGACTGATTCAAAGAGATGGTGTCTTCTAATGAAATGGTAGACTGTTTCTTCTTATATCACATTTTAAAAATGTGAAAATGTACATTAACTGGTTCAGGAGCATTCAGCTTTTGCACTGTTTTCTGTGGCTTATTCTATTCTGGTCTCACTGTGTCTCATAATAAACAGGATATAACTGCGGTCAATGTTGATTTAGAAGTAATCCCATTGAAGCTGGTAGACTTACTCAAGTAAGTATGCGTAAGACTACAGCCTTGATTTGACCACAGGTGGCTTGGCCCCCATGGATTTCTGTAGAAAAATTACCATGATCCCACTGCATACACTCAATGGCCTCCAGTTTCAGAAACTAAGAAAGGTCTATGTTTCCTGAATTGGCTTATATGCCAACAAATCACAGCCAAAAGGGTGTTCAAGTTAAGTAAGATATTTGAGGACTAGTCTTACCATTGCCAACCCCCCCATGAGTTTCCATGACCAAGAGAGATTGAACCCACATCACCTGCGTCCCAGACTGTCATTCTATCCACTATACCATATTAGGTACATTATATCCCACTGTTAAAATCAGTGGGGATGTGCACCCAGTCCTTTGCTTCTCAAGGAAAGTACTGATCTCTCCACACCTTTCTTGATACTGGGCCCAAACACAAACACACCTATCTCAAAGTCATATTAAAATGATGGATCACAACTGCCTTTGGTAATGCTTTCTCAAGTCCAAAGTCAATTGTATTTTTCTGCTAAGGACATCCATAAAAGCCCCGTGGTGATGTATGGCTTCTGGCTCAGTTTAACTTGTCCATTGATGTATTTGTCTTTAGCTGTAACCAAACAATTGATATTCTTACAACTACTTAATCTCTCCATTTGACATTTTAAAAAATGAATCTGGAAAAAGAAAGGCTTTTTGCATATGACTGGATCATTATGACTTCAGCCTGTTTCATATTTTCATTCTCTATATGGATTGCATGTTTCCCTTATGAAAAATACTGGTGTGAGAAGTGCATGTATATGCAGAGCTGATAAACGAGGCCCTTCAAGAAATAAATATTTCTGCAGCATTAATGGGATTCTAATGTACCTCACCATAGCTTAATGTTAGCCAGCACTTATAGAGAATTTGGAAAAATCAATTCATGGAAACCAGATTGATTAAGTTCTGAATAAGAGGAAAGATAGCTTTCATGAGTGGATGCCAAATACATTGCACTGATGTCATTTAACAGAGAACTGGTTTGAACATCTGGCTAAGAAAGGGTCCTTTAACCAAAAAATAGAAATACTGAACCAGCTTTCTCTGGCATTGCCTATATGTTTTTTTTGACTGTAGCTCCCCAAAGCACCAAATAGTATTGATTGTGGCTAGGAAAGCTGGAAGCTGCAGTTTAAAATCTCTGAAGAGCAGCAGGTTGCGAAAGGCTGTGCTGGAGCCTCATTCCTGAACTCTGTTTAAAATAGAAAGTGGCAAGGAGGAGTCTATGGGTGTGAAATAAACACTCAACTATAGGGTTGCCATCTTAAATTATTTTTCTAACAGGCTTTAATGCTTCTTTTAATGTATGGGAAAGCAAAGCATTCTTAGACATGGAAAAATCTTTCCCATTTGTCTAATTCTCCACATGAGGCTTTTTTAAAAAATACGTACAGCATTTATATACTTGTTGCCTTCAGTATGAAGTAATAATGTATGCTGTCTTTGAGAAAAGTTGGAAAACAGCCTGAATTATGGACATTTGTACCCTTTCTAGCTAATGCCAGCATGGAACAAGACACCCCCAATTGCCCCTAAGGTTGGCTGGCTGACCTTACAATTCATGTAAGTTCACTTCAATAGTATCAGGAACCAGAAGAGAAGTACCACAGAAGAGGACGATTGACAACTGAACTCGCAATGAAACCAGAACTCTCCTGGACAGTCCAAATGCTGAGATTCTGGGGCAGGCTCAGAGTGAGGCCATCAGAATTTGTGTATTCTTTTCCATCTGGTAAAGCAGCATTTTGCATTTTCGTACAATGAAATAAGGATATTGTATTGTTTTGAGGCTTGCCATTCTGTTTTGGAATGAATGTATATCGACCAACTTACACTTGCATCATACTGTCACTACCAGGATAGTACCTAGGAGAAGAATGTGGATTGAGAAGTGTGTGTGTGTGTGTGTGTGTGTGTGTGTGTGTGTGTGTGTGTGTGTGTGTGTGTGTGTGTGTGTGTGTGTGTGTGTGTGTGTGTGTGTGTGTGTGTGTGTGTGTGTGTGTGTGTGTCTTTGGTCAGATAGGTCACAATAAAATTACAGATCACTCCCCCACTTCTGCTTTTTTTTCTTCTTTTTTTCTCTTTGCGTAGCAAAGACATGCCAGAGATGACTGTTCTTTTCATTTGTTGGCAGAAGTAAAAAAAGAACCAAGTTCACATCAGCCATTCTATTCATATTATTAGATATTTGGTGCCGTTTGTCATCACTGGGATCAACATTTGTTTCACATCTCGGCCAAACATATTACTGTGAGTTAGATTACTGACTGGACAAATCACCAACATGACATCTCAGCCTCTGGATTCTTGACCAAGCCCTGATGCTGCTAGTGTAGTCTAGCTACACTTTCTCTGGTACAAAATGCTAGTGTGGAGGCACCTGTTCACCATACCCAAAAAAAGTGCATGACTGTCTGAAATGTAAGCACATTGAGCCCTTCATTTAAATACCCCCACATTCACCAGATTGATGGCACCATGACCATTCCAGGTCGTAGCCCTTTATTTTCTCATTGCCCTGGTGTTGTTCTTGTTGTTTTTAACTGATCTGGAAATGTCAAAGATACAAATGCAGGCATGAATCTGAGAACAGATAGGTTCAGACCACCTCTGAAAAAGCTTGGTAAGGTAAAGGTAAAGGTAAAGGTTCCCCTTGACAATTTTTGTCCAGTCGTGTTCGACTCTAGGGGGCAGTGCTCATCCCCGTTTCCAAGCCATGGAGCCAGCGTTTGACCGAAGACAATCTTCTGTGGTCACATGGCCAGTGTGACTTAGACACGGAACGCTGTTACCTTCCCACCGAAGTGGTCCCTATTTCTCTACTTGCATTTGCATGCTTTCGAACCGCTAGGTTGGCGGGAGCTGGGACAAGCGATGGGAGCTCACTCCGTCGCGTGGATTCGATCTTACGACTGCTTGGTCTTCTGACCCTGCAGCACAGGCTTCTGCGGTTTAGCCCGCAGCGCCACCACGTCCCTTAAAAAAAAAAGCTTGGAGTGTTCTTAATATTTCTGACCAATATTCAGGTATAGACTATGCCAGGAGTTACTGGTACACCCCTGTAAGAAAGTAATATGAATATTGGTGAACTCTTTAGAAACTCCAAAATAAAAAACCAAAATTCTCCCATATTTGTATTGGCCAATTCAATAGGTACTGAGTTGGTTTGTTTTTACCCATTGTATAAGTGGTAAAGATGAAAACCTTCTCTCTTCTCAGAAGAGATGAGACTTTAAGAATTAATGCCTCAGAGCAGTCAAAACCTTGGGCCTGAATGGATGATGTGTAAACTTTTGCTTATCCCCACAGTAAGTTTTAGAAGGGAGGGGGTGGGACCCACATTCTTTCTATTCTGAATATGAAGAATTATGTGGACTTAAAAAAAATCTTTGCCTATCACCATAAATCCTTCATAATGAATGAATGAAAGTCCTGGAAGAAATAGTGTTAATCCATTAGTTTAGTATTTGTAACTTTAAAAGGGAGATTATCTTTTTCAGATCTCATGGCATGGTTGCAGGTAATTTACTAGCTATCTGGAGAATGCATTTACAAGCATTTTAGTGCCTTTGAAATCAAAAGAAGCTTTGCACGGAGTTAAGCACACAGATCTAATTGAAAATAATGTGAGTTAGGATTGATTTGGGCACTTGGCAGAGGAGAAACAGGAAGCAAAGGAAGGGGTTTCTGCTTTTGATTTCCCATTTCCTGTGAGAAGCAATGATGTGAAGATTCCATTCATTTTGCCCATCTAAATTTATTCCTAATTTTTTTCTTCTCCCAGTCATGGCTGATTATGTAAATTTCTCAGTTCTGGCTCCAGCACAAGTTAATTTCCAAGCCATTCCATGATCCTTTCACTTAATCAAAATATCATTTTAAGCAAGTATCTTTGAAGTGTAATCTGAATTTCACAACAATCGTATGTACAGCCTGATCCAGAACATCCTGCTTCTAAGAAAAGGCAGCCTTTTGAAGGGGCCAACACGACTTATTTTCAGGCACCTGGGCTGCTTGCAATTTGTGGGATGACCTTACACAGATTGGAGGCTACTTCTGAGAAGGAGGAAGTGTTGGTGGGAAGGGGTTCTCTGTGCAAATCTTCATGACAGCTCTCATGGGGAAATGTTGCTTTCAGTAGAACTTCCTTATGTAATGTATGTTTGAATCTGTGGGTCAAAACAGTGGACAAAGGTACTGTTCAAATAGCTCTGTATTGTAATCCTGGACTCTGATGTATGCATAGTCATGGGAATATCTAGCTCTTTTTAAAGATGTGAAAATGTTTTGTACGTGCAACATGAATTTCCATAGAGGGCATTCAAAAGCACTGAGAAAAATGATGAACCGTACTTGCGCTGAGCTTCAGGTAGACATTTGGAGGCCTTGCAGAGTTTGCAGCTGTACCTAGTCTCTGCATATAGTTTGGGAGAGTACAAAGTACCTCAGCAGCTACAGTATTATGCATCCCCACGCAAAATATTCTCTTTTGCAAATGCTGCACCAGATGGAAAAATGCATTAGCCTGACTCTGAGTTAATGTACTGTTCTGAATCTGAGTCATATGATACATCAAGGAGATTTTTTTTCCTTTTTTCATTAAAACTAGAGTAAGTACTGTATTGGAATTCAACATCTGTATTAGTTCACACTTATTTCTGTTTCAATGATGGTATAAATGAGAGAATACTTCCTTTCAGAAACTGATTTTCCCCCTTGTCTTTTTGCAGATCTGGAAAATTTCATGTTAAAAGTTTGACGAAAACAGCTTTTATAAGAAAAAGCCTGAGAAAAGAAAACTTCAGTTGGATGGTTCCCCTACCATTGAGCAACAAGGTTGTCTCACACAAGGTTATATAACTCTGTAATCAATTAAGATTCACATATCTTTAAAAAAAATCTAAATTGAGTCCAGCCCCTGTCACTGTGGGGAATCCAACTCACCACCTCTGTCTCTGTAGCCAAATACCTAAACCTCTGAACTATCCAACAATTATCTTTTCCTCTTTGTCCATGAATTTACTGAATAGTTTGGTTTCAGTGGGTTTTGAGGATGGAGCTGTCATAGATTCTTGGGGGTATGTCACTGAACGTCACTCTCCAGCTAAAATTTTCATGCTTAGCTTCATGTGTCTTAGGCTTCCTATCTTACAGCAGTGTCTCCTGTTGCTCCAACAGTCCAGATGCACAACCATCATGACAAGAAATGTCAGCAGACTTCAGCAATTCCTGCCCAGCACTCAGGCCTGTTATGGAACACCAGCTCAGGGTGTTCCAAGCCATTCCTGGCTCAAGTAAGTAACAATGGGCCCCACATTGGTGGTAGGTGGCAATTGGATAAGAGCAAAACTGGTGGTAGATAGTGGCAGGACCAGGACAGGACTGGTGGTAAGTTGTGACAGACCTTGGGTTGGACTGATGGTACATAGTGATAGATGCAGGACAAGACTGGACATGGGTAACAGCAGGATCAAGTACTGTGTGGGTTCTCCTGCCACAATTTGGTCACAGTCAAGGTCTGCCCAGGTCTACTGTCCCTCTGTTACCTGGTTTGTTGCTCTCTCTGGAGTTTGGGATTCTTGGCTACAGCCCTTGCCTATCTTCAGCTTCTTCTTTACACCCTGTTACAACATTTGAAGTCTCTCATTTTCTGCCAGCCATGAGAGTCTAATGGTTCCTTAGCCATTTCCCACTGCAGGTTTAGTTGGGCTGTTGTTCCTGCTGGTGATTGCCACCTTCTACCATGCTCTTCACCTGAAGTCTTTGCCCCCCCCCTTCCCATGATGTTCTTTGTCCACTTCTTGGTGATGCCTGACCTGACCCTTTTATGTTTGTTCTCTACCTCTCCTGCTTTGGAAATAGCATTTGTCTTTTTTGTAGCCACATCACACTGTTGGCTCATATTTAGCTTGTGATCTATGACAATTCCAAGATCCTTCTTGCTTGCAGTTTTGCTGAGCCAGGTATCCCCCATCTTGTAACTGTGCAATTGGTTTCTTTTTCCAAGGTGCAGTACTTTGCACTTATCCCTGTTGAGTTTCATTCTGTTGCTTTTGGCTCAGTGCTCCAACCTATCAAGGTCATTTTTAATTTTGTTTCTGTCTTGTAGGGCATTAGCTATTCCGCCCAGTTTGGTATCATCTGCAAATCTGACAAGCATTCCCTGCACTCCCTCATCCAAGTCACTAATAAAAAATATTGAAGAGCACCAGGCCCAGGACTGAGCCTTGAGGTACCCCACTAGTTACCTCCTCACAGTTAGAGAAGGACCCATTAATCATCATCCTCTGAGTACAATTCTGTAGTCAATTGTGTATCCATCTGACACTTGATCTATCCTGTCCACACCTAGTTACCTTGCTAATCAGGATATCATTGGAAACTTTGTCAAAATCTTTCATGAAGTCGAGATATACTATGTCTACAGCATGTCCTCTGTCTATTAGGGAGGTGACCTGATCAAAGAACGAGATCAAATTAACTAGGCTTCTAGTTATTACTGTATTGTTTTCTAGGTGCTTGCACAATGACCGCTTTATCATCTGTTCCAGAATTTTGCCTGGGATTGATGTCAGGTTGACTGGCCTGTAGTTCCCATGTTCCTCTTTTTTGCCCTTTTTGAAGATAGGGACAACACTGGCCCTCCTCCAGTCCTCTGGCACCTCCCCTATTTCCCATGATTTCAAGAAAATAATGGATAGCGGTTCTGAGAGTTCTTCAGCCAGTTCCTTCAGTACTTTCATCTGGCCCTGGAGATTTGAATTTGTTCAAGGTGGTAAGGTATTCCTTGACTATTGTGCAAAGGATTTGATCAAACAGAATTCTGGCTGATAATTTAAGACATGTAGAGCTGCCAGGAAGTGGGAAGCAACCCAACAAGATATTTCCTCCTGTCTTCTTTTAATGTACCACCTTGAGTGTATCTACACCATTTTGCTCCATCCTAAGGACTCAAGAATTAGGAATTGGTAAGGTATTTGCACCAGTCTATTTATCTATCCAGCCAGCCACTTCTTTCTCTCCTGCCGAATACCTGACACACTGTCCTCTCCACATACTCCCAATCTTTTATCCTTAACCATGCAGAAAACAAAACTGGTTTTGCAGGTTCTACAAAGTCATGTCTCAATGTTCCTCTCTTTACTGGAAAAAAAAACCAACCCAAAACAAATCTCTTGTACTCTGAAAAAAAAAAGATGAATGTGTTAGAGAAAAGAACTTCGAAACTAAGATTTAAATTGAAATTCTTTGCTATTATTTACTGTAATCTGAATGTTTTCAAGATAGTGGACAAAACGTATCACCCTAAACTGTCATGAAGTCAATGGACTCATGCCAGCAATGAGTTTGGCCTGATGTTCCAAATAAAATCACCTCTTCCAAAGATGATTAATACTGCAGTTTTCAATATAAGCTTTATCTTTGCCAGATACAAAGATGGTCCTGGAGACTCACAAACATCTGGGAACATTTTATAAAGTGGATTAGAACCTGATGAGAATTCGAAACTTGTCTTATGTTTTGTCCAAAACTTCATCTTAATTAGGTTCATATTCCCTGCAAGCAGCCATATTTTATGTTTGTTTTGACATCAGAGGCATCTGGTTAATTAAATGTCAGGAAAAGCAAAGGTGGTGGAGAGAGACTGACATAAATAAAATATGTACATATGAAAGTGTGCGTGTTTCTGCATGCATGTGTGCGGGCAAAAGTACAGCTTTCTTTGCTCACGAAATCTTTCTCTTTCCCATCAGAAAATTCCCTGTTTTCATAGACAGCACTGAAAGAGGTTACCTTGGGGCCTTAATGGAAGAATAAATTAAATGAGCTGAAAAGCAGTATCTTTGTGCCTTGGATCTGTAGCATCTAATCCAGTTTTGCTGTTTTCATTCTGAAGGTCAAAGGTGTAACTTAATCTCTCCTTTTTGATATCAGGGTCTTTCAGAGATATATATATATATATATATATATATATATATATATATCTCTGAAAGACCCTGATATCAAAAAGGAGAGATTAAGTATATATAATGTATATATATATATATATATATATATATATATATATATATATCTCTGAAAGACCCTGATATCAAAAAGGAGAGATTAAGTATATATAATGTATATGTATATGTTTCAGTTGTTTCCGAAAGCAATTGCCAGAAGGAAGGAAATAAAAAAGTCTGATGGATGAGCAAGCTAGAACAGACCCACTATAAATTCCATGTCAATATAGCAGCTTTGCTGAACTTAACAGGTGCAAACGCTTAGCTGCAGCAACTATGGCAAAACTCAGTTAAAGCAAGATGCATCATTAACTTCTCTTGCCCATGTATTATTAAATATACTGTACTTATAATAATAGCAACACGTAACAAGGAACACAGATACAAAGAGCTATTTAAATGAAACAACATCTAAATAATCATGTAGGCTTCTGTAGATAAGATGGAGCTTAAACATTTCAAACAATGCAAGCCACAACTGTCCTGAAGATTCAGAAAGCTCAGCCATTAATATTGATTAATATATCAGTATTAATATATACACATTTCCCAGTGCTTTTTAGAAATGTGAGTTTGAAATATCAAGGGTGACCTATTTTTATATTATTTTAGGGCCCAAAGCATATAATCAAATCTGGCGCTGACAGAAAAAGGATCACAGTTCCACTCTTTCCACAAAGAATATAGCTTTATCCCAGAAGATCTGTCCTACTACTTGTTGCCCTCTGATGCCTCAAAGGAAAAGGACAGAAAAGGACCCAGTTGGCTATCCACAGTATCTGTCTGGCACAGGGAAATGCTTTCATCCACAAAACAGTTTTTATTGTTTCTAGCAATTTGCAAACTCTACCTCAGGCCCTTTTGGAGAACAGCATTTTCTACTGCCCTTATATACCTAATCAATCAGCCTTGTTTCAGTATTTTGACCACTCTTACTAGGAAGGCCACTGAAAAAAATCCACAAGTGTTAATAGAAGTGTTCAATTGGTTGTGAAGCTCTAGGAGAGGGAGTGCTATTACATTGAGGTTGCATCCTACCTCCCACGTACA
Organism: Pogona vitticeps; assembly: GCF_051106095.1. Taxonomy (NCBI): domain Eukaryota; kingdom Metazoa; phylum Chordata; class Lepidosauria; order Squamata; family Agamidae; genus Pogona; species Pogona vitticeps. Next base: position 223,237,371 of record NC_135785.1, on the reverse strand, counting down.
TGGCAGTCAATTTCATTCAATGCCTTGCTCAGTCATTACCTCCCCTGTTATTCTCAATACACTTACTGGTAACTAGCTCTTCCCCCTGTGTTAATGCTTTCTCCACCAGAAGAGAAATGTGACTGAAGAGGAGCAAACCTGGATGGTGTGAAGCCTCTACACATGAGCAAGAACCCAGATTTTCCAATCCTGGGATAATCTATTTGTCCTTATCCTGCAGCCCCAGGGGAGTCCGGGGGAAAGCAAGTCTCCTGGAGCCCTGGCATGCAGACAGGAGCCACAACAGTTGGCAGAAAGGAAGTAGACTGATGAATAGATCCTGGAGGAGGAAGACCCTGGAGGAGGTATAAGAGGGTTGGAGCTAGAGCATGTGGGGCTTGAATGGAGGAAGAAGAGGAGATGTGAGGAGAGGTAGTGGAGGAGCAGTATCCCATCTTTTGTGCCTCTAGGGAGGTATAGGACTCGGTGGAGGATCCTGGAGCATTTGTCTTCCCCGTTTGGCCATGAATGGTCCAGAGATTTGAGGCCACATCATGTCCACCGACTGTGAGTTCCATGCCACCTTAACCTTGTCATCCTCATCACCTGACAGGAGCTCCCACACCCAGTCTCTCCCAACTAAGGCTCTGGAGGTGCAAGCATTAGTGGAAGTGGCAGAGGATACTCTGGGAGAAGCAGCTTGATGGGCTCTACTCCTTCTTACCCGAGTCTACTAGCCATCCTTTAAAAGTCTGAAGGTTCAGGCTAGGCCTCATACTCCCCTCTGTTTTTCATGTTAAAGACTTTCAGGAGGGCAAGTGAAGTTAACTGATGTCCCATTTGGACATACACCACTTGGACAAGGGAGAATGGAATGGGAAGGGAACAGGCTGGGGGAGGCTAAAGGCATGGAGAAGAGAAGGTGAGGGACTTCAAATATGAGCCAAGAGGTGGAAGGACACTGTAGTATCCAGGGAAAGGGGAAAACCTTCATGCAGAGAGAATCCGCCTCAGAAACGGGCACAAAGCTTTCCTTGCATCTGCTGCAGAAGAGGTGGGCTGCTTGTTTTTGTGTCCCCCTCCTGGGGGTTTATTATGGGGTGGGTATCCCTTCTTTCCCCCTCTTTTCCCCTCCTTCTTTAGGCTGTCCAGAAATGATGTATCATAGTTTAAATTCCTTTATTGTGGACATGGCAGCAATTATATCTTTATACTAGCAGTTCTCGTTCTTTGTAAAAAAACAATCCCAGCCATCCCTTCTCAAAGTAGAGGCTTCCTTCTCTCCCAAAGGCCTGTTTCTCATACATACAAACATACACTAACTTTAATTCCTACTCCGAAAGGTCAAGGAAAAAAATGATTTAACAAAGGCTGCAACATATATAAGGCAACCTGCAACCCCCAGAAAACAGTTTATGACCCCCTTGGGTTTAACACACTGTGTTAAACCAATAAAAGCTGTTGTTGTTCAAACTTCCTTGCTGGAATCCATGGAGTTATTGTCGGGGGACCCACCAGCTGCTGGGCTCCCAGGAGGAGGGGCTAGCGACACTCACACTATTATTAGTAATGAAAGCCAGTTTTTAATAAGGTCAGTGCAAATCTGCACACCTCTTTTAAAATTCTGATCCTCGCTAGTTCTGTAATTGAAACAAGTCAGAATTTATTTGGCCCCAGAACTTCTTTTATGTGTCTCACTCTTACTGCGTTTAAAGGAGACAAATGTAAGGAATTTAAGGGAAATGTGAAATATGTTTCCAGACATATTTACAATTTTATATTTAAAAGAGAAAAGTTCCTGTTGTTTTACAGGATCTACCTTGGTTGGATCCAGACTAAGTTAGTGGCACTTGCATCAGGCTGAAATCATGGGACAAATTAGTACTGATTTAGCCATTGATTTTGGTGCAACCTAAGTTTGGTTTATTTAGTATGGATCCAGCCTAATATCTGAATGACAGTTGTGCAGTTTAAAAAGGTCCTTACTGTCCTATGTTTAACAGTGCTATCAGAATTGTGTTCTTCTGGTTAATTGTTCTTTAATATTCAGGTTTGTGTTGTGTTGTGTTGTCATACTTCAAAACTCTATTCAGGCTTTGAAGATGAGCTAAGATGAACATGCAAGTAGGGGCTACACTAACTACACTTCCTTTATTCCTGTTTCAGTCATATGTGTTGATTCTGAAGATAAGGGTCTCTCCTGCAAATCAGAACTCAAATTCTATAGGGTCGGCTCAGGCAGAGGCTCTCTGAAGGTGAAAGACAATCTTCTCTTCAGAGTCTCACACAAGGAGGGAGGTGGAGGTGACACTAGGGCATATTCTTCCTCATGTGTCGACTTAACCCCTTTTTGAAAGTCCAAATGTGTCTCAAGTCCCTTGGTGTATGTTGTATCAAGACTCTGGGACCTACATCCTTGGATGGGAAATAATAAAAGCTGCAAGGTGTCCTGAGATTTGTATATATATTTACATTTCTATAGTGGAAGGCATGTAGGAATAAATAGTGCTGTGAAAAAAAAAATCACCCTCTTGGTTTTATTTGAAATTTCTCCATTATTGTAGTACATCATTCCCCAAAATGGGGAACGTGTCATGGAAACATTATGGGGAGAGGGAGTGTGATGAAGTGGACTGAATTCATGGAAAGGGAGGTGTAGATGCCTTCCATGGGGGACATGAAAAAAATACTTGCCTTTACTCTGCCTAAATGGCAGGACCAGACTTGGGCAAGGATGTAGTGGAGCCAAGTCTCAGTGGGTCAAAGCCCACCCAGAACTTTCTCAGTAGCAAAGATTATGGTGTCATTTGCTATCCTTCTCAGGCTTGCCTTTTCCTTGAGTTTAGCTGCAATCCCCATAGTACCTGGAAGTGAAAGGGGCTTTCTTAGGAATAGTATATTTGTGCCAATTGTCTCTTTTGTAATGCAAAATATTTGATGGAGGTTTAGCCTTGAATGAAGAATTAAGAGCTAATAGCTTTACAAAAGATATTTTCCTTATTTACAGGTATGTACCAGTCCAGCTGGTATGTATCTCGTACAAAATGAGCTGTGGACTCATCATGAGGGAAAATTAGTTACAGGGACAAGATGATGAACACCTGCTACACGGGGAGGTGCAGCTCAACATCTAACTGGTTGTTGGCTATTGAAAAGCACACTCCCCTTCTTCATTTTACTCCCCATTTGCTGATTATTACCTCCAGAAGAATGGTGGTGGAATTTTGTCTCTGTTCTTGCTTTGAGAGATCTTTTCTGATATCTGAGATACAGTAAGCATGTCCACTTGGATTCACCTAACCATTAGTTGCTCCTTTTCTTCCAGAGACCTCACTCTTTCTACAAATCACTCCTTCACTTTATTCCCAAAAAGCAGAATAGTACATTCTCCACACATTGCCTAGATGGGAGACTGTGGGGTAATGGAGTGGTGCAGGGTGTGCACTCCAGTTATAAGCATGTATGCTTGGAGGTAAGTCTTGTGGGTTTCAGAAAGTCATCCAGTTAAGCCGCTTTAGGATTTTAGCTTTAAATATCTTCTGCCAAGTTGAATTTGAGTATATTTTATTCTGCAACAAAGGATGCTCAAGACTGCCTGGGTTATGCCCTTCTGCTGCCTTTTCACCTGTGTTACAGATGGGCATTTTAATATAGGCTCTTGTTTTATTGCCAAGGATAAAACTGTCAGTAGCTAGCTATCAGCTAAATCAGCTTCTTTCAGGACATCAGATAATCCCAGAAAGAGGAGGGAGATTCTTTGTGCAAATTTCAGAACAGAATGCAATACTGTCTGACATCAAAGCTGTAGGAGAAACAGTTTTGGCCAAATGGAACAGATACAGGGTGGATTTTTGGGGTGTGCAGGGAGCGGAATCCTGTGTCTTCACACTGTTTTTTAACTAGGAAAAAAGTAGCATACAAATTAAATGAATAGATAACAAAGCATGTATTTATGTAGTACTATTATACATGAAATAGTATTGTGGCATATACTGTTCTGGATGTGGTTGGACAGAAAAATGGCGTATCAATAAAGTAAAATAAAATAAAATCAGCAATATATCTTAACTCTCAAGAACTCTCCTCATCCTTGTGTGACATTTCTGTTATTGTTTTTCTAGTTTCTTAAACATGCAAACATTATATTTTGTATTAATTTCATGGCAGGAAGAATTATTTCTACTTAATGTTTAATTTTACATAATTGTAATTTCAGCACCTATTTTATGGTAATTTGTCATTTTAAAGAATTAATTTAAAACCTAGGGGTTGAAGTAAAGGAGCAGGCGCATGAGGATTTCTCAAAAAGCAAATGGGATGTGTGAGATGCCAAAAAGGTCTATGAACCAGCATTGTAATACCACAGGGGAAGAGCAAAACATATGGTCTTGCAACCTTACTGGATTAACGTTGCTTGTCAAGGTGAGTAAAACTTGAGTAGAGTTCAACACTTTGCAGTGCTCTATACCCTGTCTGCTGATTAGGGAGTGGGTACAAGACTTGGCTTCTTATGTGTACCATTTACAGTGCAGTGTTAGCATTCCCTTGAACTTAAATAAAATAGTCAGCAGAATTAAATCTGTGTTAATCTATTAGGTAATGAAAAATCATTCTCAGTGTATTGTTTATTATGCTTGTCTAAACATTCTATTGTTTTAGTGTGCATATTTTCATCAGTTTACAGATCTATCTTAATTTCTGAGAATTCTAAATTTCTTAAGGGGGAATTACTGAATTGTGAATAGTGCCTATTTTTTCTCAGTTAACAGCACTATCTTTCAAATATTTAAAGCACTGCAATTTCATTATTTACTTGTATTCTTCATAACAATCCTTTAAGGCACCCCCTACACTGCAGACTGGGGAACTCAGGCTGAGGCAAAGTATCTAGAGAATTTGTGGACATAGGCAATATATAAACTACAGACTACATGATGTGTAGTTTTGTCTTTTGTAAACTACGCTTCATATCCCTCATCAAACCTAAAGTTTGTTTCAAAAATGCATTGAACCTGATCATCAGTTCTGTGCAATCTGAAAACTCCTTTCCTGCATGTTGGTCCAAAACAAGTTATCATTTGGCTGAAACAAACTGATGCGGCAATCCAGTAAACATATACTTTGTGGTACTGTACTTCTCAGTTGGCCTGATTCAGCTTGCATAGCACTTGGCTGTAAGAGACATTAGCATCTTGCTAACAAGCAATTCAAAACTCATTAGTTTCTGCATGAACAGTAGTTGATACAATACAGTGGACCCTTGACTTACAGACGGCTTGACTTACAGACTTTTTGAGTTTTACAGACTTCTCTGGCCGCAAAATTTAGGTTTGACTTGCAGCCTGAGAATTGACTTACAGACCAGAAAAAAACCAAAATGGAACAAAAACGGCCTGTTACGGGATTAATCGGTTTTCAATGCACTGTAGGTCAATGGAGACTTGACCTACAGACTTTTTGACTTGAGAACCGCCTTCCAATACGGATTAACTTCTCAAGTCAAGACCCCACTGTATGCCAGATATTGTGGTGGTGACAGTGGGGATGAACCAAGATCTAACATCTGGCCCTGAATAAGTCCACCTGAAGTCAACAGTAATATGAATAGTAAGAAGACACCAAACGATTTGGTTCAAGAAGACAGAGACGCAGGCAGCCATAATGGCTGTTATAAGGAAAAACAAGATGCTACATTAAACTGCCCTGTAGTTATATGTTATCAGAACTGACTCACAGCAACTCTAATAGGCCTTTCAGGATAAGTGTGATATTTACAGAGTGGTTTTACTGGTTCTGCACCCCCCCCAGCGAGTGTCCATGGCTGAGCAGGGATCTGAACCCAGGCCTCCTGAGTCCTAGACCACTGCAGCATATCAGGTGTGATACCACCCTAGGGATGGATTAAAACTGAAAAGAGTTCAATTGACTGTAATGGAGTTTTCTCTCACATTATTTTGGCGCTGCCTAGGGGTAGGAAAGTTAAGTGAAAAAATATGAGAAGGGGAGAATATTTTAAGCTCCCCCTTTCTCCCAGAATGTGGTGTGCCTGATCTAGAACACATCCTGTGCACTTACATCTGAGTAATAAAAGAATGTGAAATTTGGCTATATGCAACTCACCTTATATACCAATTTTACTCTCAATTTTTAGTGTTCAAAACTTCTTTCACAGGATATGGCAAAGACAGATTCCCATGCAACTGCCCACATTTCTTTCAGTAAACAAGCTGTAACCCATCTCCCAGTAGCTGTGAATGGCCAAGGCTTACAAACAAATGTTTGCCATGCATTGTCAGTTCTGGCATGAAGGACTTTTAAAGATTACCTTAATGATTTGATTGGACCACCATGGAACTCAAAGGAGTCTAATGCATGTGACTCTGAATTTCCCCACAGGGCTGGATTAAGGGTCTGGCTCTTGAGCTATGTCATTTTTTTTTTAAAGTAGATTATTCTAACAGGTATCTTTCCCCTCCCCTCCTTTCTTATGAGGAGGGAGACTTCTCATAACCTGAAGCCTTAAGCAGGAACTTGTCTCTGGCACTGCTTCATAGCATTAAAGAGCCCTACCACCATGCGAGTTCCAGAGAGTTCCAGAAAAATATTTACTTCTGCTTCATTGACTATGCAAAAGCCTTTGACTGTGTGGACCACAGCAAACTATGGCAAGTCCTTAAAGAAATGGGAGTGCCTGACCACCTTATCCGTCTCCTGAGAAACCTATATGTGGGACAGGAAGCAACAGTTAGAACTGGACATGGAACAACTGATTGGTTCAAAATTGGGAAAGGAGTACAACAAGGCTGCATATTGTCCCCCAGCTTATTTAACCTATATGCGGAATACATCATGCGGAAGGCTGGACTGGAGGAATCCCAAACTGGAATTAAGATTGCCGGAAGAAATATTAACAACCTCCGATATGCAGATGATACCACTCTGATGGCAAAAAGTGAGGAGGAACTAAAGAACCTTGTAATGAGGGTGAAAGAGGAGAGTGCAAAAAACGGTCTGAAGCTCAACATCAAAAAGACTAAGATCATGGCCACTGGTCCCATCACCTCCTGGGAAATTGAAGGAGAAGACATGGAGGCAGTGACAGACTTTACTTTCTTGGGCTCCATGATCACTGCAGATGGAGACAGCAGCCATGAAATTAAAAGACGCCTGCTTCTTGGGAGGAAAGCGATGACAAACCTTGACAGCATCTTAAAAAGCAGTGACATCACCTTGCCAACAAAGGTCCAAATAGTCAAAGCTATGGTTTTTCCTGTAGTGATGTACGGGAGTGAGAGCTGGACGATAAAGAAAGCAGACCGCCGAAGAATTGATGTCTTTGAATTGTGGTGCTGGAGGAGGCTCTTGAGAGTCCCCTGGACTGCAAGGAGAACAAACCTATCAATTCTAAAGGAAATCAACCCTGAGTGTTCACTGGAAGGACAGATCCTGAAGTGGAGGCTACAATACTTTGGCCATCTCATGAGAAGAGAAGACTCCCTGGAAAAGACCTTGATGTTAGAAAAGTGTGAAGGCAAGAGGAGAAGGGGACGACAGAGGATGAGATGGCTGGACAGTGTCTGTGAAGCAACCAACATGAATTTGACACAACTACAGGAGGCAGTGGAAGATAGGAGGGCCTGGCGTGCTCTGGTCCATGGGGGTCACAAAGAGTCGGGCACGACTAAACGACTAGACGACGACCGCCATGCAACCTAGTTCAAGAAAGGAGATTGCCTTAATTATTTTATGTTACTCAGTCACAGGCTGATAATAGCCCTATAGTGCTATCACTCAGCTAAGAGACAGGGACAGGGACAGCTTCATGGTTTCATCACTTTTCCATCTGAATCAAAGCAAATTCCTGGCAATAGTACCATTTGTAATGGAAGATACTTTAACTTGAAAAAATAGGCTTGCTTTTCCTTCCCCAATCTTTGAAGATGGTGATAAAAAAAAGTACACAGCTAACAACAAGTCTAGCTTTTCCTTTTCCTCTTTCTCATGTGTGCCAACAGGGCGACCTGATATTCTTCAAACAAACTTTTTTCTTTGCCACTGGAAAAAAATATACTGGCAAATTCTTATTTTTTGCTAGGATGAATCCTTCTCAGACCTCATAGAGAGCACAGAGTTGCCTCTTGGAAACTATTAGGATGCTGGAGTTCTCAAGAAAATTCTGGCTCAGATGTATCATAAGTAACAGATCCATGAAAAATGTCCCCATTATGTCAACTACAAATCGTATCTGTGGAAAGCGATTTCATAGAAATCACAAAGCAAATGTATGTCCATCATATTCTTCCTGTATAACAATCTGCATTCTTTCCTCTATATCATCCTTGATATCTCTTGATTTTTTAAACTAGTAAACTGCCTGGAAATTCAAATGTAAATATTACTTTTACATAGAAATTATGGTGCTTTAGGCACCGTACAAAACAGAGGCTTTATGACTTCTATCCCCACTTTCATTTTACAGGTATATTAGCAAAATCATTGGAAATGTAGCTCTGCCTTCCTCCAAATCCAGGATATCCCCACACTGACAATGGGAATTTAGCTATGTGCACTGCACAGCCTATGCACATCACACCCCTCAAACTGTGTTCTGAAGATCCTTCAGTAGATGCATGTGTGCACGAAAGGAGGCAGTAGTCAGAATCATTGTGTCAGGAAGCCTAAGGGAAGACTAACAATCAGAAAACACCTGGAACGTTGTGTTGTTGTTATTTTAAAAGTATTCAGTAAAGTTATTCAACCGCAATAGGAATACTGTATCTGCAGGAGGGATCAGCACCAAGTCCCCCTCCCCGCCCCCATGGATACCAAAAACCCCACTATCGAGCACTATACAAAGCATGGTGTCTGCCTCTCTTTAGTGGCTAGTTCTAGTAAATATACCATGGAAATACATATAAATATATATTTCTGGGGGTTTTATTTAATATTTTTAGCAGCAGATAAGTGACTCCCTGATGGTACAGATAGGTAGGGTCCTACTGTATATTTTAATTATTCACAGTTTGGGGGAAAAACAGTGCTTGCCATTATAGAAGTTAATTTCAGGAAGTACATAAAAATTCAGAGGAATATATTTCTTCATAAATATCTATAGGCCATTATATAGAATCCTGCACACCAGTATACCATACCACTGATAACATGCCACAGTTCTATTAACTCAAAGCACAACCCTATGCATGTCCACTTAGAAGCAAGCCCTACTGAGCCAATGAGATTTCCACCCAGGAAACTCTGTGAAGGGGCTGTGTAGTTTTGAAATTGCAGTTACTACTTTTTGTCTGACACATGATTCAACCCCCCCCCCCCCCCCGGTTTGCAGTGTAATAAATTCAAAGCTAGGCCCGTAGAAGTATATTTCAATGTGATGCTTCATTTTTATGTGAATCCAGTTAGCAAAGTACCAGAGCAATATGAATGTGTTAGATACCTCCCATTTCACATCATATCATTGTACAGTACATTTATCACCTCTTTCTAAAATACTAGGGTTGTGACTACAGAGGTGAATACTACAGGATTTGCTGCAGAAGTAAAACAGATGCTGCTTTTTAAAAAAAAAAAACTGATCACATGAAGCAAAGGCCAGTTTGAACAAGCCTGGCTCCTTTTGCTTCCAAGGTGGAATTCCCCCTCCCCACTCCTGGAGGTTTCAACTTTTTTCATGGCATGGTGATGCCAAGTGTGTTTTCCCCATGTGATCAGTTGTTACATTCTCCACAAGGAGGGGTGTGTGACTCCAGGTGGTTTCCTGGTGATGTACTAAGCTGGGCAGGATATTCTGGACAGAAGAATAGCCACCCCTATGATCTTTCCCTCTAGTTGCTACAAAGAATTTTCTTTTTTTTTTTTTAAAAAAAGGAGAGAGAAAAGTATGTTATGGAGACGCTGTACAACCCTTTAAACAGCCTACCAGCTTTACACTGAACTATAAAAGGGTCAGCAGAAGGGGGGAATCAAAGGAAGGGGGGTTGTGGACTGTGGCATCCATCAAACTGCACCAGATTTGAGGGCGCACTGTGGACACTGGCACCAAAAGAATCCACCATACTTGTGTGATTACCTCACCCAAACAGAATTGTAAAATGGTTCTATGAATCAAGGGGCAGCGAAGCGTAATCACAGCCTTACTGAATTAGCAACCCAGTGTTAAAAAAGGTTTGTGAGTAGGATATCTGACACAACTGAATACACAAACAAACCCAATGTTATTAACGATACCCTAGAAGGACAGCTAATTCTTCATGACATACAGAGGGAAAGCTAGCAGCTAGGGCGATGGATTGAGGATGACATCTGCAATTCATTCTACTCTACACAGAACTAAGAAGCAGCTACATTTTCTTGTTAACAGAGGACAGCTCCAGGTGGAGAGTATTTATCAAGCCTCAAGAGAACAAGTTCCATCTGTCTAATGTGGTGACCCATGCTGATTTTACATGTGACATTTGAGAGTTTCAGTATCAGCAGCATGAGAGCAAGGTTAGCATATCATAGGTGATAGAAGGAAGGCAGGAGGAGGCAAGTCCCCTTCCTGACTAAGGAAATGGAAGAATTGTCAAACAGAAGGAGGCTGCAGCAGTTGCACCAGCATCATTGCCAAAGGCCAATATGTAAACCTGACTCTTTCTTCTCCATTCAACTAACCAACAAGCTCTAAGTGGATCTCAGACAAACAAGTGCCTAAGTCATCCCTCAGAGCTTGGTATTTATTTATTTATTTATTTATTTATTTATTTATTTATTTATTTATTTATTTATTTATTTATTTATTTATTTGTTTGTTTGTTTGTTTGTTTGTTTGTTTGTTTGTTTATTTATTTATTTATTTATTTATTTATTTATTTATTTAGATTTAGATTTATATCCTGTCCATCTAGACCAAAGGTCTACTCTGGGCGGCATTACAAATTTTAAAACAGTAAAACCAGTAAACATGCAATAAATCCAAGATGGTGAATTTAAGAAAGAGCAGGAGGGAAAGCCTGCCTAAATAGCCAAGTCTTGAGTTTACTTCTGAAGACACCCAGAGAGGGAGCCAGGTGGATTTCCACGGGTAAATTGTTCCAGAGGCAAGAGGCCACTGCCGAGAAGGCCTGGTTCCTCGTTTTTTTCCTTCTGGACCTCCCTTGGTGTTAGGCCCCTCAGCCTCCCAATCTTGGCTAGAACGAGTGACTCTGGCAAAACTGCCAGATATCAAGGTCCTAAACTGTTTAGGGCTTTATATGTAATCATAAGAACTTTGAAATCAATGCAGAAATGAATGGGCAGCCAATGCAAGGCGGCCAGCGTGGGGGAAATATGTTGGTTCCTCTTTGTCCCAGTTAGAAGTCTGGCCGTGGCATTTTGTACTATCTAAAGTTTCTACATCAATCTCAAAGGCAGCCCCACGTAGAGTGCATTACAGTAGTCTAATCTTGAGACTACTACAAGTGCATGGACCAAAGTGGTGAGTGCCCTGACGTCAAGGTAGGTACTCAATTCTGTATAGAAGAAAGAATCAGATCTAAGAAGATGTGAGTTTGGTAGTGGCGGTTGTTGTGGCCACATTCTCTGTACCCTTTTTCAATGGTCTTTGAAGAAACAGCTCCAATGAACAATGGCAGACTACTATCACCTTTTTCTAAGATACTAACACTATGACTCAATGGGCAGGATTTGCCGCAGAAGCAAAATGGATGCATTCGATATTTTAAAAACTGATCACATGATACCCACTTCTTCTCTTTGTCTTCTTTTTCTCTCGGAGATTCTTATATCAACAGGGATCACCACCACCATGTCCTTCTCCTTTGTGTCAGAGATGTGTGGATGCTTCAGGCTCCACTGCTGTGTCCATCCTCTTCCTCATTCTTGTTCTTCCAGGGGAGAGGGATTTATGGCGAGATTTAATTCCTGGCTCTAGAGTAGTGGTCTCCAACCTTGGGCTTCCAGATGTTCTTGGACTTCAACTCCCAGAAATCCTGGGCAGCAAAGGTGGTGGTGAAGGTTTCTGGGAGTTGTCGTCCAAGAACATCTGGAGGGCCAAGGTTGGGGACCACTGCTCTACAGAGTTGCACAGAGAAGTGGCAGTTCTTCAGAGTGACAAAGGCCCTACCTGGGTGGCGATCAGTGGATTTGTAGACACCTATGCCCCACCTTCAGAGCCCAGCACTTTACTCAGCCCTGCATGGTGCTCTGCATCTCCATCTTAGTCAAAAAGAACTAGAACGCCTCTCATCTTTCCTATCTCAATGTATTTTTCAGAATAAACACTACCTTTGTATTTTTCTAAATAAGGTGTCTAGATGTCACCCCTTTCCATGGCTAAAATGTGTTCCAATAACTATTTCAGATGACTGCCAGTGCTCAAGGGACTAACAGCTATTGACTGTCTTGTGCAAAGATAATGAAATTAAAAATAAGAAGAAATACTGAGATAATGAATGAGTTTTTATTAGTGGCCTATAGTTCTAAGTATTACTATGGTTACTACAAACCTAATAGACAAGTTTGTAATTTAACATCTCAGTAAACTATATGGTTAAATGTCATAGTTAGGATCCTACTTTTTTCTCTTCTTTCTGGGGATAGAATCTGTCAGTTCTGTCTGAAAGAATGTGCAGCCATTCCACATCTCTTTTATGTTTTTATTTCACACCTTTTGTCAGCCAGTCTCTTTCCTTGCACTTGCATGTGAAATTAGATGAAGCTTCAGAACTGACATCAGAGAGAGACGTGGCAGAGCAACAAGGGAAAAGAAGAGTGTGAGAGGCTGAGTCCAGAAGCCCTTGGAGAGATTCACTGTCAGACTGGAGTGAGGAAATGTAAAGCAGAGTGGCATTCCTTTTTTAAAAAGATGTCCAAAGGGCTCTCTTGTCCTCCAGAGAGAATGTGCAACAGGGAAAATATACGTTTGGTTGGGCTCGCACTCTATAAAATAATAAAACCAATTAACATTGGGGTTCTGGCTTAAGGGGCACGATATTCTTTGGTAGGCCTCCTCAAACTTCAGTAGGCCCCTAAACTGTAAATAATTACTTGGTGGTGAGCTGCCACTTTAAATTCCTCACATAGCATTGCTCCAGCTCTTTAATTTTCCCTGCTGACGTGGACTAAAAGTATATCAAAGGAATTGGGGTGATTTGAGATGGACACTCAGGGTCCTAGCCATCCAAATCAGGAAACTATTCAATGCAACTTAATGGGCCTTGGTGGAATCCTGGCAGCTGCCCAGGGTACCAGGTTTAATCCAGACACCACCTATTGAGGTCATACCCTCATCTCATTTCATGGACTTTCTCTGGAAGTTCTTACGCTTACCGAAAGAAGTTGCTTGAAACTCTCCCTATGTGGTACCTGTTCCTTTACACTTAACCATGTAAGGCAGATTTTCATCCCATCATCCATAACTCACACAGAGATAGGAAAGGTGTGATAAGTGATCAGGACAAAAGAGTATCTATTGGCTTGTATGTAATAGTATCACTGCACTCACAAAATCAATTGCTCCAGTACACACACATTTAAAGAGTTAGAGCAAGAGTGTCCAATGCAGTGTGGTTATGCAGTAGATTACAAACCTATGACTTCTGCTTGCTTAGTAATGCAGCATGGCTACATTAGCAGGGAATTTCTTATCTAATGATGTTAGATTTAAGCCATTAACTGCTCTCCTTTTTGCTTGTTCATTTGAATAAGAGAGTCCATGACAGGTGCATATTTTTGTCTTTTAAAACAAAGCTTTATTGCACATGGCCTTATGTTCTACCACACTTTTTAAAACCAGATCTGCAGCAGTAGAATTTTCCTTACCATCTGACAGGATGCCCTCATAATCTGTTTCTGTTGGGCTTAATGTTCTTCTGTAAGTTGTCTGCAAATTATTTATGTTATAAATAATATTTTACATATACCGCATATATGATGTGGGGAGTTGGTGGTATGATATGAAGGAGTTGTAAAGGGCTATGAAAAAACTAGAATAACAATACCCTCCATGCATAGCTCCAGAAGCATCTAGGAGTACTAGAGTAGACCTTTGGTCTAGATGGGTGGGATAGAAATCTAATAAATAAATAAATAAATAAATAAATAAATAAATAAATAAATAAATAAATAAATAAATGACAAAGAGGGCAAAATGTCAAATGATCTTTAGTCATGTGTGCTTTTTTGTTTTTGTTTTTGTTTTTTTTAAATGAGGCCATAGAGGCAAAAGTCTGAAGCAGGAGATTGGCATGAAAGCAGAGGGGCTTCTCAAAAAATCCCCTTTTGTTAAAGCATATGCTGAATCTCTAAGAAAACTCCCTTCTTCATATATGACTCATGTTAAAAAGGCTACTTTGCAAGTAATCAGGTGGGAAGAATAGCGATAAGAACATTGATTCATTCTGAAGCTTTATCATGCTTTTTGTTTTTGACATTGATTTTGTCCTGAATTTAAGGAAATCAGCAAATTTAATTTTTTGTCAATTCTCTGTAAACTACGTGAAACAAAATTCTTCCTTACTTGCATTGGCCGATTTCAGTATATCTGGATACACACAGCAGGGAAAGAACCATCTTGTACCTGTCTGTCATATAGTTTTTAAAGCTAATGAGTCTTTCAGTGGTGGAAAAGTAGTAACCCTAATTCAGCACAAACACAGCTGTTGATGCAGTTATTGTTGTTTCAACTTCATATACCACTCCATAGGGCTAGAGCACTTTCTGGCCAGTTTACAACATGATTATGTATACAACACCCCCCCCCCCAGCAAACGTGGTACTAATTTTACTGACCTTGGAAGATGGCAGATTGAGTCAAACTTGAGCCAGATACTTGAACCTGTTGGGATCAAACTCAATTTGTGAACAGAGGCTTGATTGCAGTGTTCTATTTAACCACTAAGCCATGGGGCTGAAAAGGGATTCTAAGTCACATGTTTAGTGAGTTAATAAGGTCCCAAACTTCTGGGTCTAAATAGTCCAGATATATGAACCTGTCAGTTTCATTTTCTCCCACATTTCATCAACAAACACCCCCCTGCAAAAAGGCCTCAAAATGTTTCCGTTCTGAATATGAAAAAAATGGTCAATTTTGGTGAATTCTTATCAAAAATGAATTAAAATGGATTAAAATGAAATCCTCCACTCATCCCTAGCAAGGATGAGCACTTGGCCCTAACCTCTGTTTTTGGCCCAGTGCTTCGCCCAGTGGGCAAGCATATGTGCAACTGCACCGGGGAGGCCTTTGTATGAATAGCCATTTGTGCATAAGTTTCCACATGGCTGAGTCACAGGAACAGCCAAGTGTTCTCAACACAGGGTCAGAGATCTAGCAGCATAGGTATTTTCCAATGGTTGTCTAAGGAAAGATAATGTACTACCTGGAATCTAAGAAGTTCTGAAGTTCCAAAGCAGCAATGAAAAAACAGTGGATCAGGGATTCTTGGCCAGTATTTTTAGGATATTTATTTTGGCCATAGTCCAATGTTATTTATTTATTATTATCATTTACTTGTTTCATTCACTTGAATTTGATTTCTTAGTGTAACTATGTAAATGCCCAAACTAATTTCTCATCCCTGGCTTCAAATTATTGTAACCCCATGAAGCTTCTAGGATGATCTTGGACCACTCGCTAGTTCTCAGGTCAACCAACATCAAAGAGTTATCTTGAGAACAAAAGGCCTCATGCTGATTGCCATGGAGGAAGGAAAGGATAAAAATGTAAATAAATAGCTTTTAAAATCCTAGCTATGTCTGGCTAGATTTTTCTGGTTTGTGCTTCAGGAACTGAGGTTAATTCAGGGCATGGCAAACTTTCCCTGAATATTAACTCCTTACTTATATTTTGAACTTGGGTGAATATGGAATTATATCTTGCTTTTTAAAATACAACTTAGTGACCAAAGTGGATGCTTTCCTTGTTAGCTTAGCCACCATTCACAAGAAAACATAAAAGGACTAGAGTATTTATTTTTGAAATGTGCAACTTATTATGAGCTTGAAGCTTTTTCTGCAATGTCATACCCCCTTGATTAAAAGAAGGGGGATCAAAGTTACAAGAACAATATGAGCATATTAGTATATTGAAGTACATATGACTAATAAGAATAATAAATAATATTCAAAAGCGGGATCTTGGGCTTCCTGTCCTATGTTAACACATTAAGACCATGAGTACTGGAAAATACACAGACAATGAAAAACACAACAGGAAGCTTGATGGCACTCAGGACACAGTCATACCGAAACAATTTTCCTCTATTTTTTCACGTCTTTTACTCCCTGAGCACTCCTGTGGTGTGTGTTCTGATGTGTTTTTTAATTACCGGAAAATTTCTCTAAATTTGAGGTGATACGACCAGCTGCACTTCGGTACTGGAATATTTTCCTCTGAGTTATTTATGTTTCTGAGGCCCCTTTTTTCTTTCCTTCTTTTTAAAAATGTTGTTACATCAATATTTCAGCAGCATATCCTTGATGGGTATGAGTTTCTCTGCTGCATTTGTGCCTCTTGCATCAGAGTAACTCTTAGCTGGGCTTTGTTTTCATTGCAGCTTTACCACAAGGTCCCTAAGAGGAAAACGTGAAAGGGATCATGGAATGGAGCATGGCTGGCGGAAGGATCTGCAAATAAGTGAAGCTCAGAGGGCAATGATACAGTATAAGTTTTCCAACACATCAACACACCACATGCTAAAAAATAATTTTGAAAATTAAAGGAATATACAGGCAAACAACAACACTGGTGGAATCTATACAAGGTGGCTTGCCAGCTGTGCACACAGGAAAACACTGTAATTGTCGTGTGATGAATCCTGTAACGAAAAGTGTAAAAGCCTCCCAGCAGGCAGGATTTGATGCGGAGACAGCACAGAGGCAGACCAAAAATGGCCATGTGTTGTCTGACCATACACATACACGTCATCGTCTAGTCGTTTAGTCGTGTCTGACTCTTCGTGACCCCATGGACCAGAGCACACCAGGCCCTCCTATCTTCCACTGCCTCCCGTACACATACACAAACACAATCAAAATCAATGAGGAAGAACTGGGAAACATTTTGTGGTGTGACCGCAGTCTGAGTTGGAATTCTATTTAGAAAAAAAGACCCATAGTTCAATAATCAGATGCTTGGCTGATGAGGGAAGAAGAAGAAGCACCTTTATAAGGACTGGGAGTTGTAGTTCAAAACAGATTGCATCTTTTCAAGCACAGTTCTGTCATTGGAACATAATAGCTAACATCTACCCCTCTTTAAAGCAAAAAAAGTTTTTTTTCAGTGATAGTCTTATATATAACAGTCTTGTGTATTTTATGTATTTTATCTTTACAGAATCGGGTCTATGACTGCATAATAAAACTATATTTTACTTACTAACAGTCTTGTGCTTTCTGTTGTACATAGAGGAGTGGGGAAAATGAGTTAGTTCAGAAATGGTTCCTAATAGAATATGTTTACATGAGAATCCCAGTGGTACTCATGAAAATGTTGAGAAGCACTTCATTAAAATGTTTCATTAAGGTGACATGGGGCAATTTCCAATTTTTTTAAAAAAAACACAATTTGCTTTTTATTGCTTTTCATCATTAGTTGTTTTAACATGACACTTAATTCTGTTCAGATATTCTGGGTCTGATTCCAACTAGAGTAGACTCATTGAATCAATTAAATACATGTAAGTGTTGATGCACAATTCAGCAAGGGAGTCAATAAATCCAGCATTTGAGACCAGCAGTTGGATTTAGGCTATCATAACTTACAGGAGAGGCCTGTCACCCTAGTGCCAAGTGTAAAATGACACCAAGCATATTTATTATAACTTATACAATAGAATAAATAAGAGATTTTAATTAAACGTCTTGGGTCATCACTTTTGGTAGGTGAAAATATAAACAAGGCTTGAAAATCCACCTGTGGCCCTATGACTGAAGCCAAAGAAGTACCAACTGAAATGCTAAACAGTAACAATAAAGATATTTATGTACAGAGCGTCACCATTTACAGAAAAGGGGGAAATACCCGCCCTTACAAATACATAGAACGTAATCAACGTCAAAAAGACTGGCTCAACATCTGTAAATCCTGCTTCTGTCAGATTTCCTGATCTTGATAAGAACAAAAAGTAATCTGGGACACCACTTTGTTAGGGTCCCTCCTCTCCACAATCTGAAGTATTTCTTTTTAGTGTGAGATGTCACATCCTGCTTGCAAGTGTGCTCTGGGGGCAGGTGATGGATAGAACCCTTTTGTTCCAGAGATCCCCAGTGAAGTTCCAGAAAGACAGAAAACTTTCCCTTCCCTGCCTCTTTCTCCCTCTCCAAAGTCAGGGAGACTAGGATAATAGAAAAGTGGTTAAAAAGAAAGCCTAGACCTCCACATTTTACTCTAATAAAGCTGTCCAGGAGTTTGTCAGCTAAAAGAACCATGGAGAGGTGGAACAAACGGTAAGACTTCTGCCATATAAAAACTTAGATGGCAATCAAACTCTAATAATAACAAATTAACTACACCTGAAAGCAATAGCAGATTTTTTTTAAAAAAATGCATATAAAATTGAGACTGTTTCAAAAGTCTGAATTAAAAAACTTAAGGATGATATAAAACATGATAGCTGTCTGTGTAAATTTTCACTGATATGCAAAGAATTTTAATTATTTGGACCTTTGGTTACACAGGTTACATACCTATAGAAACATACTGAGGAGTAGGTTTCATTGAAAACAGTGAAGCTGGCTTCCGAGTAGGTGTGTATATTGTATTTTTGTATACATGGGTGTGAAGAATCGAAGGGGGAAAACTAAGAGACTACTTCTAGTGCAGACCTGGGTGAAGTGCAGCCCGAGGGCCACTTACGGCCTGCGAGCCGCTCCTGTCCAGCCCACCAGTCATTACTCCAGTTCAAGCACTTGTTCAAGCCCAAGGCAGACTGGATTTCTCTCACTGAACAAGTTGAACATCAAAACGATTTATAGGTTTTTGTCTAAAGTCGATCAGTTGCTTATCTTTTATTTTTAAGTAAAGTTGGTTCAGCCCCCGAACACAGTTCAGATTTTTCATGTGGTCCCCTATAGAAATTAATTGCCCACCCCTCTTCTAGTGATTAGTTAACAACTGGTGGCGCTGTGGGCTAAACTGCAGAAGCCTGTGCTGCAGGGTCAGAAGACCAAGCAGCCGTAAGATCGAATCCACGTGATGGAGTGAGCGCCCGTTGCTTGT
This sequence comes from Pogona vitticeps, assembly GCF_051106095.1. NCBI lineage: Eukaryota > Metazoa > Chordata > Lepidosauria > Squamata > Agamidae > Pogona > Pogona vitticeps. The sequence continues at coordinate 223,218,182 of NC_135785.1, read as the reverse complement.
CCCAGCTCCCGCCAACCTAGCGGTTCGAAAGCATGCAAATGCGAGTAGATAAATAGGTACCATCTCGGTGGGAAGGTAAACAGCGTTCCGTGTCTAAAATCACACTGGCCACGTGACCACGGAAAGATTGTCTTCGGACAAACGCTGGCTCTATGGCTTGAAGAGCGGGATGAGCGCCGCCCCTAGAGTCAGACACGACTGGACAAAAATTGTCAAAGGGAACCTTTACCTTTACTTACCCTCTAACTACATTTACATCCCCTTTAAATGTAAGTAAGATTACAGCTTCATCGCTTGAAATGTATGGAACTTCCTGGTGAAGAGATCACATTATTTTGGAGTGTGAAAATGTGTGTGTGTGTGTGTAAACTTGCTAGTTATGTTAAATGTGCATGCATTATTAATATTTAGCACAGAGCCACATCCTGCATTGATATCAGCATTGACAAGGACAAATTTAAGGGCATAATTTTATATTTGTGTGTGGGTCTTTGGGAAATATTTTAAAATAGCACTTCATCCTGACAGAATAGTGTACTGATATTGTTAAAACAAGATAATGTAACATGTGGGTGATCACAGAACAACAATTACTTTCTCTAATTGCCTTAGAGAAAGTACAAAGGAGTCGACAAGTAGATGTCCGAGCCAGCAGAGTCTCAAGGCAACGTCCCGAGAACTCTTTTTATTGACTTTTTATTGACTTAGCATGAGTTGCATAGTATGTTGTGAGAATTCGGATAGGATACTAGTTACCTAATCATAACCAGGATTGGCTGAAGAAACTCTTTGATCTTATGCTCTACCTCTAAGCAAAAGGGCAGAATGAGGGGTTATCCCACCCGCTGGCAGGTGCCAATTCCTGCCAGGAGTGTGTGCACATCACTGGAACAGAATGCAGCTACAACCTTTAGGCAGAAGTTTCCTACAGTAACATAATACTTTATATTATTGTCACAGTTGTAAACCGCCCAGAGTGACCATCGGTTACATGGATGGTATAGAAATTTTGAATAAATAAAATAAATAATAATACAATATAAGTAAAACAATCCCAAAAATATAAGCAAAACAAAGAAAGGTAGCAAAACTAATAAAATAGACTAAATGGACCATTAAAATGGCCTAATGGGGAAAAAAATTTCAGCTGATACCAAAACAAATGCAGTGTTGGTGGCAACCATTCCTTCACAAGGACTATAGTCTATAGTTCAGCGTTGAGAAATCTTTGGCTTACTAGACATTTTAGACTTCTGCTCCCAGAAGTCCCAGCTTGTTTTATTGGTTTACTGCAAAGGAATTCCAACACTTTATGCTCTTGAAATTTCTTGACAGAAGTAACCAGAGCCAAGTATCTCTCAAATCAAACCAGCCTTTCTGTTCAATGCTACAGTTTTCTGCATTTTGCCATTACTAGGGAACAAAAACTTTTGGGTGTCTTGCCTGGACGAATTTCTGGAAGCTATATTACCAATTAGAAGCATCACCTGCACATCAAGTGCATCTCGACATCCTGTGCCAAGCATTGCCCCTGCTTTGTGTTTAGAGTAGTGTGGCTATTCCTGCTCTGACACAAAATGCTAGCGTAGAGACAGCTGTCTTGTTTACCTGAAAAAGTGCTCAGCTGTATCAAATGTAAGCACACTGAGCTCCCCCACATTTCCCAAATGGATGATGGTGTGATCCCCCACTAGTCATAGTCATTTGCTGTTGTTTTTTAAACCCTGGTCTTGAAATGTGCTAACACTCCCATGAACATCTGAATAAATTCATCCAGGCAACCTCCATAGCAGCTTGGAGTGGGTTGGTCTCAATTTTCATGGCAAATATTCATGGCAAATAAACAGTCAGTTCAGGAGGTACTTACACATGTCTACAGTGGGGTCTTGACTTGAGAACTTAATCCATATTGGAAGGCGGTTCTCAAGTCAAAAAGTTCTCAGGTCAAATCTGCATTTCCCATAGGAATGCATTGAAAACCATTTGATCTGTATCTGCTCTTTTCCGTCCATAGAAACTAATGGGAAGCTACTATTCCGCCTTCGACCACTAGAGGGAGATATTTTGTTTCTTTTCTTCTTAGGTCAAGAGAGGTTCAGGGAAGGCAGTGAAAATACAGTCCAGGCAGTACAGTACCAGGCAGTCTGAAGACTGTCTCCCAATCCACTCTCTAAACGCTGGGAGGAGTGAGGAAGCAGACAGGCACCCTTTTCACTGGCCAACAGTTAACTGAAAGTTCAAATTTTGCACTTTCCCTGCCTCCCACGTGGTTTTTTTTCAGTTCTTAACTCAAATCTAAGTATGTAAGTCAAGTCAATATTTTCCTATCAGAGCGGTTCTTAAGTCAAAATGTTCTTAACTCAAGTCGTTCTTAAGTCAAGACCCCACTGTAATTCATTTTATTTTGACACTATTTTTAAATGGTTGATATTGCATTTTTATACTGTAGCGCATAAAGCTTTGAAGTGAAAATTGGTGGAAGAAGTATCAATAATTTAAGATATACAGATGACACTATCTTATTGGCTGAAAGTAGCAATGACTAGAGATGGCTGTTAGGGAAAGTGAAAGAAGAAAGTGATGAAGCAGGACTGCAGTTGCACCTTAAGAAGACAAAAATCATGACTACAGAAGAATTACACAACTTCAATCTTGAAAATGAAGACATAGAGACAGTCAGAGATTTTGTATACCTTGGTTCGATCATCATTCCAAACAGAGACAGCAGCCAAGAAATTAAAAGAAAACAGACTAGAAAGTGCAGCAATGAAGGAAATAGAAAAGATCATCAAGGATGTGTTACAAGAAATCAAAGTCATCCATACGCTTGTATTTCTGATCACCATGTGTAGCTGTGAAAGCTAGACAGTTAAAAAAGATGACAGGGGAAAATTATTCATTTGAGATACGGTGCTGGAGTAGAGCTTTGCAGGTACCTTGGACTGCCAAAAATAAAAACAAGTGGTTACTAGTTGAGAAATATTGAAACAGCTATTATACTTTGGGCACGTCATGAGAAGGCAGGATTCTCTAGAAAAGACAATAATGATGGGAAAGGTTGAAGGCAGCAGGAAATGAGGAAGACCAAATATGAAATGGACTGACTCCCTAAAAGCATGAGTCTACAAGAGCTGAGCGGACTGTTGAGGAATAGGACATTCTGATGATTTCTCATTCATAGGGTCACCATAAGTTGGAAGTGACTTGACGTTACAGAACAACAGCATAAGCTTTTTGTGTAAAAATAGGTATTTTGTTGTATTAAGATAATGGAATCATCATAACGTGCCGTCAAGTCATTTCTGACTTGTGGTCACCTTTTTCAGGGTTTTCTAGGTAGAGAGTACTCAGAAGTGGTATATCACTCCCTTCTTCTGGGTGTGTGCTGAGACCATGCAGCTTGCCCAAGGCCACCCAGGCTGGTTCTACTAGCAAGAGGCTCAGTGGGGAATTCAACTTCCAATCTGTGGCTCCACAACAAAAATAAATCTAACTCAATGAACTATCTAGCCAGTTACATAGATAAAGAAATATCATATGTAAATGATTACATTCATTTTTAGCCTGGGAACCTATTTTCAAAAGTGACATCTTTAGGCACTTGTCCATTCCCATGCTTCATCAACAAGTCCATTGGCAGAGCTCTCTGGCTCTGTCCCATCTCCAGTTCCAGTTCCTAGCCTTTCATCTGCCTGTCTGAGGAACAGACTGGACTGCAATGGCATTGAGAAGAATAAGCCGCTCTCTCATTCTTCGTTCTGTGTGCTTGTGTTGCTAGAACTAGTATAAGCAGAAAAAAGTGAAATATAATCAAAGCAATCCTTCTGTCTGCTTTTAATTTGTTAGTGATAAAATAAAGGTATTGTCTACCTTTGGCTTTTCATCTTCTGCATCTGACTTGCTTTAAGACAGTAGTTTAACTTACCGGTTCACTGGTTTCATCCTCAAGAAGCTTCTTCAGGACCCAGCATCTGTACCAGAAACTAGACACGAGGTCCCTTCCCATACCCATAAACGGGGAGTCTCACTCTCTCAATGGAAAGACTGCCTAAAATAAGGCAATGAAACAACATGAACAGCTGTATTTGGATTCTGGAAGTTGTAATCTTTAAAAAGATGGGCACGGTGCCTTTTCCTGATAGGAGCACATCTTTTTGTCTACTCTGAATCACCTCAGTCAACCACTACAATCTTCTAACTAGGAGAGAGGGCTTCCCCATCTGATTCGTGGGTCTCCTTCTAGGCAGGCTTGAGTCCTTTTGAACTTCCAACACAGTTTACCATTTGGTCATACAAATGATACTTAAAGGAGAGGAAGTTACATTGAAGTCACTGACTTCAAAATGTTCCATTTTGAAAAGAACTCATTACATTACTGAATTAATTACTTCTCTGCAGCTGGGTTGCCATTATTGTTATCTGCTTATGCAAGTTGTTCATTGTTTTATACATTATTGATGCATTGCATTGCCATTAGCAGATGGCCAGAAAAAAATAAAGGGAAATGCTCTGTAGTGGCCAATTTTAATATCACACCTTAAAAATATTTATAGCCCAGTGTTCTGTTGCAAATCTCTGTGCATGCTGTATAATTCTAATTTGTAGATTGCCATTAATTAAAGAGTTCTTGGCAAGAAGCAGTACACTCTGTTTCTTGTTTCTTTTTAATTTGGGGGTGTATGTGACTCATACACAATGAGATGAACTCCTGCATATTGCAAAATTGAAAAAGAAAGTCATTAATTTAATAGCAATCTGCTGCTGTTGATGACTTTGTCCCTTTTGGGCTGGCAGAACTGTACAACAGGATACTGACCATAAAATGACAAAAGACAGAACCAAAGAATAATTTCCTTGCCACTTATGAGTGATAACAGAATGGATATGAACTGATAAATTCTTATCAAATTCTTCTAAAAATGCTTTTAAATATACTTCAGTGTTAACTTTTGAATATAAATTGGTGATATTTTAGCTTTGTCACTACTAGTTACATGACTTGTACCAAAAAGGGACAGTGACAGTTGTGACTAGTTACTTCCACACTTTGGCTCAGAATTTTAAAAAGTGTGCTGCTTATAACCAGGAATAAGACACATTTAGTCCAAGATGACTACATCTGAGCAAAAGAGAAGGCCTTCCATGTCTTCTACCCTTCCAGTTTTAACAAAGTAAAGTTAAGTTGCCAATAATTTACAGACTATGACTTCCCCTTTGACATATAAATGCTTCACTTTTTGTTTTATGCAGGACAGAATTTAAGATACCTTGACCCTGTTAATCTTTGGCCTTCAGCTTGAGAAGAGCAAATTGATTAAAAGAGTAAATAAATGCTGCAGGAGTAACCAAAAGGTTAGCAGTTATTTTCCAAGTCAGCATTTAGGTGTTTACGTGACTTGGGTTCATTTTGATGAGAATAATTTATAGCAACATGAATAAATAATAGCAGCGAGTTCTCACTGTCTAAACACGATACATAATACCCTGGGAATTTTTTTTCACTCCATTCTAATGACTGATTGTCATCTTTTATGTTGTGAGCAACTGTGACAAGTAAATCATCTGAAAGTAACAGACACACTCAGGTTTGTTTAAGCTGCACTTGTCAAACTATATCCCAAGTCAATTTGGAAGGATATTGTATTGCAACGAATCAGTGTGGTCTCTTTCCCCTTGTCCTTATCAATAGGCAGGCAGATGGTTAAGGGGTCATAGCATCAGCTGTTTGTTCTACCAGATTTATATTATCGCAGTCTCCTCATAATCAATAAATGTGGACCACCAGCAGTATGTATTTGTGGTTTAATGTGTAACAGAATGTGCAATAATTTGTAGGAACAGGTCCATTGTCAGAACCAAGGTCACCAGGTGCAGATCACCAGAGGAACCCTCAAGAAGTTGCTCTTCTTTTCCTGGTCTTCAAGCAGGGAGATATATCTGGGTAGATGACACTGGGGGAGAATGAAGCTTAATGTCTGTGTGCAAGAGGTGGTTTGAAGGCTGAGCAGTTATTTCCATCAATTCCAACTGATGTCAGGTCTCACTTCCTGAATATGAAGTGTTTTGTGTGTTGTACTTGCTTGTCTTCCAACTCTTGCTTGTTCTGCCCCATCCTTTTTATACCACCAAGCCCACCATTGTGATGTCCCCTGGTCTTAAGTTTTGGCCCCCAAATCTCAGGCCATGGGATGCTGCTGATGTGCCTATCCTAGTCAGCACATGCTATGCCTATGGGGCTGTTGGTCTTCAAGTGCCCACCATGGTTCTACTCTCCTGAAATCATTCCCTATATGTTTTCCCCAACAGTAATAGAACTGCAGAGCTGGAAGGGATGCTATGGATCATTGAGTCCAGCTCCTTGTCAAGGAGGCAGAGTGGGGAATCAAACACCCAAGCTCTGGCTCCGCAACCAGCTATCTAAACCACTGAGCTATTTTGCATCTCAGTCATTGGCTGAAATCCAGCAATAAGTTGCAGTTACAGTAGACCCATTGAATCAATGGAATTTAAAGAGTTGTCTCACAAAATCTCTATTAATTCAATTGACCTATTTTAGTTGTGACTTACAGCTGAATTTTAGCCAATGTAATACAAAAGTATGATTTCATAAAAAATTCTTTTAAGAAACAATGCCGAAGGTCGAGAATTGAAGAGAGTTGTCAAGAAGCAAAAAAAAAAAAAAAAAAAAAGGTCTGTCAGATGGGAATGACACTTTCTTTAAAATATATAGATTTGCGCACACAAAGAAACAGTTTTCAAACATTTGGGACAGGGAGTTAACTGTGCTTCTCTGCTTCATTCTCCTTTACATCATTGTTGAAACTTGATGGTTTGTTATTTTTAATAAAGTAAAATGTGGCAGCTTGTGGCATGGGCATGTGAAGTGTTCTCAGAACAAGCTATAAAAATGTCCACTATTTTATTTTTCTCAAGCTTCCCTAAACACAGTAGAGAAATTTAAAGATTCATATGCTTAAAATACTGCATTTTCTTCCTTACAGACAACTTTTTAATTTGACCAAACCACTTGGTTTTCCTCACGACACCCTTGACTATAACCTCATGTCGCCCTCTTGACTGCACTCCATTTTGCTCAGCTGCACCATTTAGCAAATTCAGTTGTGTCTCTATTTTGATTTGTGAAATGTAGGGTGAAATGTGAAGTGCATGGTACTCTTTACAAGCATTTCTGTGGAATCTTTGGCCATCTCATGAGAAGAGAGGACTCCCTGGAAAATACCTTAATGTTGGGAAAGTGTGAAGGCAAGAGGAGAAGGGGACGACAGAGGATGAGATGGTTGGACAGTGTCACCGAAGCAACCAACATGAATCTGACCCAACTCCGGGAGGCAGTGGAAGATAGGAGGGCCTGGCGTGCTCTGGTCCATGGGGTCACGAAGAGTCGGGCACGACTAAACGACTAAACGAACGAACGAATGAACGAACCTAGTCAGTTAGTGGATGAGATGGAAATTTAAGCCACTAACTTTCCAGGTGAGCAAACATACTCTTAGATCCTAGACCACACAAACTCTTTCCCCAAAACAACACAAAGACACACAATGAATTCTAACTCATAAGAGTTTCTCCAGCCTCAATGAAAGTTAGCCTTTCATTAGAAGGGAGACAACATGGATAGCTGTATAGATGTTGATTCACTTCATTCATGTTTATGGTTTCATCTTATTGTCATTAATTGTTATCCCTGACATTGGAAACAGAATGTCCTTTTGATGTGTAACCTGCCCTCTACCTCACACCCAAGCTGCTCCTGAACTTCCTCTTCCCACTGAGCCCAATATGGGGTGTCTGCAAACAGATCTGAACTTTTGTGCTGGCCTAAATTTTCTTTGGACACTGAAAAAAGTTAATTAACTTGAAACACGTAAAATAGAGCCAGAGAGGATTAACTTGTTAAGTACTGAAAAGTTCTTAAGAATATGTAACCTCATGATTCATAGATCTCCAGACATTTTTTCCCAAAAAAAGGACTTGAAAAGCTTTTTCATCGTCCTTGTAGATGTCCATCTAGAACAAACAAATAAAGCACAGCATAAAACTTTCGCATAATATTTTGGGCCAAGATTTTCAAAGAAGCTCAGCATGGGCTGGGTTTTCAAATAAATCTTGTTTCCTATCAGGTATGTGCTCTTCTGAAGGCTTGTGTACAGAGCTGCAAAAGGATTTGTACAACTGTAGTAACAATTACAGTACTTACTTCCAAGGTAGGTGCATGTCTGTGTTTGTGTATGTGCTCTGATTAGTGGGGTCAGGCTAAATGTCAAATTGCAGGTACTTATCATGAAAGTCCACATAGTCATACCCCCAGGATTAGTTCAAGAAAAAAGAGGCACCATCATCGATCCACTCTGGCAGTTTGTACAGGAACACATTTTTTATAAACCAAATGGGCCTTCATCTCTAATTCAGGACTTAAGCCACCTCAAAACATTTTGTATCATAACAAAAACAGGTCAAAACAATCCATTGTTCAGCACAAGCAAAGAAAGTGGCACAGGCTATGCATTGTAAATACCATTTTGAGATGTCCTTCACACCGAAAGACACTTGAAAGGCACAGATAGTATTCCTTCCAGTAAACGCCATTATCCTCCATCACTGTGAAAATTGTCAAAGCTGCCTCAAGAACTTTGGTCGGGAAGCAAGGCTGAAAGTTAGGGCATAAATAAAAATGCATTGAATTACTTCTGGTATGTCACTTGAAGGCCCATTCCACACAAAACTGCCAAAGCAGCTCATGCAATATGTTGAAATAAAATATTTGCATTTATGGATAAATCATGAATTACCATGAATTACCAAATTCTTGTTTTTCAGCCTTGCTCTGCTGAGGGTGAACCAAAGAGTCAATCCTAAAAATTGGATATCAGTTTCCAGAAATCTATGGGAGAGATGACGTTTGCAAAATCACAGATTTTTGAATTCAGAAAGCACATTAACAATTGTTGGCCATTGTTTTAAATTGTTAGCCTTGTTTTTTAATGATTCTAGTAGATGAAATTAGTTTAGGGAGGAAGATAACTTAACCTTGTTTCCCTACTCTTCTAACTATCCTTAATGTTTAGTACTTTATAAGATTTGTCCTTTCTGTACTTTTGAATTACTCATTGATAGAACTCCAACTTCTATAAGGTATGCTTTTCTTTGCAGTTTATCTAGAAGTATAATGTGCAGCCATTAAAATAACAATTTTATCTGTGCTAACTTACACATCCCAGTACAATATTGTGGTTTCATTTTCTAAAACTAGAGGTGGCTGGAATTTATAATATGGAGAAAAAGATTTGAGTAATCTATAAAATTCCGCTAACTGCTGAAAAAGTATCTTTGCAACTCGGTTATATCTGCACATACAATATTTTACACCTCACTCTAATCTTAATTCCCAGTCAGGCTTGTCATAGGATTTTTTTCTCTTCAAAATTTTGTTTTGTGATCTTTAATGAATGTTTAGCAATTCAGAGATACTGATTTCCGAGCAGTAAACTGCCAAGTGAATTGAATGGATACCATTCCTTTCATTAAAAAATTGCTCAAAACTGATTTAGACTTGAAATTATACTATAAACATACTTGTTGATGTTTATGTTTGGGATAAGAGTCTGTGGGTTGGGGAGATTCCATCAAATTTCACAAGGCTGCTATAGAATATTTAATATCAGTATTCTCACCTCTAGTCTATCCTGATTTATTGTTTTCTGGTTGGCTAATTGTTTTTTTACATAATCTTGAATGGGAGTTTTATAGTGAAAGATGGACTATAAATTACCCATTATTTAAAAACATAATGGCTAGATTCCTATTCCAAACTTATAGCTTAAATCAGAAATTGTGTGATAATTCCAGTGGGTCAGCGATGCAACACACAGGTATAAAATTCCAGGTCTGCAGTACCAAGATGATGATGATGATGATGATTTAACATGTTGGAACCATACTTGTAAATAGAGATGGAGGTATTCATATACGAATGCGAATATCCCCCTGTGACATTCCACCCAGTTTTCCCTGTTTGTTCCCCCAAACCAAGGTTCACTCTGGTGACGTTTTCTTTCATTCGCTGCCACCAGTGGATATTCCCTTATCCACACTTGCCCAATACTTGAATCAGACACTTGCTGCCAACATAACTTATTTATTTAGACTGAATTTGAATCACAGATGTTCTTTTTAATCATTGTATAGAATCACTCATTAAAATCTTATTTTTGGTTACATATTCATGTTCAATTCTTCATTCGTTTTATTGATTTATTCACATTAACCAACTTATTAATATCAGTTCTCTCAACTGACTATCTATCTATCGACTACTCAATTTCTCTCCTCCACACTCTCATTCTCTCTTTCACCTTCCCTCTTCCTAACTCTCTCTAACTGCCTCCAACTGCCTAACTGACTGACTCCGCCCCTCCTGTCCTCTCATAGGCTCCTGCACTTGAGCTTCAGGTATGATTGACAGGAGTGACATGGGCATTCCGTCACACTGCCCACAGGTGGAAATAATGAGTGTCTGTCCACTCACCATTCCACTGCTGGTGCGAGCTCAATGGAGCCTTCCTATTGTGCCGTTGACCGCAATAGATTAGCCACTCCTGGCAGGAGGCGGGATGGCAAGCCTCTCTGCCAGGTCACAGAGTGGCTAATCCATTGTGGACAATGACACAATAAGAAGGCTCCATCAAGCTCGCACCAGCAGCAGAAAAGTGAGTGGACAGTCTGGCCCCATGGGACCAGACCCTATTTATCTCCACTTGTGGGGGGATATGCGTATACAAATACCCCCATCTCTACTGGTAAAGTCTGGCAGTCTCCTTGAACTTCAATGCTAGTTGTTCATTAACATGTTTTGATCACAAGATAAGAAAGCGATTTCAGCAAAACTCTGGTAGAGAACATTGCCTCCAAGTGAGTTGTGCTAAGACTGTTGCATGTGCTGGAATCATAAAGATACACACTTCCAACATGCATTGATTTCTAACTGCAGAAAATCCTTGCATGGTTTGGCTCTGCATTACCACCATATAGCATAACTCCTTTCCTGCAATGAAAAGAACAAGGGAGTGCAAAAGGCAAATGTCAATTACATCTCCAGGGATTTTTATACCTTTCTTTAGTCTTTCTAGTGGCAAATGGTCTGTGGCCAACAACCCTGGATGCTGCCTTACACTGCATCAGACCATTCACCCATCCAGGTCAGTTTTGTCCTCACTGACTATCAGGGACTCTCCAGGGATTCTGGCATGAGTCTTCCTCTGCTCTTGCTAGATATGTCAGGGATTAATTTTAGGATTTTATGAATGTAAAATGTGTCATACCATTGACCTGTGGTCCATTATGTGTTTTTTCAAACATTAGTGTCCCATTGGTAAAAGGTCTGAATGGCATCTCTTTCTCTCTCCCTCCCTCCCTCCCTGTGTGTATCGGCATGCACACAATACAAGCAAATGCTTCTCAATCGTTTTCTCTTCTGCTCTATTTTTCCCAGGTTCTAATTTAAAAATGAAGGTGGCATATTTAATGTATTGCAAAGGGGAAAAATCAGTGAGGATTATGTTTGTAAAGGGATTTCTGCCAGGTTGGTTCCCCAAGAATAACGAGAATGAAATAGAGCTTACTTGTTTAATAAAGAAATAACCATTTCATCTATAATTCAGTATGAGTCCACCTACTGGTGTGTGTTTGGGAAACAAATTAACAGGACAAGTGCTGCCAAATCTAAATTAACCTAATCCAGAAAGTAGATTGATTCATGGTTTATGTGCAGCTAACTGCAGAATACTAAATGACCCCACCTGTGCCTGTCTCTGCAGGCCCCCTGCTTTCCCATCCTTTTAATGTTTAACTGTTAGAATATTTCAAAGGTGTATGTGTTTGGCATTCATAAACGTGAACCTCAAGTCATCACGATGCCAGAAGGCCAATTGTTCGCCTAAGCTTAGAAACGGAACTGTCTGAAACTATTTACAATTTCCTTGCAAACTAGAGAATGAAGAATCATAGCTAACACAAAGTTTTACACCAACTTCGATCATTGTTCCCTATAGCTTTGGTGTGAGCAATTTTGGTAGGTTTGGGGATCGACTTTTTGCCCTACACCGGTAGGTTTTCATTTCCCAAGGGTTTTTAAAGAAGAAATAAAGACTGAGAGATATTCAAATCCCTACTGGATATAATCTGGAAGGTTTACTTTTTAATTTGAGGACAGGATACTGGCCATGTTGAATGAATGAGGAGAGGGTGGGATTCTAGGAGTTATTGCCAATGACACAGCTTTTCTAACCTCTGGAAACCACAAATTTTGTGAAATTGATTCTTTGGGGACAATAACCTATGGAATTCCTCAGATAGCCAGTACTAATGTTGGTTAGGAAATATTGGAAACTAGAGTCCAAGCAAATGCATTTTTCCAAGCTCTACATTCAGGTAAATAAATACTGTACTGTTGTTTTGTTCTATGTGCATTTCAGAACCTATGTGTATCCACTGCATGTTGTAAAGTGACTGTGCAGTGAGGTCCAGATTTTTATGGGAAATTTACTTGCCATGTCTAACTATTTAATGACTACTATTGTAAGATGAGGTCACCCTGTCACTGCAAAATCATAGGCACATCATGGATAAAGTCAGTGTCAGGCTGGCTTGCTGTGCTTCCCTCCCCCCTGAAAAAAATGAGAGAGACGTATAATTCTACACTAGTGAGAATAGCTGGAGTGACTCAATGGGAATAAAACATAGAGGTTAAATAATAGAGTGGCCCATTGGAAAATACTCAATTCTCAATTTCCTGTACAAAACACTAACCATAATTACCAAACACTTCCAACCTAGACTTGCATTTGACCTTGTATCTCGTGCACATGCATATGGAACTGTGTTCCACTTTTGATTTGTAATTTCTTTTACTTTATCAGGGGCAGGGTAATACCCAGTTCCCACAAATGACAGAGGAAACAATTTCTTGCTGTTCTCTCTCCTGGGTAATAATTACAATTTGCTTGGAATGCAGTTTATTGTGATTCATCAAGCACACCTCCCAAGGGGCATAATTGTGCAGCACCTATACAAATATCAAACCCAGTTGAATTCTTGGAAACAATCAGTCTGAAAATAATCTCAGATGGAATGTTAAAGAGATGAGATTAGCAGAACAATGTTCACTATAAATTACTGTAGATCCTGATCCAGCCTTCTCTGTGGAAAAAGAGTTCAGCTTCATCCATGGAGAATGGAATCAGATGTTGAACAAGGTTTGCCTAAGTACCAGGAGTAGCAGGACAGCTCTGTTTAGCTATTAGTTATGTAGGATGTGTACATCAGCTAGAAGAACCAGCATCCCTGATTGTTCATTTCCATCTAAGGCAGCCTTTTCCATCCTGAAGCTGTTTGGGTTACAACTCTGAGCCCTGGGTGATGTGACATTTAATTCAACACACCTACACAGTATCAAGCTAAGGATGTCTCATCTAAAATAACCCAATTAAAAAAGAATAGACATCCCATAATATAGACAGAATCTTGTTTGTTCTTCCAACTCCATACAGTGGTCTGTTGGGTGAATGACAGGCATGAGTGTTTGAACATATCACCAGATATCTCCTTGTGGAAGCCCAGAAACCATCGCCCCTGCCTTGATTCAATAGATAGTTCTGCAATTCTGCCATATATCACTGAATTCCCCATGTTCAGTGTCCAGCTTTCTGGAGAATAAAATCTAGCTGTACTATAGAAAACTAGAAGAAGGAAAATCTGGAACTTAGTAGATTTCTTTACTCTATTTACTTACATACTTATTTTTTAATGATGCCCCTGTTGTGCATTTAATTCCAAGGCACCTAATATCAGACTGGACACCACAGCAAATACGCTACAGTGCATCAACACAGAAATGTGGTATGACAGAAAGAAAATAAGGATAGGATTCAGAAAATTTCAGCACAATCAAGAGATATTCACATTTCTGCCTCAAGCTACTTTAGAAAGTGGTTCTCTTTATCCACATGTGTTTGTGGACAGGATACTACTTTTTGTGGTGGTTGGAAAAAGGCACATATACTTTGTTCTTTTTGCTGCTTTGCATGTTCTGTCAATCATCACTGATATAAAGAACAGATTCTTGTTAGAAAGTAGGTCTTATATATATATTTCACACATGGATAAGCTCTGGAAATTTCCAGGCCAAATTCTTTCCCCCAGACTCAAGCACAGTAGCACCAGCCCCAGAAATATCTAGGAATCTCCTTCATCATCTTAGAAGTGCAGAGTTAGAAGGGACCCTTTAGATCATAAAGTCCAGCCCCTGTCAGGAAGTCACAGTAGGGAACTGAACTTGCAAACTCTGTACCTGTACTGCACTTCTTACTGAGAAGAATTGAAAAGAACAAAAACACTAGCAAATAAAGAGTTTGCAGTTGGAGGGGAGGGTCATATGGAACTACAAGTCTTCTAAATTGAAAAGTGCTACTCCAGGAGCAGAAATAGTAATATTAGGAAGGGGAAAAAAGGGGGGAGACTCTGAGGTGTTCTTGAGGACTTTAAAAAATGTTACTGTGGGCTGCGTGCAGCCAAGGGCACTTTCTGTTCACCCTGAGTTAACCTGACCATCAGTCCAATTAAGGTTATCTGTGCTGTTAAACTTCAACTTCCAGCAGCCCCAGTCAACATGACTAGGGTTCACAGATAAGAGGAGTTAGAACCCAGTAACATGTTTACAGTTAAATGTTTTTCAATTGTTTTTATATTTGATTGTTTTAATCTTATTGCATGTTTAATTGTGTTTTACATGTTATACACATTTCTTATTTGTTGTGAACAGCCTTGGGTCCCCTATGGGGAGAAAGGTGCCATAGAAATAATTTAAATAAATAGAATCATAGAATAATTGAGATAAGGCCATCGAGTCCAACCCCCTGCTCAGTGCAGGAATACAAATCGCATGGTATCTGACACATGGTTGTCCAATTTTCTATTGAATGCTTCCAGCATTCACCACCTCCCAAGGTAAATAAATAACATCTCGGGAAGCACAGATTTCTCACCCCATCTACATTCATTGGCATTTCAGGCAAATATCCTTCCCATCCTGCTTGTAGATGGAATGGAACCTGCAGTGCTTTGCATGTAAAGCATGTGTTCTAGCACTGGGCTGTTACCCTTTTCTAGTCAGGAACTCTGGTGACCTGTGTTTTCTTCCTTCCTCGTGAATTATAGACACCATTCCTTTCCTTTATTTTACCACAATTCCTTTTGTATTATTGAGCTCTCTCCCTGTTGTCAGATACAAGAAATGTATGTTTTCTGTGGCAGGGGTTTTTCCCTTTTCTTCTGATGACATTGGTTTTATTTGCACAAAACGGTCTCTCTCTGTGTAGTAACCTGGGGTGGTATTTCTTGTATGTGAATCTTTAATTGCATGAAGTGCTGGGAATCGAGATAGTTTTAATGAATGCCTTAAGAAAGATATAAACCAGAGTTCAAAAGATGAAGGCGTTTGACTGATTTAACTAAATCGCACATTCAGGTGTCACCATAGCTAGAAGGACAAGATTCTAAGCAGCTATTTTTGTGCACTTTGAGAATTGCTCTTCTTTTTCTTCAGAGGGGCTTGTAATATTGGCATTAAAGTGAACTCTGCCGTGCCCTTTCATATTCAAGGTTCTTTTCATATATTTTGCTTCTTTCAATCTGATTCAAATTCTAACACTTGCAAGTTGCCATTTTTTCATATTGGGAGGAGGAGGAGGTGGTGGTGGTGGCAATAGAACACCATCCTTCTGCCTTTTGGGATTCTCATGGACGAAGATGACTCGGTAATGCTACAAAATGTGCTAATGTGTTCAGCCAGAAAAAGTGTGATGATTTTTCTGGGAAATCTGGTTTAGGCAGACAGCACAGCGTTCAGTTTTATGGTGTAATCTGTTGCCATGCTCCTTTAGGGAAAAAAAAAAATACAGAAATACAGACAGATACACATACACTCATGAGATGGAATTTTCCAGAGCCCACACTTACTGATTTCTAGTAGATGAGCTATTCATTAAGTTTAACTCTATGGCTTCCTGCAACTGAAGGGGTCCTTTGGTTATTAGCCAGCATTATTAGAATACAGTGTTTCCTTTCGGAGTAAAGGAAAGACTCAAAAAAAAAAAAAACACCCTTGGTCTTCTACTGCAAAAAACATAACAAACAAACCTGGACAAAATTCTATTATACTGCATAATGCAAACAGCATACCCTTTGACAGCAATTTAGGAAGCCAGTATAGACATTACCTGATTCATACAACTCAGCACATAAGAAATGTCTACACCGACTTAATATGTGACAATTACACAGCCAACATTACCCTCTGAATACTAAGCTCACAGGCATAATTATTAGGATTTTGGCTCCCATTTAAAAAGTTTATTTGTTTATGTTATATTCTGCTTTTCTCCTTATACTTCAGCAGCTTGTATGGGGTGAGGGGCATAAGAAGAGCATCCTAGGATGATGAGGTGAATCACCCCTTTCTTCCCATTTAATGGGTAAAAGAGAGTTCTGATCTCAGTGGAGAACTATCTTTAGAGTGTCCCTGTCGAGTTCCTCGGGGGAGGAGAACTTGATGACTATTAGAAAAAAGAAAAAGAGAGGTGTACAGCCCAGCCCCAGCATGTTGGGAAACATATACTATCCGTGGAAGTGGAATAAGTAATCACCCCGTGCTGCTTGCCAAGGGAGGAAAAGGATATGAAGCGGGGTGTTTGCTTGTTTGTTTGTAAGAAAGACCACCCCCATCCTGCTCCTTTTCCCCTTCTATCCTTCTGGGTTGGTGCCAACAGGGCTTAAATATATGTTGAATGTTCTGCTGCCAGACCAGACCACATCGGGAAGTAGGATTTTCTTGTCAGTGCTGCATTGTGCTTACACTTTTATGAAATCCACACATCTCATACTGGTTTTCCCAGATAGATGGTTAAAGTTTATATCTTTTGAGAAATGATCCCATAAAAACAAAATATTCAGGCAGTGAGGCATTTAGTTTCAATTGCTATGAGAGCAACTGTGATGTGAATTCAAGTACTCTCATGATGGTGCCTATTTATTCTGTTTTCAGGTGGTTGCAGCATCCACGTCAGTCAAGCTGAAACCAAGCTGAGAAAACTACACACACTCTCACACAGCCAGCAAATAAATCGTGGTGGAGTATCCACAGTTGGCATCTGATAAACAAGACAAATAGCCTCTTACCTTTCTGATAAGTCAACAAGCAGGATGCAGAAGGACTGAAGTCAAAGTTGAGGGTCAAAAAGCAGAAGAACAAAATGCAGCAACAATTCAAGTATTCCAGAATTCAGGGAATCAAGGACTCTCAGGAAGAGACATGTTGACTTTAAGCAGCTTTAAAAATATTTTTTTATGAAGTACATAAAGCAGAGCGACTAAAACGGCAATGTCAGACAGCACTGCGTAATAATGGTGTTAAGCAAAACTATCCCTGCCCACTGAAGACATAGCCAGTCCTGTTATCAGACAGCAAATCAAGTATTCGCGAAGGCTTTCACGGCTGGAATCTAATGGTTGTTGTGGGTTTTTCGGGCTCTTTGGCCGTGTTCTGAAGGTTGTTCTTCCTAACACTTCGCCAGTCTCTGTGGCTGGCATCTTCAAAGGACAGCAATCTGAAGATGCCGGCCACAAAGACTGGCGAAACGTTAGGAAGAACAACCTTCAGAACATGGCCAAAGAGCCCAAAAAACCCACAACAACCAGCAAATCAAGTCTTGGGCATTTAAAATGTGTCCCTCCAAAATAAGGTTGGGTAATTACAGAGCCAAGCTGTGTGTTCTGTATTCACATATTGAATAAATGGGAGCCAAACTTCAGCAAATTTGGCTCCTCGATTTACACCTCTTGATATTCTTTATTTACTGATTGTTGTTGTGCCACCAAGTCGCTTCTGACTTACAGTTACCCTATAAATGGGTGAACTCCAAAATGTCTTCTTCTCAACAGCCCTGCTCAGCTTTTGCAAACTCAAGCCGGTGGGTTCCTTTGGTCTTTCTCTTTTCCTGCAGTCTTAAACTTTTACCAGCATTATTGTCTGATGTGCCCAAAGTAGGACAGTCTGGGCTTCAACACTTTTGACTCCAGAAATAGTTCAGGCTTGAACTAGCACCCACTTATTCATCTTTCTGGCAGTTTAGGGTATCTGCAAAGCTCTCCTTCTTTAAAGAAAAGAGAGAAAAGGATTCCTTCACCCATAAGGGCTGAGTGCCAGACCATTTTAAGCTAAGAGATATTAAGATCTCTTTACAACTTTTATTGAGTGATTTCTAATCTAGCTGCTGAGAACACATAAGCTACTGAATCTTTCTTTAGTAGTTCTTTGTAGTTAAGCCTGTCATTTCCGTCATTTTGGATGTGCATGGATGTGCAATGTTCAATATGAAGTTTATTTTTTTTTCCCTGAAAACTGGCTACTTTGTGATATTCCATCCACATATGCAATACTCCTTCCTTCCACAGACCCTCCGCCACTTTGGTGAAAGTTTCCATACCTTCTGGGATAGCTTTACAGGACACAGTTGCCATTAGAGCACTGATTTTAGTAACTTTTCTTTGAGGGATACCAATCCAGTTCTGAAGGCTGGGGAGGACCAAATTTGGTTCCAGTTTGGAGTTGGAAGTTCTATGTGTAAATCACTTTCCCAGGTGGCCTCCATGGAATAAGTCTATGTTGCCTTATTTAAACAGTTGTAAAGATGGGCATGAATTGGTGATTCATGCAAGTTTGTTTTTCAGCTAGACAAGTGTTTGGCACTCCCCAGCCCTGCCTCCTCCAGTAGACACCCACTTAGAGGCAGCGTTTGGAGGAGGCAGAGCAGTGAGGCCAGGGTGCTATCTCCGAGTGGGTTCCTGCCAGAGGAGGAGAGACTGGGAAGTGCTGAACACTTGTTTGGCTGAAAAATGAACTGGCATGAACTATCAAACCAGTGGCTTGTACCCATCTTAGTCAATTGAATGCCCCTGACACCAGTCCTTTAGTGTCATTTGCTTGTGTCATGCAAAGATTCTCAAACAACAAAATGAATCAGTGGTAGCAGTTTTTAAAAAATGGAGAACAGTTATAAACAATTGTGAAGCCCAGTAGATATGCACAATCAAAGTCTGTGCTCTACAAATTAGTTACAGTGGACCCTCTACTTACAGAATTAATCCGTATTGGAATGGTGGCTGCAGGTTGAAAAGTCTGTAGGTCGAGTCTCCATTGACCTACAATGCATTGAAAACCGATTAATCCCATAACTGGCTGTTTTTGTTCCATTTTTGTTCCATTTTTTTTTTCCTGGTCTGTAGGTTGATTCTCCGGCTGCAAGTCGAACCTAAATTTTGCGGCCAGAGAAGTCTGTAACTCGAAAAGTCTGTAAGTCGAGGGTCCACTGTATCATCTGCATATTGGAGGTTGCTAATATTTCTTCTTTCTTATTGTTCATTGTTTAATGTCTATTTCTGTATATTTTTATTTTTTGTTATATGTATATGTTATTGTATTTTTACCTGTCTGGAAGCCGCCTAGAATGGTCGTATTGACCAGATAGGCGGGGTACAAATAGAATAAACAAACAAACAAACAAAGTCGAGTCATCTGTAAGTCGAGGGTCCACTCTACATCTTTTCAGTACACAAATGCATTGCTCATGTATTTTTCTCATTAGTTTAACTGCAGTACAACTCTACACGTATCTATTTGTAAGAATGCTTTATTGACTCCATTGGCACTTACTCCCAGAGAAATGAATGTAGGATTACAACTCAACCATTTCTGGTTACATGGATATATAAGAGTGTGACACTATATTCAAAAGTTCTATTATGTTTGATGTCATTACTTCCAGGTAAGTGAGTATGTAATTCCAGTGTGAATGCATAGAAGATAATAGAACATATGTGAAAGTTGCAGCGCAAAACAAGTTAACCAGGGGACTTTGGCCAGAGGATATAAACTGTGTCCTGATGAAAGGGAAACTAAAAATAACTTACAAAGTAGTTAATAAGAATGCCATATAGCAGTGGCAATTTATGCACCAGTGACAGGCTATGTTGTTGGGTAAGGAGCTCCACAGAGTGCTGCTGATTTGCTGCTCCTCTGCATGTCATCACACATTTTTACAGTATTATTCTTATATAAACAATTGTTTATA
The DNA here is from genome assembly GCF_051106095.1 of Pogona vitticeps. Taxonomy (NCBI): domain Eukaryota; kingdom Metazoa; phylum Chordata; class Lepidosauria; order Squamata; family Agamidae; genus Pogona; species Pogona vitticeps. The sequence goes on along the minus strand of NC_135785.1, from coordinate 223,197,981 downwards.
ATAAAGCAATAAACCAAGACCAGTTGGCTTGGTTAGCGTTGGCTTCATCTCAAGCTCTTCAGCCTACAAAAGGGCACAGCTGGGATTCATCTTACAGTAATAAACACTGTGCATGCATATACACATAGAAAGATGGACCACAGCAGTTAGGGGAAGAAAGCACCTAAGACATGTTGGCAGAGGGGGGTCTAACCCATTACTTTCTCTGTAGACTCATGACTGATGAAGGTGATAAGATTATTTCACAATCCACTGTAAAAGGTTTCCTTTATTAGAAGCAAGGGTGAAACAAATAGTAATTTCCAAAGTAAAAAATCAATATGAGAATGTCTTTCCTCAGATAAATATTTTAATTCCAATTCCTAAATTGTAATGAATCCTGGAAATGAATCAAATATTTGAACACCACTGTCAATATGTTCCTCTTCTAATACCTAGTCAGAATTACTGGCTTCCATTTCTTAAGTCAAGGGGATTTTGTTGTCGATATACTCTAGAATTGATGGTCTGAGGCAAAATCCCCTCTTTTCTTTTCTCTTTCCCTGTCTTTTCTAAAGCTACCAATACAAGTGACTAAGCTGAGGTTTTAGAAAACGATAAACTCAACAACTGGCGTTGCAGATGGCCTTCTACCACAGAAGAAATAGAGATTTGATGCCTGTGTGAGAGAGGCAGGCTTGTTTAGCAACTGTTTCGTAGTACTGAAGAAGGTCCAAATAACAGATAAATTCCAGAAAACTGCAAATATGATTTACAGTGGAAGTGAGACCCTTGTCTCATGCCACATCCTCCACCTTTGCCTCTTTTATTGCACAAGAAATGACACAGTTCTATACAGCTCAATGCCCTTTCCAGGTCTCCTTGCACAGCAAAGATTCCATTTTCTGCCAACATTTTAATAATTTTGTGCAGAGTATTGTCCTGGGCAGAGAGAATGAACATCCAAGAAATCTCATAAGATTTCCTGCCAGATTTCTCAGGGAAAAAAATACTCACAGAAAAATCTATTGTGAGAGAAGAGGGTTGTTTTTCTTAGTTTGTCATGGAGAGCAGAAGTCTATGAGATGTGCATCCCTACCACAAACCTTCCCAACGCACTGGAAATCCAGTGGGTCGGAAAATACCCCAAAACTCCATCCGCCCAATGCTATTTTTCTATGCTGGTGCATGAGGATTACTTTATAGCATTAGGCCGTCCCACCTAGATGTTCTTCACTGGTCCTTGATTGTGTGGAACACTATAATTTTCGTGGTCTAAGGTAGCCATTTTCAAACTTTCTTGGACACAGTCACAAACACAATATGAAAGAAATATAGGCCAAATCAGGACTCTATAAATTATATAATAAACCTTGGTGTGTGTGAATAATTTTTTTCAGTCTGTGACCCCCTTCAAATGTTCTAGGACACCTCAGGAAGCCATATGGACGCCACTGAGAATGGTTACTCTAGGACACATGTGAGCAGATGCTTCTCATCAAACAAAACAGAGTCCATTACATTAAAAATAAAAGTCAAAATCCAAAGCATGTCAGGATGAAGGGCAGAGTAAAACCTTTCTGCCTGACATAATCTGGCCCCTATCCTCAAAAGAATAGCCTTGGCGCTGGACCAAAAAAGTCCACCTTGTGCACAGATGAGGGCTAGGCTCATTCACAATCTCCTGTGCATTCTGTGATCAGTGGAAAATAATCTACACTGGACCGTGCTACAAGCTGTCCAAAATAGAAGGAATGTCCTTGTCTGATTGTAGCATAATTCAGACCCTTGCTTCTGGAAATTTTTCCCTAGGTATTGCCTGGTGCCAACTTTCCGATATTTTGGGTGTTGGGCAAAAGTCTTTTTGTTCAGCTTTCTGATTTTTCTCTGTTGGAAACCATTTCTTTCTTCTGGCACCCTCTGAAGAAGAGAATGGTAAATCACTTCTGAGTATTCTCTATTCAGAAAACCCTACAAAGAATTGCCGTAAGTCAAAATTGCTTGGTGTCAATCCGTGAATGATAATGAGAACAAGAGGGTATCCTGTAGACCAGGAGAAGCCAGCCTGTGTGGCCTTGGACAAGCTGCACAGTCCCAGGATGCCCCAGAAGAAGGAAACGGTAAACCCACTTCTGAGTACTCACTGTCTAGAAAACCCTGCAAAGAGTCACCATAAGTAAGAATGGACTTGATGGCACACAATTATTATTATTACAGCAGCACTACCATGCAGCTACGTTATTGTGCAATAGTGCAAATGATTCTATAAGGCAAGTCCTCTCACTGGGAGAAAAGTGGACTACAAATGATGATAGAGATAGCTAGCTAGCTAGCTAGCTAGCTAGCTAGCTAGCTAGCTAGCTAGCTAGCTAGATAGATAGATAGATAGATAGATAGATAGATAGATAGATAGATAGATAGATAGATAGATAGATAGATAGATAGATAGATAGATAGATAGATAGATAGATAGATAGATAGATAGATAGATAGATAGATAGATATGGGGTCACTCCAAACAAAAAAACCCAATAACTTGGAATTGGACTACAGATTTCGCTGCATAATGTTGTGTCAAATGGATGCCAAGCTTTTCATAGTAGAAAAAGGCAGCCTGAATGTTGGCAACACCAATGGCAGCAGTCAAGACGGTTTTTTATAGGATAACCTCCTGTGCTCACTACAGTCACACTACTACCAGTCACACTTGTTAAAAAACAGCCCTGACAATCACTTTTTTGGGGGTGAAAAGTGGTTAACAACTGAAAAAAGGAGTAGTCTTCTGTGTTTATCTCTTGCCTGGTGTCACTTTGTGAATGGTAGTGAGCATAAGAGAGAATCCTGTAGACCATTTTGACTGCTGCCACTGGTGTTGTTGTCAACATTCAGGCTGCCCCTTCCTATATAAAGCTTGAGATCCATAATATTGTGCAGCAATATCAGGCTATTTCCTGATGTTTTGAATCATGGATACAGAAAGACAATATCTCATAGGTTTTTTGAGAATTGAGTTTGCTTTCACCTGAATTGTTTTGGGCTCTACTTGATAAGTGTTCACTAGAGGGACTAGAGGAATAACATGATGGGAACCTGCAGTTTTAATACTACACCACTGGCCTTGGGTATCATGTTGATGGAAAGGAGTAACTCTCCACTGAGATTTTAATACTGGCTCACGTTAGCCTGGAGATTCTGTTCTGTTCTGTTCTGCTCTGCGCTGCTCTGTTATTCCACGGCACTGGTGTCTGCTCTGCAGTTTGTTCAAGAACTGTCCTGCTCTAGAGTCTGTAATACAACAGATAAGGGCTGTGATCCTGGAAGGTAAAAATCTGTTTAGAAAAGGGCCTCCATGTCTAAATATTTGAGAAACAGTGCTTGTTATGATTTTCCCCCTCAATAAGATAAGTAACAACTAAGACCATAGGCAGTGACTCACTTCCTCCCTAATATTCATCCCAAGTGGTTGTTATCTCTCCACAAAAGAGAGCATGATTTAGCTATCATATGCAGCTGATTTATCTTTGTAATATAGAACCTATTAATGACCTCCCCTTGCTCACATTGCTCAGCTTTTGTTCAAGTATATTTTCAAGCCAAATACATATTTTTAAATATTTTGAAGAACAGGATCCCACTTCTTATCACAGCTTATTAACAACAGCGAAACTCTTTGCTTAAATGGAGAACTTAATCTGAATGCATCTTTTCTTTTTCATAGCAACTGGAACGTGACACTCCCACATCAGTGTGTCCAGGACCGCAGTCATTATGTCTTTCAACCAGTCTAATAAGTGTGCATCTTGAGAGTTTGTCTGCTTTGATTAAAAATAAAAAGCCATTTCATAGAACCTGGGGATGTTTTTTTTTTTACTTTGAAAGCTGTACACTGTCAAATCAGTGCTCAAAATGCAGAGAGGGAAAATAACAAGTTTCTTCTGTAACCCTTTTGTCCCTGTCTTGCCCCTTGCATTTTTCTAAATATAATAGCTAAGAGGGCAACAATTTAAACATAAAGCTCTCTGCCTCTTTCCCCCATCTCCTATTATTTAAGCACTGCTTTCTGCCAATTGCTTTTCCCTCAACTGGAAATAATAATTTTGGATGTTTATTCTGACCCTTTAATTTTTCCTTGCACTTTATAAAGCTACAAATCAATTTCTCCATATTTTGTATGTTCATGCGAAAAGTTAACCTGTGTGAGAAGAACACCTTTTACCACTAACAACAACAGTCCCTTCTGACCTATTGTTTTGTCGCCAAAAAAGCAAAGCTACTGAGGGTGTGGTGCTTAGAAATGGGTGAGGGTCCCCTCCCCCAGTTCATTTTTAAATAGGGATTTTCTGACATTTAGATTTTTCTTCATAAACATGAAGGACTAAAGTTGAGATTTTTTAAAAAAAATTGAATTAACATTTACAGAAGTATAGTCTCCAAATCCTGCAAGATAGTAGTTCCCCTCTATTTGGCACTGGTTAACCCTCATCTTGAGTACTGTGTCCACTTGTGGACATCACCTTTCAAGAAGGAAGCTGACAATTTGGAACAAGTTCAGAGGAGGGCAACAAGGCTGATCAGGGGGAAACCAAGCCTTATGAGGAAAGACTGGAAGAACTGGGCATGTTTGGCCTTAAAAAAAGAAGACTGGGGGGAGATAAGATAGCACTTTTCAAATAATTGAAAGGCAGTCATAGGGAGGAGGGGCAAGATCTGTTCTCGATCATCCCAGAGTGCAGGACACTCTATAATGGACTGAAGTTATAGGAAGCCAGATTTCGGTTGAATATCAGGAAAAACATCCTAACTGTTAGAGCAATGAAACCAATTACCTTGAGAGGTATGAGTGCTCCAATGCATTCAAGAGAAATTCATACAACTGCCTGGCAGATGTCCTGTCATTTGTATTCCTGCATTGAGCTGACGGTGAGACTTGATGGCATTGTAGGCCCCTTCCAACTTCATTATCCTCTGATTTTGTGAATGTGAGAGGAAGTGATAAGGCTGATCCACTCTCATCTTGAGGGTGTTGTATGCTTAGCAGTTAAAAGTGTGGTTTTGATTCATGCATAAATATCTCTTTTTATTGATAGGCTTATCTTTAACCATTCTGTGATGGGTAGGTGCAGTATTGATCCTCTCCATCCTGCGATATAGCTGCATCTATTAATTTGGCTATAGTAGATGGCGGAAAATTCTGCTTCAGTATATTTTAAGTGTACATATAATTTAGGGTACAGTCCTAACTACCCAACATGGCTGAGGCTGTTCTGAGTCCAACCCCTCCCAGCCAAGACATGTTGAAAATTACTTGTGACAAATACCCTGGCCATTTGTGCCAGCTAGTGGTGGTGAGTCTGTGCTGTGTGGGGATTGGATCTGGCATAAATCAATTCTAGCTTCCTTCTCTTTTCTGCTTCCTTTCTATGGCTGTTCTGCTGGCTGATCTCAGCTAGCACAACAGCTGCAGTGGCCAATCTGGTTCTACAAGCAGATCAGAGGTCAGGGCAGGGCAGTTCTGGCTGTGCAAAGGGCTTCTGCCCATTTGAAAACCGCTACAACTGGCATATCTTTACATTTGGATTCCACTGTTAATAGTCAGGATTAGTATTAATACATTTAACATCACCGGGCAGATTTGGCCATTTGTAATGTGGCGGCCGGCGGGGTGGGGGATGGGGGGACAGACACTCTAAGTGATAACACAGATCATGAAGTTTCACTTAGGCCTCCACTCAGGGGCTTTACACCTGAAGGAGTAAAGAGCTAGAAACCAACCTGACAAAAAATCTAAAATAGTTTGTAAGTGCCTTTGGTGTCATAGTACTGCTAAACGTGTTACAATTAGACAAGCTAAGCGGTATCCTGCTGTAAAACTGGGAAAGCCCCTGGAAAGCCACACCACCACACCATTTGCCTGGCAGAGAGAGCTGTTGATTTTGAAGGACTTTTAAACAATTACTGTTTCTGTCCACGAAAAAGATCTACAGGGCTGTATATGACACCCCACCATGACTTGCTAGTAAGTTACAGTATTTTTTTATTATTTCTCCTCTTCCCTTGGGGGAAGGGCCTCACAAGGCACCATGCAATGAAAATGTTTAAAATGAAACAATAGAACGAAAAACCTTCGGCATGGGCAAAATGACCTGGGGGGCGGGGTATTTCAAAACTGAGTGTTTAAAAGATGACATTTCCCTGTAAGATGTCAACACTGAAAAGACCTCTAACACTTGCCAGTGTGATGAAAATTAGATAGACAATCCTCTGATGCTAGTCTTAGGACAGATGCAGATATGTTCATGAGAGTCTTCCAAGAACCTGGTCCATATTGCAGGGTTTTGCATTTCTAGTAATATTCCTTGTGCTATGGAGTAGAAATACAGAGATTCACAGAGGAGAATAGCTTCAACTTCCTCAGGTGGTCCACCCTTTCCTTATTAACTGGCACTTAAGGTCTCAAGAATTCATTCTGAAACATTTGCAGGAAACAGCAGCAAACAAGCAACCAAACTGACTTCTGCAGATTAAAGAGAAGGAAAAGAAAGGCTCAGCAGAGAGGCAGGTTCTCTTTGACTACAGAGGTGAAAGGGAATGATTGTTAGTACTGAATAGATCAATAGTCACACCAGCTCACTAAAAAGTCCTTCCTAGTCAAACAAATGGCAGGCAGCATGTGTGGTTGCAAAAACTTCAACGGTCCAAACATTTGAGGACTTCAGTCTATTGCAACTATACAAAACGGGTATAAAATCAACAAAATTTCTCATTCTCACAAATATTGTGGCAGCTCAAAATTTGGCTAGCTGTAGCTTCTGTCTTTAAAGTTTATGCTGAGACTATTATAGTTTAGGATGATGGAACCAACATATGTATAATTTGAGGCCAAGTCTGCATTATCCAGATAGCATCACAACTCATGAATTACTCTAACAGCTGCCTAGAGTGATCTTATAGACCAGATGGGTGGGGTACCAATCAAATCAAATCAAATCAAATCAAATCAAATCAATCAACCAACCAACCAACCAATAACAGCACATTCCTAGGCATGTTTTCTCACAACCACTCTCTGAAATCCTGTTATTTAGTATAATAAGCCACAACTAGGGTAGGATCATTGAATCAATGTAGATTTGGGGCAGTGACTCCTCCATAAATTCCATTGATTCAATGGATCTTTTCTAGTTGTGATTTACTAGGCTAAGCAACAGTATTTCAAACACTGGGCAAAATCCTGTTGGTGTAATCTGGATTAGGTGCCGGAAACATTTGATTATATCTAATTAAAAGCTTCCTATTTCCCCTTTTTAAGTTCCAATGCTCCCTAGAGCTCTTTTTTGTTCTGGGAAGCTTTTGAGATCCTTGGGAGCCTTTAAAAGTCAATCCAGTAATGATTTTTTGTACTATTATAAACCCCTGCTTCCCCATAGCCTAAGGCTCCCAAATGCTTCCCTAGGGTAAAAGGGAACACTAGGGAGCCTCAGAACCTAAAGGGAGAGGTCCCAGAGATGTTTAATTAGATTGAATCTGTTAAATTTGTTTCTAGTGCCCAATCTGGATTATGGTGGTATGTGGTACACAACAGGATTTTAGCCACTATGTTCAAAGGGCATCTAATTTTTGCAATATGTATTTAAAATGTACTACTGCAGACTAGGCTAATTAAAAGCATAAAAGTAAACAGTAAGCAGAAGACACATTGTGGAAGCATGTTTACCTGTCAAATCAATACCAATAAACACCTTCTTAACATCAAGGAATAAATATGGGCACAATCCACAAGCGTCAGTGAAATGAAAGCTTCACAACTGGGCATTTTTGCCCAGTGAGGGAACTTGAACAGGACATTTTTCTGGTGGACTGGGGTCTAAAAGGCAAGGAAGTAAAATGATTAGTTTAAACTCACTGATTCTGGAAATCCAAAGAACTATACTGTAATATGAAATACTGGATTACATGGACTTGTGGGTTCTTTCTGTTTTAAAAATATAGTACTTGCCTGGATGAAAGATTCTGGTACTTAGAAAAATTATTCTTAAGTGATTAATTTTATTTGTGCTGAATTCTTGCAGTCATTCAGCTCCATCTTCTGGTTTCCAGTTGCACAGCATCGAATTTAAAATGCAGAAGCATATGAAAAATATGCTTCTCTCTCTCTCTCTCTCATCTTATAACTCTCTTACATGTTTAATAACAACTTACATATCAACTTTCAGGCTGTCATCTTATACGTAACTGAAGTATGCCTGTTGTGAGTAGCATAGAAAAACAGGAGGATGCTGAGTGACTGGCAGCCCTTTGACTTCTCAGAAAAAGAAAATAAAATCGGTATCATCTGAGACAGAATCTATAACCTACTTCCTCAAGCTGATCTAATAAAGATGGAGACTCCATTTTGGAATTGGCAAGAGAAACAGCATCTGGCCTAGATGATTTTGGAAATTGTTGCATTTGTTCTACAGCCCTCCAGTTCCGTAATGCCTAGCTTGATGTAGAGTCCTGCATGACTCAAAAACTTCTCTGTGTGATTTCAATGGTCTAACAAAAGTTATCATCCACTCTTGTTCTCAGACATGTATAGAGTTGCATTGTTACTGCATAATGATTGTGATTCATTATTATTCCTTTTCTTTAGAGAAAACTGTGGAGGACACAGAGCTAGACAGACAGAAGTAAGAGTAGCCCCCGTTTTTCTCTAAAGAGTAGAAACTGGTGTGTTTTCCATCACCACAACAACCCTGATGGGTTAGATTGACACAATAATTTGGTTAAAGCTAGTCAGTCACTCCCACCCACACCACCTTTTAGCCATGCATGGGCTGAAATCCTGTTGCATAGTTACATAAAAGACCAAACTTTTGGAAACAAATTGCTATAAGTTAAGAAATCTCTGTAGGTATTACCTGTTGCACGCCAAGTCACATGACTGGATATTTCTTAACTGGAGGTAATTCGCTTCCTTTTGCAGAACTCTGCAATAGGATTTCAGCCATTACACTTAATCTTTTATAACAAGAATGAAGAAGCTGTGGCCTATGACCGCATCTTCCCATCTGCCACTAGAAAACTAGTCACAGTAAAAAGATGCAACAAGTCATGCAGTGCTGAATGTACTCATATGAACTTATAGTGAAGTCCTTTAGCAGCTGTTCATCTCTTTCCCTGTAAACTGCATGGTTCTCAGTTAATATTCCTCAGCTGTGTATTGTAAAGAATTCATAGTGCAACTGTTAAAAAGCCCCCCTGGTAGGAATACTTATACTAGAATTCCAACCACCAGTTTGGGCTAACACATGCTTTTCTATCAAAGTGACATCTTTATTCCAGACTGCAGGCAAAAGATAGAGCCACCTATTTCTTGACTGGTTAGAATGGCATTACCCTCTCATTCTTTGTGAAACATCTTGTATACGGAGGGCCCTATGATTTTTAAAAAAAACATCATTATTAACAATATCAAGCAGAGATCAGGTCAAAGCACCATGAATTGACCGTCCAGCTGCCCGACAAACAACGAATCAATTAATCAGTTCTTCAGGTCTTTTTTTTTTTTAGACAGACTGTGTGACTATCTAAAAAACAATAAAAAACAAAAAGCCCCAGCCCCCACAGCCATCCTATGCTGTGCAGCATAGGAAGAGGAGAGAAGGGATCAAAGCGGGGTCAAAGTGATCCCCCAGCCCGACTGTCTTTGGAAAGGCAGCGGGGCTGGGGAATCCCTTTAATCCCCCTTTTCCTCCTCTTCTGATGCCGTGGGGCCATCCGCCAGCCCCGGGGGTGGGATTCCCTTCAGACAGGCTGTAGCAAGCTACTCAAAAGGAAAACCCCTCTCTGCTTATGCCCCTGAGGAACAGCAGATACGAAACAAAGGGGTGAATATAAATAGGTTATATACGTTGCTTCGTATTCGTCGGGGCCTCTGGACCCAGAATATGAAGCAACAAATATCTGACAAATCAGAGATATTTCTTGAAGATCCCTATTCATTTTTATATTCATCCCTATGTCTAATATCAAGGACAATAGAGGAAAAAGGTAGAATCTCCTTCATTATTATTCTTTAAGGTAGAACAGAATTGACACTTTTGTAAATGTATTTTTACATTATACCAAATATCCATAAGGCAATGAAACAGAATTGTTAAAATTGGTTTAGTAAATATTCCATTAATTTTTTATGCAGATGCATGTGCAGCAGCATAAACTGCTATAGTGGATTGCCACTAATTCCCAGTGTGGTATAGTGCAGGGGTCCCCCAACCCCCGGTCTGCAGCCTGGTGCCAGTCTGTGAGCTGGCAGGACTGGTCTAAGGAGACAGATCTCCCACCCCACCTTCATGCACTCCCCCATGCATGCCCAGCCTGCCCACCTACACACACAGGTGCCTTGTGTACCCACACGCTTGAAAGTGTGCCCTGCCCATCTGCAAGCACACTCCGCCCATCCACGAGTGTGGGGGGTGCCCCACCTCCCCACATATGGACCCCGCTCCCCCAACCGGTCTGCGGTTTGGAAAAGGTTGCTTATGCCACAGATTAGCAAAGTAGATCTTTCCTATGAGTTGTGTACGATTCATTCCAGTCCTGGAAAACTCTAGAGAAATCCACAAAATGTGAAGACACGTACACACCACTTGCCACTCCATTTATCTCTGCCTGTTTAGGATTTTCCCTGGCACCTCTGTGTCAAACTGTCAAAGCACTTAGACTGGTTTAATGCATCAAGCTTCTACAAAGAACTATGCAGCAGAATCTCTGCATCTTCGCATATATCTTATGCATGGGTTATGGTTTTGACTTGAAAAAATGAGAGGATACTTACCGGAATCGTGAAAATTGCAACATGCATAACATGAAATAAAACTGTCTGTGCTTTAAGATCAAGGTATTAGCTAGCTTGAGGCCTTCTTTTTACAACCGTGATTGTGCGCACACTCCCTTGGAAGTGATTTTTCTTGGCCAAAGTTCAGTCCTTGATCTAAGTATATGTAGTTAGGTTCAAATGTTTAAAGTGGTTTGGGTAGATTTCTAAAGCTGGGACACGAATCTTGAGCAATTTCCATTTGAAATGTTAGATATCCATTTCGAATGATAGTGCCAGATCATGTAGTTCTGGTATTATAATCCTAAACATATTTATTCCTCTAAAAGGCTTGCTGATTTTTATGGAATGAGTGTGTCTAGGATCAGTTCATGAACATTATCCAGTATGTATTGTAAATCCTACTGGTAGTCAATGTTGTAATTACCATGACTTATTATCATTCACAGCACAGTGCTAATTTCAAACTGTATGGAAGTCTTCTAGTTGGACTTGGCCTGAAGATACTTAACTAAAGGAGAGGTCATGTGTTGAGGAGATATAAACAATACCAGGCAAATCTCAATGCTGGTCTCCAATAGGTGATGCCATGATAATCTTCAAATACTGTATTATCATCCTAGTGCTGAAGCATAATAATGGAATTCCTTCATAGACAAGAAATAGTAGACTTTTAATTAGCCCAATAGGTCAAATACACCTCTTTGTGTATATATCATGCTGAAATATATAATAAAAGGTAATGTTTTTAGCTTAGTTGGTTATATGAAGTGTTTGACAGTAGAAATTGTAATTTGGTGGCTGTAGCTGATGTTTGCTATGGGAGTGAGATTTGATCCATTTAATATGACTGTTTAGTTATTGAACATTCTTCAAGGATTGTCTCATCGATGCTGTGTCCCTAAAGATTTATGGCACTGTTGCCTGTCTGTAGTCATAAGCTCTTGAAACACTGGTGTAAGATAGTATGACAGGGTAGCCACTGAATAGGTGGTAACATCTAACAGTGTAAACCTGTATCTTTTCATAGGATCTTTGTATAAAGCTCTTCTTTCTAAACATCGAGCACCTTGATTCATTGCTTCAGTGCCCTCTTTCTGCAACCACAACAGATCAGAACCAAGATATCAAAATGAGTACAAGTGTATGGGTAGTTTTATTGTCAAAGATACGTAAAATATAAAATGTGAAGTGTACGGTTGTTAAGTAAACTATTCAACTAAAAAATGTTGAAATGTTATAAATGACACTATTTTGACAGCAGCTTAATCTTCGCATGGTCCCTTTATAGTGGAAAATGATAATTACAAAACAGCATTTTTATAGTTCAATCTCTGTGTCTTTATCCATTTTGTGCAAAAACAATTTGGATTTTCCTATGAGAGATTAATGAACAGAAGGGACATCAGTGGCTTCCGAACTGTGCATTTCTTCTATGAGCAATGGACATGAATGTGATCTGATGTCATTTTTTTTGGAGATGGCTTCATCCAAATCCAGCTGCTTATCATTAATTTTCACTTCCATGCAGCCATGATAAAATACTGTCACTGGGGTTGCCTCAACTGGAACATCTGCATAAAACATCATAAAAAATCAATAATAATTCTTGGAGAGCTGACCTATACCTTTTGACAGTATATATATAAACTATTCCACTAGTACCATCAATATTTAAAATATATACTTTTTTAAAAAACTGGGACGATCACAAATTTAGAGTAGGAGAAAAAAACAACAAACCATGATAAGATAGAATCTTTAGTTATAATTAACAGAACATTCCCTGGGACCAAAGGTAAAATATGAATTTTAAAGCAGAGGCTGCAAAAAAGTCCAGGAACAAGACCCAGATTCAGATCTCTTGCCATTCCTTGACCCATAGGAAGATCTACTATTCTTCTCTCTCCCCCATGGTGGGGTGTGGGGAGATAAACTTGTGGCATTGGTAGAGTCAAGGCGGCTTTGGATTTCAGATTGTGGGACAGGAATTTCTACCTGGTCTACACATATCCTTTGGGGCTCGTGGTGCTGGGGGAAAAATAGTTTTTACAGAAAGAACAAAGAATGTAGGGGAAATGCTTCTTCTCCCTCATTCCCACCCTACCAGTAAAAGAACAGCAGGTCTTTTTGTATGTGCGGCACTCTGGTCTTAAAGTGTTCTGATTTAAAGGTCAGGACTGTCCTGACTGATTGCTTTGAAACTTCCCAACACTCAGTTTTCTTGGCATGCTTTGTTGCTGAGATACTTCACAAGTAGAGAATCACTGCAAGAGCTATACTCTCCTCTCCTTGTCCAGCTACTCCAATTGCTCTATTCCAGTGCTTCCCAATCTTGGATCTCAAAGTGTAATCATCATAGTTGCAATTGTCATCTTAGAACTGCAGAACTGGAAGGGACTTTATGGATCACCGAGTCCAGCTCCTGTCAAAGAGGCACAGTGGGGAATTCAATTCCCAACCTCTGGCTTTGCGGCCAGATGCCTAAACCACAGAGCTATCCAGCAGCATTTACCATTAGCTGTGCAGGCCAGTTGTAGTCCAAAAACATTCTCTTCTTTTTTTCAACCTGCTTAAAACATGTGACTACCTCTCTAAGGTGGCAGGTGATGGGAGAAAATGATACTGACCCCAACATTTTCCACCAGCACATTTCTGTCAATGGAAGTCTTTCTGTGTGATGACTTGAAGGACCTCCATTGACAATGATGAAGAATGATAGTATCACATTCTAGATATTGCAGACATAACTGATGTACCTGGATTGCATGCTTGCTACTGGACTGACTGCTACTGTCTCTACTGCCTGATCTGTCCTTAAATCTTTCTCTTTGTTAATCTGAGACAAGGCCTTATACAGCTATCATGAGTCCCATTTTCATGGAAACATAGAATAATGGAGTTCCAAGGGGGCTATAAGGCTATCAAGCCCAACTCCCTGCTCAATGGAGGAATCCAAATCAAAGTATATCTGACGGACGGCTGACTAGTTTTCTTTTGAATACCTCATGTTGGAGCAGTCACCGTCTCCTGAGGTAACTGGTTCCATTGTCATACTGCTCTAACGGTTAGGATGTTTTTCCTGATATTCAACTGAAATATGGCTTCTTGATTTTCACGAGAACCTTCCAAGATACAAATCAGTGGCAGGGCACAGGAATCTGTATAGATTGTGCTCACTCACTCACCTCTGCTTTGCCCCATGCTGTTGGCAGAATTCCCACCCACCACAGGCTTTCTACAGCTCCAATCTGCCTGCCAGGGCTGCCCAGGGCATTAGCCCACTCCCCAGTGTGACCTGTCATCAGCTTCCCCAATGCTGCTGGCATTTCTACTCTTCGGGGTTCAAGCAGTATGCCCAATATGGTCATTTCCTAATGCCTAGGCACTGCTGGCTGTTGGTGTGCATTCTTTTGGTTCAGAGCAATCACTGGGAAGTTGTGAGAGGATACAAAGAAATCCTTTAAAATTGTTTTGCCTGCTTTTTTGGGGGGGGGGTTTAAAGGAGAAAATAATATCTATAAAGTATACATATTGACTGTACTAGAGTTCTGGATATTCAGAAGTTCTGAATTTTTTAAATTCCACATTCTGAATCTGAAAGGTTGTAATGGCAAATCTGAATCTGTACTTGGGTGCTAGTGAACATCCCCTAAAAATCATTATCTAGTTGAATTGCAGGTGCAATTCCTCAGACTTGTCAGTAGAGGACACTTAAGGTATGTAAAAAACCTAAAACCTCTTAAGAATCTAAAAGCAAACAGAGATTGGGAAGAAGAGAAGGGAACACAGGTTCCCTAGTATCATGTCAGAAAATGGATGTTTTGGAATAAACTATGCATCTATTATCCTTAGCCTAATGCAACTTTAACAGCTGTTCAAATGCCACATTTCACTAGAAAATCCACACATATATTTTAAAATAAAATCACATACAACTTTTTAAAGAGAACAATTTCTTAACTAGGCTCATCAACTGAATGTATAAAAGATAATTCAATTTACCAGGAATGCCTCCTAAGTAGGTATCAACAGATCCATTCATTGCTTGATGAAGGACTGTGAGCTGCTCTTCCGAGTAAGTAGTATGTGAGTGTGAATCAACTTTAAGTTCAAGAAGTTGCCTAGTTACTTTGAGTTCTACCAATACTCTTCTTGAAGTACATAACCTGTTTGAATCCAAGCGGGCAACGATGATATTCTCAATAGATACTATGATATCCTGGGAATCAAAAACAAGAAGAGGTAAGAGATTAATAGGGTGCTTCATTTCAATATCTGGAATGTATTTTTCCACCCATTGTTGTTGTTGTTTAGTCATTAAGCCATGTCCAACTCTTTGTGACCCCATGGACCACAGCACGCCAGGCCCTCCTGTCTTCCACTGCCTCCTGGAGTTTCTTCAAATTCATGTTGGTAGATTTGATGACACTGTCCAGCCATCTCAAACTCTGTAGTCCCCTTCTCCTCTTGCCTTCACACTTTCCCAACATCAGGGTCTTTTCCAGGGAGTCTTCTCTTCACATGAGATGGCCAAAGTATTGAAGCCTCAGCTTCAGGATTTCCACCCATAGCAAAGCCCAAAGAAGCTACCCAAAACACACACAATATTATCAACAGCCAACAATATGGAAGACTATACACGTCCCTATCAAAATGTTACCCTAAATGCTGCAACACCATATCAATGATATTTTGATACCTGAGCATGGGAAACAACCCCATTAGAACAAATCACTCATTAATACTAGTTCCATACATATCTACTGTATCGATATTTAATAAATAAATAAAACACTACCACAAATTTAGGTAACCCTCACAACAATTGTATATTCTGTCTCCAGCTGACCAGATACTATAGCAAAAATATTGGGACAAACCATTCAAGCAGACAAAATTTTTAGAGCCTAAAAAGCTGAGACCTCCTAACCATGGATACAACCCTTAATCCCATGTAAGTGTAAGTCAGTGAGAGCCACCATACATGAAAAAAAAACATCTCATCTCAAAGCTGATGTCTCAATATAGGCTTAAAGGGGCAGGAAACAAAGAAAAAGGAGACAGCTCTCCTTATTCTGTGGCTAAGCTACTAAGTAGTGGCAAGTGGTATTTCAGAATGCAATTCAGCCTGATGGCTGAGGGTGGACTGGGCTGACCGTAAGCTAGTCAAGCCTATGCTGAATCCAACTCCCTCCCAGCCTAGGGATGTTGGAAGTTACGCAGAACTACCCTGATCATGGCCTAATGTTGACCCCGGATAGTGGCTGTTAGCCTGGCCTTCTGATGTAACTCAGCAACTTCCCTGCCCTACCTCTTCTCCATCCCTTTCGGGGCTCTCCTAATACATGATCTCAGCAGCTGTGCTAGCAGATCTAGTTGAACTGCCAGATCTGAGATCAGCCAGCACACAGGGATTTTACTTGCAGAAAGGTAGTTGTTTTGGTATAGAAGACCTCTGCTTGTTCCAAACCCACTATAGCTGGCACATCTTTGAGACTGGACTGCCCTGTTTATTTTCACACTTAAGGGCAAGAGGAATGGTTAATGCCAACCTCTGTGAAGCATGTCAAGGTTAGTAGTTTAAGACTCAATAAAACCATGGGAATGTCCATGGGAACTTTGTGTGAGAATGCATATGGAGTTTGTCTCAGTTCCTTTTTATATGAACTTCACCCAAACTGTAGATTTCTTCATATTTCAAAACAGTTGTATCTACTGAATTTAGTCAGTGCAGAAGGGTGAGTATTTCATTTTAGCTGATTTTTGAAAAGTTTAGCAAAATTGTCAAATCATATATTTGGGAAAGAAAGATTTGTGGCTTAAAAATGTGAATGGAGGAGAAACTGAAGGTGATTAATTTTCCCATCCATTAAAATTCTGCACAGAGAAAGCTAGCGTTTCAGGAAGATAATCTCCTCGGAAGATTTCCACCAGAATACCTTCATCCAAGTAACCCTTCACAGGCATTCTGAAGTAGCGCAACCAAGAAAGGAAAAACATGTATCAGAGCCAGCCTCTTTGAACCCACTCTTACATTCCACTGTCAGTGAAAGAGGATAATTCATGCCTTTCAAAATCAAACTGGCCATTCAACATGTGGAAACATGTTTAACTGCACCCCAAGCCATTATCCTGCTTTACACCTCTGCAGGGAGAAGGGTATTGGATTTCAGTCAGATCAGATTTCTATGGCAAAGGTGAGGACTAAAGTAGTAGTCACACTTTTCAGAACAAATTACCCCTTGCATCCAAGTGAGGTGCTGAATATCAGACTATCTCCCTCCACCAAGCATATAATAAGGAGCAAAGGACTACCTTTAAGTTTGGTGAGCTGGAATCTACTATTGATAAAGCAAGAGGCACTGTTTCATCAGAAACCAAAGCAAACATTAGACCAGTGGCTTTGGATGGACGGATAGTCATGGTTATATTTATTAACCAATCCTCTGTACTGCTCAGGCTGTCATCTGTGTCATTTTAAACAAACAAAAAAGAAGAGAAAAGACATTATATAACTGCAAAAGAGGTACTTAAAAAAAAAAAAAGAAACTTTAGTAATTTGTTTGCCTCAAAACAGTAGACCTAAGGAAGCTATTGGACTTGAACATCAATTACAGTCGTGCCCGCTTAACGATTGCCCTGTATAACGACAAATCCGCTTTACGACAATGTTTTTGTGATTGCAAAACGATGGTTTAATGGGCTTTTTTCGCTTTCCGACGATCGGTTCCCTGCTTCGGGAACCGATTCTTCACATTACAACAATCAAAACAGCTGATCGTCGGGTTTTCAAAATGGCTGGCGGCTGATCAAAATGGCTCCCCACTGTGTTTTTGGACGGATTCCTCGCTTTACAGGCACCAAAATGGCCACCCCTATGGAGGACCTTCACTGGATGGTGAGTTATTCAGCCCATTGGAATGCATTGAACGGTTTTCAATGCATTTCAATGGGCTTTTTTATTTCGCTTTACGACGTTTTCGCTCTACAGCAATTTCGCTGGAACGAATTAATGTTCCCAAGCGAGGCACCACTGTATTGACTTAACAAGATCTACTAGATTTTGCCCATTGTCTATCCTGAGCCCTTCTGTTAAAACCTCTCTAAAAATGTCTTCTGATTTAGTATAAAGTTAGATGGTATGCCCAGGTAACTTCAACTTCTCTGATGGAGAATGAAGTCATAGGTGCCAGTATGTCTGGAATTATTTCTATTAATTTTTTAACAAAGGGCATGATAGAAGAATTCCCTGAAAACAGACAATTGTTGATCCATAGCACATCACAGAAAGCTTTATGCCCAGTAATCCAGATAAAGTTGGATCCTGACTAGAGATGGGGTATTGTATAGAAATACCCCTACACAGCTGGAGGTAATGAGGGGGCCAGACAGTCCACTCACCTGTCCACCGCTGCCATCAGCTCCGCTCTCCCTTCCAACTGCTCCAGCGCTCGCGGTCGGCTATCCACTCCTGGCAGAAGGAGGAAATATGAGTCTCCCTGCCAGGCTGATGAGAGGATAAATGACTGTGAGTTCCAGAGCAACTGGAAGGGAGAGTGGAGCCAGCAGCAGACACATGAGTGGATGGTCCGGCCCCAGGGGGCAGGACCCTCGTTATGTCCAGCTGTCCTGACAACTATGTAGGCCCAGTAATGTTTTAAAAATTATTATTATTATTAAAACATACAAACTCAAAAACATTAACAATCTAACATGCAATAAACAAGACAAAAAGAAATTACCAGCTAAACATCTTTCCTTCTCCTATGGATCAGAAGATTTCATTGTTGTTTGGACCTCAAATGTCTTCAAGAGGATTCCACTGAGCACTGAATTCACTATATATAGTGGTGCCCCACTTGACAACGAAATTGCTTGACGACGAGTTTTTTGCGATCGCTATAGCGATTGCAAAATGATGGTTCCTATGGTTTTTTTTTCCTCTTTACGATGATTAGGTCCCTGTTTCATGAACCAATTGTTCGCAACATGACAATTAAAAACAGCTTATCGGTGGTTTGCAAAATGGCTCCCTGCTGTTTTCCGGACCTATTTTCACAAGACAGCGATCAAAAATGACTTCCCCTATGGAGGATCTTTGCTGGACGATAAGGTATTTCCCCCATTGGAACGCATTAACTGGTTTTCAATGAATTCCAACGGTTTTTTTTTTCACTTGACGACGATTTCATTTAACAGCGATTTTCCTGGAACAGATTATCATTGTCAAGCGGGGCACCACTGTACTAAGTTTCTCCCTAAGCCCCTGTCTTTTTCTGGGCCCAATTAAGTATCAGCTTCCAGCTTTGCTTTACAAAGTCTCTTGGTTGATCCTGTAGTGCCTCTGAGGGCATATCTAATTCTGCAATGTCCAGTAGCTTCTTTAAAAGCTCATCCAGTGAATTTGGTGGACTCTCTCTTCACATATGCCCAACCACAACCTGTGTTGGTTCTTTGGAAAGTGATGACAATTCTGTGTCAAATTAGATTGAACATCAAGGCTAACAGAACAAGTAGTTGTAAGGTTATGGAGTGGCTTCCTGTTGAAGGCCAACTTATCTCTGGCCTTTTGTATATTATAGAGGAAGTTATTTTGTATAAAGTTGAAAGGATAAGATTAGGGTTTGTTTTTTTCGTAAAAACATGTTGGTTTACCTTTAGAAAATATTTTGGTTTTATAATATTAATATTTGCTTTTCCTACCATGCTTTGACATTGAAAAAAAGGTGTGAAACTCCAAAAATAATGAAGAAGTAAGCATAATTAGGGAACAATTGGAAATGTTCTTTTTCAGCCACAAGCAGTCATGAAGACACAGTATATGGTTAGCCATGTGGCAAGCAGTTCCACAAGTTATAACCTAGAAAGAGATTGTTTATTACACATAAATTTAGTAAAAGGGCAATTGTAAAATGTGATCTGGTATTTTTTCACAGGATACACAAAGTAAGAGTTGGGACATAGAAAATAATAAATCATGTGTGTGGACGATTCAAGTGTGTAATGGTAGCACTCAGGCATCCAAATTGTTATGTAGAAAGCACTCTGATGTTTCAGCTGGCTTTGGGAAGAACGATCTTCACTGAAGTGAATATTGCCATCTTTCCCCCCCCCCCCCCCCAATTGCTGAAATCAAGTAACTAGTCCAGTTTAAAGAATACTGTCTGAGAACGTGAGGAAAAAATACTTACTGTAGTTAATACGAAACTTTGCCACTCCAGTGCCAGGATAGTAAGATCCCCTTCCAACACTTATTAAACAGTGCTTGCTTTTTTTCTGTTGAATGATATCTTTCACACCAGAATTTCCTTGATTCAACAAGTTCCAGGCACGAATACACCCATCCAGACGGGGGTTAATCTGCAGAAGAAGTTGCAGTACCGTTTTTGGCATTCTACAACATTCCAGGAAAGTGATCAATTAATGCAGAACAAATTACTTCACAACACACCATATTTTGGGATCCTATATTCAGCAACACTATATAAAAAGCTTAACTGTATTATCTGAGCATTCATACAAAAGAACTTGTATGGATGGGAGTTTCACTTGCATTAGTCTATTGCAGAAAAAATAGCAGAGTCCTGTAGCACCTCAAAATTGCTGGATTTTATCCAGATTTTAGCCCCAACTAGAGCAGACTTGCTGAATAAACCGAAGTGTTATGTCAACACTTCAGCAGATCTTACTGGCTGAAATCCTGCTGCTTAGTAGTATGTTGCAACTAGGGTAAGCCCATTTGAGTCAGCAAAACTTAGGGAGGATTTGATTTACCAAATCCCCACTAGGTTCAATGGCCCTACCTTAGTTTCAACTTACTGTGCTAAACAACAGGATTTCAGCCACTCAGCCAAGAGAACCACTCTTGCTGAGATTAGCTACTGGATTTGGACCCCCAATTTTTGACTGCAATCCATTTCATAATGTCTTTGTGTCCACAAATCCTTATGCCATATAAAATTCATCAAAATTCAGAAACTGTATACACAGGTGTTTTTTTTAAAAAAAGCCCCTTCCCACAGATAGCAGATATTCAGTGGTTATTGGGAAGAAGCCCTACAACAAATATTCATAGGCTGAACAAGTCTTAAGGCAGGTATAGATAATCCTTGAACCTTCAGCATATTTGCAAGACTTAGATGTTCAAAAAAGCAATGTAATCTCATAGGCAGGAAAACCAATCTTCTTTATGAATTTGTGCCGCAACATCAGGTTGGATTAACTGTGACTAAGCTTCTCGGCTATTTTTCTTTGCTCTTAAAAACCATGCCAACATATTTCTTCAAGAAGTCAGGAAGCATACAGGACATCTACTCTGAAAATGGTATTTTTCACAGCAGGACAGCTTTCTAAGAGGACTAGAAATAGTCACCTTCTACATAGGAGAGATTCCCATTGTCTTTTTTTTTTACTACTGTTTCCTTTAGGATGTTTGATACTTAATCTGCTTCCTCCTGCTGTAATATATTTCCAAATGACTGCAGGGCAAAGACAAGACCAAACGCACCTCAGAAAAATCTTGCAAAATCTTCCAGGCTTGACATGCTAGTTAAAATGAACCTGTTGCAGAATTGCTTTAATAGCTGTATACCAAAGCAAAGCAAAAGCAAAGCGTGCTGCTTATATACCGCCCCACAGCGGTTCAAGCACTCTCTGGCCGATTTACAAGTTAATGATGCAGGCTACACATTGCCCCCCCCCCAGCGAGCTGGATACTCATTTTACTGACCTCGGAAGGATAGAAGGCTGAGTCAACCTTGAGCCGGCTACCTGGGATTGAACCCCAGGTCGTGAGCACAGTTTTGGCTGCAGTACACTAGTTTAACCACTGCACTTACTAGCCTTCCTCCCCCAACAGAAATGATCAATGTTAACTCCCCTTTTCTTCCAGAAGGAGGTACAGTAGGACCCCCTTATTTGCAAGATCAGTATCTGCTGATTCATTTATCCACTGTCTAAAAATATTAAAAATATTAAAAGAAATGATCTCATAAATATGTATTTCTAATAATGAAATTACCAGAAATGACCACTAAGAGCCAGAGACCATGCTATGCATAGTGTTCACTAGGGAAATACATTTCCACAATGTCATTACTGGGACTGGCCAATAGAAAGAGTAAAAAACCATGCTATTTATAGCATTCATCATTACAATAGTATTTGCTATAATCCGTGTTTCTCAGCATCCATGGGGGGGGGGAGGGCCTGGAGCCAATCTCCCACGGATACAGGGTTCCTACTCTAACTTCTATTCTTACTGAAGAGACAACATATGTCTGAAGCAATCGTTTTAGAAGAGATAGACGAGTCTGGAGAAGTGGTCCATGAAAGCTCACATTAAAATATAGCAGTTTGTCTTTAAGGTGCTTCATTTTTGTCTTTATTTTTTGTTTTGTTTTTGCCTGAAGCAGTAAGTTTAACTTGTCACAGACAAGTTTTTGTCACCATAGGATTTATTCCATTCAACGTCTACATGAATGCCCTTTCAAAGGGGAAAAACCATCTTGTATTATCTTTTAATCACTACACTCAAGGGAACATGATGACTGATACATCATGTTCAACAGTGCAAAAATTACCGGTTTAATAAGAGTGTTGTCCACTTTGCGAGGCAGCCCTGCAATGTACACCTTTGCTTCCAGAAAGCCGTTGGATTGTTTAAACAGATTTCTTGGGCTATTAATGTTCATTACTGCTTCTTTTGCTATTTTGACACTGATGCTGTGGTCTAATTCTTCCACAGATATCTATATTTAAAAGAAAATAGACAGACAAATACAAAAATGTTAACGAAAGCTATCACAACCAAGGGAAATGTGCACACAAAATGAATTCTGTTTTGCCAAAAGTGATATGGTTAAAGCAAAACCAGGTTAATTGCACTGACCTAAAACCTTGTGTTGAACGCCCTGGATGGTGTAAACTTGTATTTGGCTTTGCAAATGGCTGATTAGTCAGGCTGCCAATTCTGATCACTTCTAAGTGACAACAGGGAAGCAAATCTAGGTCCCTTCCACCCCATACTCTATATGCACTAAAGCCCTGTGTATACAACAAAATGCAAGAAAAGCTCATAAAATTCAGGGTCCCCAAAAACAAAATTTACTTGGTACAGTAGGATCCACCTATCTACTGGATCAGCGTCTGTGGATTCACTTATCCGCTGCCTGAAACTGCTAATAAATAAAAAACCACTGAATACATATTTATACATATTTCCATGGTGTATTTACCAGAGCTAGCCACTAGTGGAGGCCAGAGATAATGCTATGCATAGTGTTCACTACTTCCATGTTTTTGGCATCTGCGGGAGGGCTTGGAACTGACACCTGTGGATATTGTAGTCCTATTGTACATCCAAACAAATAAGTCTGTCTGCATGATGAGTGTGAACTTTCCTGAGTCCCAGGGGCAGAGCTCCAGGGGAGGAGTTCGTCTCTAAACTTCACTATTGTGAGAACATGGAAGTATTTTGTGAAAATGGATGACATACTAATGTTGCTGTTGCAATTTCTCAGGTTACTTTAACAGTGGTTTCTTTTGTATGGAATGCTGTTTGCAGTTCCTAACTCATCGAGTGCTCACCATGTGCCACAAGCCATCGTTGATGGCTTTGCCACCGCTCGTTACTTTCATTGCGAGTTCATTCTTGAATTGAATTTCAATCTTCCCATCACGAAGTGCAAGTAAAACCCATGCTGTGCTGTCAGTAGATTCAGCGTACAATATAACTCCCTCGTTATCATAAGTCCTGAAATCAAATTCTGCAGAAAATCTGATTTGTGTGAGAAAGACAATATGACACAGAGACATTTACAGATTAATCCTGTTGTTATGAAGTGAAATACAATAACTACAACTACAACAACTATAAACATCATGCAACTTATGGACACAGTACAATATCTGGAAGTTGAGTTATGGTAACTGGACTTCTTTCTTATTAGGTTGAAATGTTACGCTACTCATCCAAGCAACTTCTTCAACCTGAGGTGAGTTAGTAGCAGATGCCTGATATATCCTCCACGTTGGTTTTACTTCTCCCTGCTCTAAATAGGTTAGTTAGATGGACAATGGATGGGCGGGAAGTGAAAATCCCACCTCTGCAGTCCTTCTCCACCCACTGTCATGGGTCGTTAACAGTTGTTAACAGTGGTATAGAAAATATAGAAAATCCCTCATTCAACAGGGGTGGAGACAATCTGTCTCTTATTTATCATGCTGCCGTTTCATCCCTCCGCAGGAAGATCAGAAACACACCCACCAGAAAGAGCATAGGAGAAGAAATCCAGTTGCCATGACTCAACTTCCAGATTACCTCACCTAGATGACGGAGAATCTTCACAGATACACAGTACAATAGTTACAGGTAACAACAGGATTGAATGTGTATGGATGCTACTTACCTTGTAACCTCAGGCAATCTAAACCTTAAATACAAAACAGGGATCCCTATAAATTGCTCTGCCAGAGAGAGTAATTCATAATTCTTTTCAAGATTCAAAGGGAGACATTCTGGTACTGCCTAGAAATAATAGGAGAAGAAGCAATGCATTATAATTGTTTTGAATCCATTTTTCTGTTGTTAGCTTCAGCAGCTTATTTCCTAACCAACAGCTTAGTGTCATTTTCTTACTGAAGAACCAGTGCAAAATCCATTCCACCATATGTTAGCCTGGAAAGAAGAAGATCCTGAATAGGCAAGTATTTGAAGTTGCCTTTATTGGCTTACTAGCTACCCAACTTGGTTGCTTAATGCTGTTGTTGTTTCAACGTGCTGTCAAGTTGGAACCAACTTACAGCAACTGTGACAGGAATCTTCAAGGTAAGTGATATATTTAAGGAGCAGTTTTGCCAGCTCCACTTCCCCAGTGAGTTTCCATGGCTGAGTAAGGATTTGAACCCAGGCCTCCTGAGTCCTAGTCCCTCACTCTGTCCACTACAACACACCAGGTAATAAGGTTAAATCAAATAGCAAAAAAGTTATACCTGTACAGATAGTCTCTATGCTTCCCAAACAGTGAGATGGGGGCAAAAACTTCCCTCCTTGAAGACTCTATTTCAAGACATTTAGTTGAGGTCTTGTTAGTACTTCCTTTAACTATTCCTGTTGCCCCCATTCTTCTAGTGAGATATAATAATGTTGGGCACAGAGCTTGGAAAGCTTTTCTGGACTAAAACTACAATTCCTAGCATCCTGGGTGGAGGACTAACAATTTGTCTGGCAAGAGGTCATGCACCAAGAAAATGTTGATAGAATGGTGGCCAAATACATACGTAAATAAAATAAGCAGTTCTGTTTCTGAAAATAAATTCTCCTTTCCTAACAACAGTCTGTGTTATGCCCACTATGATGGGTAGTTTATTGCCGCCACACCCCCCCAAAAAAATCCTGAGAGCAGACGTCAACTTCTGCTGTTTCTGAGGTACTGGATTTTGTGCTGCAAGATTTTGTCCTTTGCTTTCGTTTTTCCCCATTAACTTTGACAATATGCTGTCAACTTCTTCACTCCTCATTATGATCAGGTGATAATTTCCTGACGAACTACCTATTGCCTTCTCAGTCCCTGTCTTCTCCAGCTTTCTTCCTCCTCTGGCCTTTTTATGCTGGTAAAGCATTATGTCGCTCCTTCATATTCTGTTATGTTCTTGTTCCGGTTTCTAGTGCATCTTGCCTTGTTCTCAAGCTTCCTCCATGGGTTATTTAAATGGCCCTATCACTGCTGCTCAGCCAAGCCACCTTAACTCTGGACAACTGCTCCAGCCATCCTTCCCAGGGAAGGGTAAATACATGACACCCATGGGTGATATTATCAGAAAAGTCTGGCACTCATGACAATTCAATCTGCCCTTCACTATGGCTGGGACTGAGGGAATGTACCAGCAGTCCTTTGAACCTCACTACAGATGGGCTGAAACAATTATTTCCCCTTCTATTTGATCACCATGCTGTGAAAATAAGGTGACTGAAGGCTGAAAGATATATCTTAAGCCAAAATTTGTTGGATAAACTAGACCTCAGCAGCTTGATTAATCAACATTGGCTCTCTCATGCAGTTAAGATTCCTCTGAATAAAATGGTTCCAATTTATTACTACCTCATGGGAAAAAAATGGAAAATAGCATACACGCTGACTATTTGGATGCCGCTTCAGACAAAAATTGAGATATATACGGCTAGTCTGTTTTGATGCAAACAAACCTAATTCCACTTCCCACACATGTTAATCGAGTTAATCGGCAGTTATCTTTCAGTCTCCTCATTGAATTTTAATATGCTGTTTCCTTAACACAGATCCATACAACAGCATACATATTAGAGAACATAGTGTATAAAAAGGTATATGGCTGGAAAAATGTACCAAAATGTGAATGTAACAAGGGTTTTTTATAAACTCTGGTAATTTATTAAAAGGTTTGTCTTCTAAGTATAAAAAAGGATCCCTTTAATCTGGCAGCAATTCAGAAATTAATGTACACAAATGATATTGATCAAGACTATTGACTATTCTGTGTTCGTTTAAGTAGATATTCAGTCTACAGTATTATCTCACCTATAATTTGAATATTGGAGGTTGGCTGCTTAAATAGAAAAATAGTAGGACTGTGATATCCATAAAATCCGTAACTATTTCACTTATTCGCTACCTGAAAAAATATATAAAGAACGCGTGGGCTTTGAATTGGACACCACAGTACTGCTGTAATCACAATAATAGGTATGTGCTGTGAAGTGGACTGCAAATTATGGCAACCTTCCCAAGGTTTTCTGAGTATAAAGTACTGTACTCACAAAGTGGTATACCAGTTGCTCCTGGCAATGCCAAAGGCTGTACATGTAAACCTATCAGCCACATGTGCTTCTGGTGATCTTGGCTCACCCTTGAACTCTTGATTCCCAGCTCTGCACCTACATTCTCCAACCCACTGAGTGATACCTGCTCATTACATACTGTAGAAATGTCTTAAGGTAACATCTCCAACTTGCCTAGAGGTTTGACATCATGTCAGCAGTGTTTTTCTCCCCCACAACTGCATATACTGTTTGAAGAACAGTGTGGGAAGTTATGGATGGTTCAGCTGCCCAGTTATGGATAGTTCAGCACATCACAATCTCAGTTCCACTGAAAAGTGGACACAACGTGGACTATAACTCCCAAAGCACTACAGGGTATGTTGTAGGTTTTTTTAACCTCCCCGATTGTTTACAAATGACTTTCTAAAATCTACTTTGAAGAAGAAAAGGCAAAAATGTGTCGATTAATTCTATCGGTGTCTGCAAGCTCAGCTAGCTGTTCCCCCTTCTCTTATCAAAAATGGTAGAGGATGAGGTGCTTCTTGCATTTCAATGGCTAGACTAGAGTTTAATTGCACCACTGCCTGGCATTGCTTGTCTCACAAGAGAGATGCATGCATAGGGCTCTGTGACAGAGCTCAACCAACAAAAGGCAGTATATATTACAATTAACATGCCAAGTTATGATGAATCCCACTTCACTGAAGATGGGCAAGCCCTAAGCAAATAACCCGGAGGTAAAATGAATACTTTGAAAAGTTAAATTGGATATAGAGAGATAGCAAAGACTGAAACTATTTTGGTTCACTTTCATCCCCACAACTAAAGATGGGAAAGTCTTTCTACAGGTTTGTTGCTGTTGTTTTCAATAGCACTGTCCTTGTTTTTTTGATGACTAAAAATTTAAAAGCTGGCAGAGAATTTTGGATAACTTTACATGTTATGACAAACAGCCTATAATTTAAGTTAATATTATGCAAGCTGTGATATAAAAAAAGGAGGACCAGCAGAAATGAAATGTGTTTCAGATTATGAGGGAACTTAAAAGTTGGCTATATTTATCAGTGTCAAAAAGCAGGGAGAGTTCATTGAACCGATTAGATCTTAATATCATCTCTGAGTTGTTCCTGTGGATAGGAAGGGAGAAAGAAGACCAAGCAGGAAATAAAAATGATAATGGAACGATTCCTTTAAAAAAGTAAGCCCTGGGATCTCCAGTAGCATCAGTAGTAAAGATAAAATACCCATCAAAAGGCTGAATGTAAAAGGTCATACATTAACCAGACAAGATATCATTCAAATGTCAGGATATTGTTTTCAGAAGTCATAGCCCCCCCACTTTAGTCACTTAGAAAATTAGTATATTGGGAAATAGTTATCACCTTGTTTAATGAGAAAGATCATAGACTCATCAGACATTTGGAAGAAACAAAAATTTAAGCTACAATAACAATTTAATACAAAAATGGGAAATTATATCAGGTGGGAGGATATCGCAAAGTCCATCAATGTGGAAGCACAATGTAAATTATTTTGCTGATATGTGGCAGCTGCCAGGCTTGCTAAATTGCATTTTGTAACACAATTTATATCTTGGAAGTGAAACGTGACTTTTACAGATCTTATTCATATGTAGTGGGATTGTCACATATTTTACAATTGCTGGCTGTAGAAACAGTTGATGCAATATGGGTTTCACCCCAAAGCAATAGAAACCTTGCAGCAGGACCAAAAAGGTCCAGCCTGGGCAACAATAGGGGTTGTGCTGGAGCATATTTTCCCACATGTCATGTGATCACTGTGAAATAAATCACAGCAGTGCTCCAAATTGTGAACTGTTTCCCTTTGTGGCCACACCCTAATTGGCAGGGCTAATTAGAAACATATTATGACCAAGATATGTGTTTGGTTATCCATATCTTCTCTTTTAAGGGTTACTTTTGTTCATGACTATAACAGCAATATAGCTGTATATGAAGATACAGATTTCTCACATAAGAACTTGGATTGAAGGATAATCATGCTTCTGGCAACCAGTTTTTCATACATTAGATTTGAAAATGGTTTCTATGTACTAGTTGAGATTTCTGTTGATTCTGCCTAGTTTTCTGTTACCAAATTCCTGACGTTGAAATCTTCTAGGAAGATAAATGGCTTGCTTGTGGCTTTCATTATCTTTACAGAATTGAATTATCCCCCAGTTTGCCTAATTATTAAATCACATTTAGCTACCATTCACCAGGTTCTCCTAAGTATATCCAAGCACAATAGGAACCTTTGATCTGTGAACTCTTTAAGCCCCATTACACTGAAGTGTGTCAAAGCTTGTTTTAATCTGGAATGATGTGAATACACTTCAGCATGCCCAGCCTTGCCAAAGAAGAATAAAAGAAGGCATTCATTCATAGAGAAATGTTTTCCTTGGAATCCTATACAAGCCTCATAGTTTTGGCAGCTAGAAGTGTATAACTGCATTAATTTGCCTGCTTATTATACCCTTTAAGAAGTTTTCATTTGTAGTGAGATAATTATTACATTATTTTAAAAATAAATCATGTGAAAGATGGGATGGCTTGAATCCTAGAAAATATTGGGTAGTATAAATTCAGTTTCCGAATCTAACAACAATGCTAAGCTAGGGCAAATTTGAATACCACAACTGGAAACAGGTAATAGTTTGTTAAAAAGTTGCAAATGTTACGACATACATTACCTCCCATGGCGTACCCAGTTATTTGTTTTGTCCCTCTACTATATCTCTACTCACAATGGATGTGTGCCAAAAAAAGGACTAGGTTCAAACTTTACAACGTGCTTGAGCGAAGGCAATGATGAGACTTGGAAATGTTTTATGTTCACCCCCTCACTCACATTAAAAGTGTTACAGTAAGATGAACTTCGGAGTGGAAGAATCAAAAAAGGTAGGGGAAAAGTTTTAAGGAGGTTTCGGGAGAATCTGGAGGCTCTCCTCTTTATAGGTATAAACATTTTCCTGAAGTGGATATCTTTTCTTTCCCTCACAAAATGGGTGATCCTGGGACCTTTCCTTCCTTCTGCAGCAGCTTCTTCCATTTCTTCACAGGAGAGAAGTACATTGGAAATCCCACACCTTGCCTCCTGTTTCTTTCTCGGAGATGTACCACCCTATAGTCAGTTAGCTAGGCCTTAGGAAAGGAAATGCAGAAAGAAGGGATGCAAGAGGCCGGTATGAAGTGCAATCCGCTTGTGAGCTAACGCCGACTAGTGGTCAGAGTATTCAAATAGGACTGGAGAATGTCCCACAGGTAAACTGTCAGCCTAAAAAGTTTGTTCAGTGTTTTGTGGGCCAGTAAGCATCTCTCAAATAGCCTGCTTTACGAGGTTTTGTGAAGATGGACGTGGGGCATATAACATACACTACGGCTGTATTACATGTGTTTTATTGACATTTTATTTCCTGAGGCAGCTGTGAATGGCACCGCACTCTCACTTAAGGCAGGTCCATAGACCATAATCTACTACATATGCCCACCAGGATAAGTGGTGGCAAATTCCCACTAGTTAAAAAGTCAGGGCTGCATTTCCTGTCATACAGTGGTCACTTGGGGCACGTGGGGTAGAAAATACCTTACACACTTTATCCTTCCTTGGCAGTGAATTTACAACAGGTGAAACCCCAACTATCTGCTGGCCCTTCAGGGCACTGAAAATCTCCTGCCTGAGGCTGCTACTTCATCCTGCCATATGGTGGAGACAGCACTGTTTCCAACTCAGCTGGGAAAGGACATTAAATGCTCCAGTTTTACCAAGAAAAATAAGGTACTGATAGCTGTGATGCTTTACCTCACACGTTCTCATGTCACTGGACAGCTGATAGCCTTTTTTGCCATCACAATAGCAGGTGTAGCTTCCTGGAGAGTTGATACATATTTGAGAACAAGCATTTTCAGCGCATTCGTCCACATCTGCAGTGAAATGAGAAAGGGCATCCTGACTTTCGTAAAAGTATGTCGCTTATATACCGCCTCACAGTGCTTAAAGCACTCTCTGGGTGATTTACACTTGAAGTGTGTAGGCTACACATTGCCCCCCCAACCCCAACAAACTAGGCACTCAATTTACCAACCCTGGAGACATGGAAGGCTGAGTGAACCTAGAGCTAACCACCTGGGACTGAACCCAGA
Organism: Pogona vitticeps; assembly: GCF_051106095.1. Lineage (NCBI taxonomy): Eukaryota > Metazoa > Chordata > Lepidosauria > Squamata > Agamidae > Pogona > Pogona vitticeps. The sequence goes on along the minus strand of NC_135785.1, from coordinate 223,167,218 downwards.
ATGTAAGCAGAGTTTTGGCTGCAGTGCTGCAGTTTAATCACTGTGCCACAAGGCTTCTTTTGCACCAACTGGTCACACTGGCAGAACTCTTTGGAATCACATTAGTATTTAAGTGGCATTAATATTTAGACATGCATTGTTACACAAGCATAGGGGACTCAGGACACGTCAAGGGGGGCAACCCACCTGAAATGAGGGGATGAGGTATGCCAACATCCTGATTCGGATGCTGCCCATGCATGTAAGACATCTGGCAGAACTGGACAACATATTACCAATTAAGCATGCTGGCTGGAGGATTCTGGGGGTTGTAGTCCAAAAATATTTTTCTCGGTTTTGAGTCACAAGAAACACAGCTCACTAATGGTTTGTGGTTTAGAAATAGTTTGCACACACAATCTTATGTGATTAGAGAGAGAAACAAGCAGTTTATTGAACCCTTTGGTGGGAAATCATACATGGCCAGTGGACTTTGGTGGGTCAGATATTATGCAGACCTATTCAACACATATTTTACACCCATTCTTCTTGTTGATGCTATTACAAGGCCTGATAATTCATTGTCATTAGTTGTAAGTAGAGGTGACCCCTTGAATCAGTGGGATTTTGGTGAGTCAACTCCTCCATAAGTTTCACGAATTCAGTGAGCATACTCTAGTTGTGACCAAGCAACAGGATTCCAGCCTTTGTGTACAAAGAGCCTTTCCCTCTTTTTCACTTAGCCACTTTAATGTGAAAAAACACAAACAAGCTTAACACTTCTATGGCTGAATATAGATTGCATCTCACTCACAGTAACTCAAAAGAATGTTTCCCAACCTAGAATATTGCAGTTATATCCATGTTTGAGCTTCTAGGAAACCTATTCAGACACTTCTACAAAGCCAGAAAGTTGTACAAGAAAGGACAAACCAATGTGTCTTAGCCTGTAGTACTATATTTTCCTAGTTGATAATGAATGAATTGCAGTATTTTTAAAGGTTGTATCCTAGGGTACTCTTTATCACATGCTCAAACATTCAAGCATCCATTGTGCCTCTAAACAGCAAAAAATCACTTCAAGATGACTGCACTGGGAGATAAGCGTGCATGTGTTTGTGAGACTGTATGTTCGTGTGTGCGTGCGAAACCCTAAAGCCCAGGGGGGCTTGGTAAGCTATCATTCAGAAAGAATTTGTGGGCCGACTAAGGAAAAACAATTTTATCTTGACTGACTGAAACTGACTATGTTTTGTGCTTTGTTGGCTAAGCATGATAAATAATTCAGAAGAGCAGGGCTGTGTGAAAAGCAGCATTAGTAACATGCCTTCTCTGTGACTAAACAGACACTAACAGACTGAGAACATCCTTCTGGGATGAGTACAAGCACAGACTATATTATGAAGACTGCCCCTAAAATAACACTTTTCAAAAAAAAAATTATACATGTTGCTATACATACAAATAAACTTAGGCCTTTATCTTTTCTGTATGACTCTGAAAGCTTAATTTTTCAGTGACTTTTAAACTGCATATAATTAAATAATCCTTTGACAACAAAACAACTACTTAACACAGCAGAATACTATATGAACTACTGCAATGTGTGTTCACCACAAAACAGTAGGAAAAAAGTGTAACAGGTATAATGATAGATGCAGGTAATATGCGTTGATATATTTGCGTCAACCACAACTGAAGTATGGAGTTGCCTTAAAAAATCAGGTCAGTAACATGTTCTGAGACATCTGAAAGGTAATCTCTGTCTTGGACCAGGATATGGAAAAGGTAGGACCACTTCCTGCTTGTCTATAGAGCTCAGCTAGTATTTTTTTTGATGAGTATGAGGTATGTAGTTATTAAGGAATTTATATACAATCTTTCAAGATCGTTTTCAGTGCACCTCATCAATAAAGGCCAAGATCTAATGCTCTCCTTGGGTATCGAATGTCAGAGGAATTAGGACATTGTTTCTCATTCCTGCTACAGGGATTTCCCAGCTTTCTAGAACAGGTTTTTAAGACGTGCTGGGAGATGTAGGAAGTAGCAGTAGCACAGATTCTGGTGGTAACAGTGCAATTAGAAGTACACCACTGGGTCCTCCATGTGTAGAATTTACAAAAAATATCAAATGTCTGAAACAGAACTTAAACGTAATCTCAAAATCATATCGAAAGGTCTCATAAAACACTTTTTTTAAAAAAGACTAAAATATGAACATGGTCCTTGCCTGGAGAGGAAAACAGAGTACTGTAGTAATGTTCTCTAAGTCTAACCTAGTCCTCATAGCTGTGAAATGAAAGGGCAACTTGAACCTCTTGAGGGAAGGGTGATTGTGAAGAACTAACAACAGTGGAAAGCAGGGCTGGCTGCAACATTTTACTACCATGTTTCCCTGAAAATAAGACAGGGTCTTATATTAATTTTTGCTCTAAGAACACATTTCAGGGGATTTATTCAAATACAGTCAATTTGATGGCTGGGTTCTGAGTCATCAGTCGAGTCCAAGTCAGTGCAAAAACTGAAGTTGGGTCTGAGTCGAGTCACCAGTGCGACTTGAGTCTGACTTGACAGCAAGTTCTGCAGGTTGGGTCCCCATCCTTGGTAGCAAGAAATGTTAATGGGTTGTCACCATTGCTTCACATATAGATTGTGTTCTTGGGCTGAGCAGAAGAGGGGGGCAACTCAGCCCCAGAATCTAAAGAGAGGCAGTTCCTCCCCTGCTGTAGTCATGAAAGGCCTATGTTACTGCATAACATATACAGTGGTGCGTCGCTTGATGACGTTAATTCGTTCCAGCGAAATCGCTGTAGTAACTAAAATGTTGTCAAACAAAATAAAAAAAACCCATTGAAACGCATTGAAAACAGTTCAGTGCATTCCAATGGACTGAATACTTGCTCGTCCAGCGAAGATCCTCCATACGGTGGCCATTTTCTGGTGCCTATTAAGCGAAAAATCAGTCCTAAAAGCAGTGGGGGGGGGGACATTTTCTTCAGCCGGTGGCCATTTTGAAACCCGACAATCAGCTGTTTGCTGATCGTCGTAAAGCAAAAATCGTTTCCCAAAGCAGGGAACCGATCATCATGAAATGAAAAAACCCCATTTAAACCATCGTTTTGCGATCGCAAAAACTTCAACGTTAAGTGGATTTGTCGTAGAGCGGGGTAATCGTCCAGCGGGGCACGACTGTATTATATTCTAAATACTGATTCTCTGGCGGGGGGAAATGATCAAGAGTTCCTAGCATTTTTAAAAATATATATACTGTACAAAATCCATTTTGACTTCATGAAAGTTTTGGATATAAAAAAGTGGTATAATTATACTAAAAAAAGCATTTCTGTATTAGAAGGCAGAAAGTAAAGAAAACACATATAAGTAACACAGTGACTGTGTCAGCACACATGCCCTTCACCTGAAGTGAACATCAAATAAAACAGAAAATAATGAAATAATGATGAACTCTCTAAGAATGGTAACTTATCATAACCTTAATACACTATCTTTAAAAAAAGGAAAACCAAAATTTGTACCTTCACATTTCTTTCCTGTTATGTTATAGGCATAACCTGCTGGACATTCACACTCATACTTTCCTGGAGTATTCTTGCATTGTGCTGTCCCACAAATGTTCTGGTATAACATGCATTCATTCCTGTCTGCAGATACACAATGTATATTAAGTCCCCACAAATAAGAAGGACTGATTTTCCATCTCAGCGGCAGATGTCCCATCACACTTGATTATAAGGCAAACATGACCTCTGGAGAAAACCGGAAAGTTGAGAAAGCACTACATGTACTCAATTTCCAGTGGATCATGCAAAAAGTGCTCACATGGAAGATAAGTCATACAACCGCAAGAAGGTAAACAGGATATGGATGTTTTGCTTATTTTTAGAAGTCATGTGAACATGCAGTTTTAAAGGAGTAATGATATCAATTTACACATTTTGACACTATTATGTATCCCGGGGATGGTTGCTCAGGTGGTATAGTTCCTCTTGTGTGGTAAGCCTAAGCAAGATTCCCCCACTCCTTTGAGTTGGAAACGAACACACACTCCCCACTTTCTTTTAATTAGTACTATCACCACCCTCCAGAGCCCTGCATGGGGTGGGTGGTTCAGTAATAAATTAGACAGATGGTGCTGTGCAAGCACATGGGTCACAGCAGGCATTCATTTAGCATCTTTCCCTGGCCTTTATCGCTGAATCTATTCTAGACTACATTTATTAACTGGGTAGTGGATGGATTATGACAGGGTATGAAATGTTCCCCTTTCCCCCACTTCTCCTCAAAATAGCAAATAAAATTTGTTGTTATGTGCAGACAAGTTGTTTCTAGCATATTTTGGCCCTGTGAATTAATTCCATCCAAAACGTGCTGTCCTTAACAAGCCCACTCAAGTCCCACCAAAAGAAGGCCATGGCTTCTTTGGTTCAGTCAAACCCAGTCATATTCAGCTTTCCTCTTTTCCTGCTGCCTTCAACTTTTACAACATTACAGTGGTGCATGACAACGATAATGTGTTCTGTTAAAATCGCTGTACAGCGAAATCATTGTCATGCGAAAATAAAAACCCCATTGGAATGCACTGAAAACCGGTTAATGTGTTCCAATGGGGGAAATACCTGATCGTGCAGCAAAGATCCTCCATAGGGAGGCCATTTTGCGACCCCTGTCTTGCAGAAATAGGTCTGGAAAACAGCGGGGAACCATTTTGCGAACCGCCGATCAGCTGTTTTAAATCGTTGTCTTGCGAACAATCGGTTCGCGAAGGAGGGACCTAATCGTCGTTAAACCAAAAAAACCCATAGGAAACATCGTTTTGCGGTCGCGGGGCACCACTATATTGTCTTCTGCAATGAATCTTATCCTGTCATTATATGTATAAAAACTATACTGTCCTGAGGTTTTGAATTAAGCACAGTGAATTATCTGCTCAGACAATGGCACTGGAACTAACAATTTGGCATTTTGATCCTATTGCACGAGTTGAATTTTCGTGTTATTTGGTACTGGCATTTGTCTTTTTGTCTTTTTTCTTACCTTTGCAGTCCAATTTATTTGGCTGTATGTAATAACCATCTTCACACTGACAGCGGTAGCTTCCAGGAAAGTTAATACAAGTTTGACTACAGCCTCCATTTCTATTAGCTGGGTCTTCACATTCATTTATATCTATGAAGAAAAGAATATGAAAATAGAATGATAACCAAGATCTGATTCCTTCCAGTCCATGAACAATCACAGAGTTTATATATAAATGTGTTTAAAAGTGAGCCAGCAAAGGAAAAGATGACAATGGCTCCATCACAAACTGTACCTTCTTCACATTTTTCTCCTTGCCACCCAGGCTTGCAAATACATGTAAATCTGGCTTGTCCATCTCTGCATTCTTTATAACCATCTTCATTGCATGGCAAAGGAATACACTGGTTTGATATTGCTGAAGAGAAAAAGAAAGAGAAAAAAAAAGCAATCTGTCAGTCTTATGATCAGCCTTCACCTAGTCTTCCCGGTTTATTTTCTCTTCAAGGCTGGAAAATGTGTCATACAAGAAGAATAAGTTTTTTTTAAAATATTTTTTCTTATTTCAATGCATTCAAAGTAGCATAACAGAACATTACCTAATTACAATAACAATAATTTCCTTGTTTATAAACTCTTTTACTTACTTACTTACTTACTTACTTACTTACTTACTTACTTACTTACTTACTTACTTACTTACTTATCTTATATGCCGCCCATGCTACCCAAAGGTCTCTGGGCGGTTTACAACAATTTTAATACAATAAAAAGATAAAACAATTAAAATACAATTAAAAATATAGTACTCTAAAAATTGCTATCAGGACCCACAGTTGATATTATTTCAATTAAAAATCTCCTAGAACAGGAAGGTTTTGACCTGGCGCCGAAATGTGATCAACGTCAGCACCAGACGAATCTCACTTGGGATGGTGTTACATAGTTTAGGAGTGGCTGCCGAAAAGGCCCTTTGTCTACAAGCCATCTCTCTTACCTCCTTGAGGGATGGCTCTTTCAAAAGGGCTCCCTGGCTAGATCTTAACTGCCAGATAGGTTTATATGGAAGGAGGTGGTCCTTCAGGTATCCAGGGCCCAAGCTGTTTAGGGCTTTATACGTCAAAACAAGCACTTTGAATTGGGCCCGGGCAGCAACTGGTAGCCAATGTCATTTGAACAAAATCGGCCTGATGTGTTCCCTAGCGGCCCCACCACTCACCAGCCACACAGCTCGATTCTGAACTGGTTGCAGTCGCCAGACTGTCTTCAAAGGCAGTCCCATGTACAGCACATTGCAGTAATCTATACAGGATGTTACCAGTGCATGCATAACAGTCATGAGACTCTGCTCATCCAGGTAGGGCTGTAGTTGGTATAATTTCCACAGCTGAAAGAAGGTGCCCCTGGCCACCGAGTCCACCTGGGCTTCCAGTGTTAGACTGGGGTCCAGGAGTACCCCCAAGCCGCGGACCCTGTCCCTTAGGGGGAGTGTAACCCCATTGAGGGCAGGGAAATGGCCCTCCAGCCTGTCCGGTGAAGCACCCACTAACAGCACTTCCGCCTTGTCCGGACTGAGTTTCAGTTTATTAACCCTCATTCTGTCCATTATCAGGTCCAGACACAAGTTCAGTTTAGAGACTGCCTCACCTGGATTGGTGGAAAACGAGAGGCAGAGCTGAGTGTCATCAGCATATTGCTGACTCCTCAGCCCAAACCTCCTGATGACCTCTCACAGTGGTTTCATGTAGATGTTAATCAGCATGGGGGACAGCATTGAGCCCTGAGGAACCCGATGACATAAATGCCATGACATAAATGCAGAGCAACTGTGCCCCAGCACCACCCTCTGGCCACAGTCAGCCAGGAAGGAGCGGAACCACCATAAAGCGGCACCCCCAACTCCCAACCCAGCCAGCCTATCCAGAAGGACACCATGGTTGATGGTGTCAAGAGCCGCTGAGAGGTCCAGGAGTATCAACAGGGTCACACTCCCTCTGTCTCTCTCCCAGCAAAGGTCACCGTACAGGGCGACCAAGGCAGTCTCTGTACCAAAACCCGGCCTGAAACCCGATTGAAATGGATCCAGAAAATCCGTTTCATCCAGCAGCGCCTGGAGTTGCCCAGCCACAACCCGATCCAACATTTTGCCCAAATAAAGTAGGTTCGCCACTGGTCGGTAGTTAACCACCAGCCTTGGGTCCAGGTTAGGCTTTTTAAGGAGTGGATGAATTACCGCCTCTTTCAAGGACCACTCCCTCTCTCAAAAAGGCGTTCAGGGCCTCCTGGACCCAGGTGCAAAACCCCCTGGCAGATCTTCCAATTAGCCAAGATGGGCAAAGGTTGGTAGAATGGAGAGTGGTGGTAGAATGGACGGATCCAAGTAGCCTGCCCACATCCTCAGGTCTCAACAACTGAAACTCATCCATTAATACTTGACCTAAGCACAGCACAAAGGACACATCCTCTAATTGTGCACTAATGGTGGAGTCCAACCCACTGCGAATCTGAGCGATTTCCCCCTCAAAGTGAAGGGCAAACTCAGCACAACGAGCTGATGAGTGGTCCGAGACCTCCACCAGATTTCCCAGTTGAAGAAGATCCTGGACCACCCAAAATAGCTCTACTGAATGATATTCTGAGGAAGCAATAAGATGGCAAAATATTGCCGTTTCGCCAGCCGTATTGCCACAAAATAGGTCCAATAATGAGGTTTTAAGTCATGTTCAATTGGACTTCCAGCACAATTTCCTCCATCCGTGCTCCAGCCGTCTCCCCTCATTATCTCTTTATCTTTTCACATAATATACAAGAACAATAACTGAAAACAATCTCTACCAATCCAATTTTAATATCCAGAGACCCATTCAGTGAGGTTGTGGGGTGTAGATTTAACATCAGTTTTGTTTTCACATATATCTGGTTGAGCAATGATACACCTCCTGCCTCTGACAGGGTGGGACTAGTGAATGTTCTGTCTTTGTAAGTTGTACAAGTAAAAAGAACTGATGAAATACAGTAGGACTGTGGTATCCACAGGGAATTGGTTCCAAGCCCCACTCCATGGATGCTGAAAAACACGGCAGTATCGAACGCTATAAATTGCATGGTCTCTGGCTCCCTCGAATGGCAAGTTCTGGTAAATACAATTTGGCAATATATACAGTATATAAATAAGTATTTCTGGAGCTTTTTATTTAGTATTTTCTGCCAGCGGATAAGTGAATCAGAGGATATTGATCCTGTGAATAAGGAGGTCCTACTGTATAGACCAGATGGACAGCCCTTTTCAGAGCTAAATCCAACTTCACTGTATATACTGATGGACAGATAGCACTGTCAATAGGGCTGAGAATGATTCCACATGACCATTTTTGGGGGGCATAGAAAAGTTACTATTCTTTCTTTTCATTTTTTAGAAGCCATTGATATGCTATCCGAAACATTGCTGGGGGGGGGGTTCAGCGGCAAAGAATTAGCATGGAAGGATATCATTCTAGTTGGAAGATGTAAATAAAGATTAAGGGTGGGCAACTTGTGACCTATCAGATATTGTTGGACAGCACTTCCATCATCTCCCACTTTCTTTGCACTAACAATGGGGTGGGAGGAGAAATGCAGCTCGACAGCAACAGCACATTGCCTATTCCTGCTGTAGCTGAACAGATGCAAACTGGCCAAGACAGCAGGAAGAATGGAGTAAGCTATGTATTGAAGACTTCTCTGTCGCATTCACAGGGACCATTGAATCTTGGATCCTTATTAAATGAACACAAGTTGCCAATTGTTATTCTTCACAAGAAGGGAGACATTCAGATTTTGCTCCAGGTATCAAAAGTACCATCCTGTGCTTGTTGCAAAAATATGTTTCTTTACACTGCTGTTCAGTGTGGCACCTAAGTAGAAAGGAAGTGCGAAGGATATTAAACAGCAGCAATGAAAGCCGCTATGGAAGATGTATTTATTTATTTATTTATTTAACTTCTATGCTGCCCACACTACCCAAAGGTCTCTGGGCGGCTTACAACAAAATATAGGGCTGCCCAGTAATGAAGCTGCATTTTATATATGGGCAAGCTGCATAGTTCCAGAGTGGCCCCAGAAAAAGGGAATGGTAAATCACTTCTGTGTATTGTTTACCTCAAACTGACTTGAAGACACACTGTTGTTGTTATTTATTATTATTTATTATTATTTATTTACTATTATTACTATTACTACTACTACTACTACTACATACAGGGGCTATGCAAGGATTCTTCTTCAGTGTGACTATAGTTTATACAGGTATGGAACTGGCCAAGCAATACAAAACTTTATGAATGTGTTCAGTCAAATGCACCTACCAGCCCCTATTCAGATGTTTGCATTCAATGTGCAAGGATATGGAGTGGAATGAAAACACAGGGAAGCAGAGCTTGCATGCTCACCCATGTTCCATCCACTATATCATCATCCACAGGAAAGGTGAGCAAAGTGCCTCCTCTGGGCTGCATGTGGTCCCCCAAAGCTGTTTTTTTTTTCACCTCTGTATCTCCTTCTTTCCAAAAAAATAAAATAAATAAATAATAAAAAAATCTACCAGAAAGTTCTTTTTTAAAAAATTATTTTAGTCCTCAAACCTCTGACAACAACAGGCAGCTCCCTAAACCCACCCAAACCCCAAACATGCAAAAATGAAATTGGTGAGGGACTTCCAGCAACATTCAGTTTTCAGGGCTGGCACAGTCCTCGGTGGGTCTCAGGGGTGATAAATTGTCCCTTGGACCCTTCAACGTTGTTCAGCCCAAGTCTGCAGTCATCTTTAAATCAAGGTTCTTCTTCTGCTGATATATAATCAATTGTATGTGTTTTCCAGGAGGTGATGAGTACTAAATGAGAACAAACACTTCTGATAGTTGAAAAAAACATATGGAGCCGGATCCCTGAAGATCCTCTTATCCAAGTAGCAAGAAGCCATGCTTTCCCTTGCAGAACGGCTGAGTCAGACATCCTTGTTGCAAAGCAGGAGATGTTCATCCTCTAGATATTTTTGCTGCAGTTGCAAGCTCAATTAATCTCAGAGTACCCTAAGGCAGAGGTCGTCAACGCCCGGTCCGTGAGCCGGTGCCGGTCCATGGCCTGAGCTGGACCAGGCCGCGAAGACAGACCTCCCCTCCGCATGCACTCCCCTCCCCACAGCTGCTTTGCGCATACATGTGTGTGCCAGTGCTGGTGTGAGTGCTCCCCACCCCTTCATGCATGCGCCCGAGTGAAGGGGTGGGCATGTGGATGGGCATGCAGGCACTCCTGTGCATGCATGAAGGGGTGGAGGAGTGCTTTCACCAGTGCTGGTGGGCGCATGCGTGCTCCTCCACCGCTGTGAACAGGAGCCCGAGTGCCTGCGCCCGCAGGGGTGTGTGCCCTGCCTCCCTCAGAGGTTCAGCGGGTCCGCAGTCCCAAAAAGGTTGGGGGCTGCCGCCCTAAGGTGATACTGTGGTATTTTGACAACTGGAGTGTTGGGGCAGAAAGTCACAGATGCAACACCTTTCTTTGTTGTTGTCATTGCTATTCTTTGTAATACCTGAAATGTTTCCTCAGTGGGTAATATGTGACAAGCGCTTCATGACAGAAGTGCAGATGAGGAATAAAATTAACATCAAGTACAGCAGCCTCCCTCACTAGAGACTGCTCAGCACGATAGTAAGCTCACACATCCACGTCACCCTCCCCCAAGAGCCTATAATGAGAGTAAGAAAAAGAGCATAGGGATAAATAAGAGCACGCTTTAATTTGTGACTGCAGGCACACTAGCACAGCAGTATGGAATTGTGTTCCATCACTGACTGCAGGCAGGATAATGATCAAAGATTCCTTTCTGCCCTCATCTATTTTCAAGGACACAAAAGGGGTGGGGTGGGGACAGATGCTTAGCAGTAAGAACATATGTTCCACCTGGGATTTCACCTACACAATTTAGTTTTATAAGGAACAAGAAGAAGCACTTCCAGCAAAGCAAAGGAAAAAAAAGACTTTAACCAGATTGTTCCCAACCAGTTTTTTTGCATCTCTTTTGCATATGTGTGTTTATTTATTTATTTGCAGCATCTATGCTTTCTAATCAGTGTATCAGTCTTTTTTATTTGACAGAACATGTAGTTGGAAATGTTAAGGATTTTTTTAAAAAAAGGACTGAATGCATCAAACCTAGGCCTAGCCTTCTCTAAAAAATAATCCAGTGAGATCAATGGTCCTTAGTCAGGAGTAATTTTAACCTAAGTCCCATTGATACTCTGTATTGACCATGCCTAGAGCTACTAAAATTAGCTATGGTTTAAGATGTGTTTTTGATGTAGTTTCCATTGTTTCAGACCCAGAAACAAATTTACGACATTGTCGCACTCAAATTTACCAAAAAGGAAAGAGGCTGCATTAGTACATAAGAATGGAAATCTAAAAGCCCCACATAGACAATACCTTTATGAGGGTTAACTCAAAAGCTTGCATATTTTGTGAATGAATAATTAAAACTAATAAAGATATTGCATCTATAGATTTTGCTCAAATTTATATTCCCTTCCCTTCCCTTCCCTTCCCTTCCCTCCTTCCTTCCTTCCTTCCTTCCTTCCTTCCTTCCTTCCTTCCTTCCTTCCTTCCTTCCTTCCTTCCTTTCCTTCCTTTCCTTCCTGTAGTTTTTCTTGGCTTCCAGAAGGGCAGTTGATGTATGTATGTATGTATGTATGTATGTATGTATGTATGTATGTATGTATGTATGTACTGTATGTACTGTATGTACTGTATGTATGTACTGTATGTATGTATGTATGTATGTATGTACGTACGTACGTACATACGTATGTACGTACGTACATACGTATGTACGTACAGGATTGACAACACTAGTATGGCACAAGCTTTTGAGTTCACCCTATCACAGGCCTGAAATGAGATGACAAAAGATAGTGATGCCACCGATGTAAGCTGGCATCGGAGACTTAACAGTTTAGCCCAGAACTGGAGGATGTTCGCACTACCATATGTTTGGGGGTAAAACTCCCACAAGTGCTTAACAGTGGCCATTATGACTAGGGTTTTTTGGGGGTCAAAATCTAAAGCATCTGAAGGCCCAGTTTCCCATCCCTGAAATAATATAACATATTAACATCTTATTTCAGTTCATTATATTGTTGGCTGAGAGAGTAACAACTGTAAAGTGTCATGCCCCTTAGATCAGTGATCCCCAGCCTTGAGTCCCTACACAGTCTTGATCTTGGATTAAAACTCCCAGAAGCTCTTCATCACTAGCTGTGCTGGCCAGGATTTCTGTGATTTGTAGTCCAAGAACATCTGGGGATCCAAGATTACAAACTGCTACCTTAGATTATCAGACATTTGGAATGGGCAGCTCAGCTGATTTAGGAGTACGCTTGCCCCTGGAACCTCTCTGTTCAAGCCGCAGGAATCTCTTAGGAGACCTGTGGGCTGACAGACAGAACTTTGCTGACCAGTGCTGCTCTTTATAGCATCTGACATAATTAGGGTCTTGGATGGATGAACATATTTTCCTGATACTCAATGATAACAGACATGTTTAGGATCACACAGGTGAGAATGGCTTCCCTCATTAAATCTCTAAGTAGTGGAATCCATGACCTCTCATCTCAAACTAAGCCAAGTTGTGATGAAACTGAACCAGCCATCTTGCTGAAGTGCTGCCCTGCTGACTGAGGATCAAATTGTTCATGCCTTCTGACAAGCGCACGTAACCATTAAACAGAAGTTCATTGTGGAAAATCATTGATCTCTGACTGGTATTTGCCCTTGGATATTCTACTTTCACAGTGTCACTGAAGCGACCATAATGAATTTGACCAAACTCCGGGAGGCAGTGGAAGACAGGAGGGCCTGGCGTGCTCTGGTCAATGGGGTCGGGAAGAGTCGGACACGACTAAACAACAAAAATTCTACTTCCAGGTAAAAAGCATTTTGAGAGGCAAAAGCCAATCAGAAAGGAGCTATATTCAGAGGATAATCACTGGGAGACTGTGATTCAAATCAGAACACATTTTGGATTTGAAGCTCATCAACTGCCTTCTCTTTAAATAAACTACAGTTATTTAAAAACATGAAAAACATCATATATTGTTTGGCCCCAAAAGCACTTTGAAGTACCCAAGAACACACTTGAGCTGCTTATACCCATGAAGATAGGCCTTGAATGAACACTCAATTTCAACTACACCATTTTATTCCAGAAGAATGATTTTGCTAGCCCACATTCTACCTTTCACCCTACTGTAAAAGTTAGGCACAATTCTTTGAACACTGACTGCCTAGATCAGTTCTATTATTTTGGGGAATATAAATCTATTATTTTCTTTCAGGTTTCGAAGTAGCACTATGGGAACCAATACATGTATCTTGTGTGACCGGGATGATCACTGATTTTATCCAGCAGGCAAAGATACCTCATCTTCATTCAGAAGGTATAGTAGAGGTTTATAGCTGCTTACCTTTTACGCAGGACCGAAGGTCAGTTGGAGTATTTGAAGAAAGTGGTGGCACCCTTACCATTCCTGCTCGAAATGAAGCCAGGCAGTCTGCAAAAGTATAAAAAGGCTGCAAACGTGATGCACAATAAGTGCTAGAACCACACTCTCGTATTCTCAGTAACTGATATCCAAGCTACATGTTTAACTAAGTTACACAATTCTTCTTTCAGTGTTGCTTCAGATTGCAAATCAGTGAATCTATATTTTAATGATTAATATAAGATGGAGAATAGTTTCAGATAGCCTTCTTCCTTCTATCTAGCTTTTCATCATCCTCATTGTAGAACTGCAGAGATGGAAAGGACCCTAAGGATCATTGGTTCCAGCCCCTGTCAAAGAGGTATAGTGGAGAATTGAACTTCCAGCCTCTGGCTCCGCAGCCAAATACCTAAACCACTGAGCTATCCAGCAGTTCTACAACAGTAAGTGAAAACTGCATTCACCTGCAGTCTGAAGTTCTGCAGCCTAGAAGATGCAGTGGGTGAAGCGGGCTGCAGCCCACAAAAACATATGGCCGATAAACCTGTTGGTCTTCTAAGAGAACTCTTTGTTAGTTTTACTGCAACAGACTAATATGTCTACTCCAGTGCAAATTTCAAATTTCATTCTGGCTTCAGACCTGGATATGAGATGGAAACCACTTTGGTCATCGTGGTGAATGACTTATACTCAGAACTAGACAGAGGAAGAGTATCCCTTTTGGTTCTGTTGGACCTCTTGGCAGCTTTTGATTCCATCAGCTATGGTATCCTTCTGTCTCATCTCCCTGAGACAGGAGTTGGAGGCACTGTTTTTCAGTGACTCCAGTCATTCCTGGAATAGCAAACTCAGAAAGTGCTTGCTTTGGCCTGTGCTGTCACAGAGGGTTCTGTTTTGTCCCTCGTGCTGTTTAGTATCTACATGAAATTATTGCCCAGAGATTTGAAGTTCAGTATCATCAGTATGCAGATGACATCAAATGTGACCTCCTTTTCCCACCTAACTCCAAGGAAGCTGTTCCTGTCCCAAGTCAGTCTCTTATGGCAGTGATGGACTGATGAGAGCAAACAGATAGAAGCTTATTCCAGACAAGACAGAGATCTTCCCAGCCAATCAAAATGCAGATCAGGGAGCAAGGGTTCAACCTTTTCAGGTTACACTTCCTCTGAAAAACCAGGCCTGAAGTTTGGGAATAAATAATCAGTACATTGCACATGCACTGTCATACTGTAACCTGCAGGATTCTTTCCATGAGTGTTCCCCACAGGCCTGCTACATCACAGGGAAGGAAGCCAACAATCATGTGGGGAAACTCTCCACACAGTCAGGTAAGCAACTATGGTATTGACACATATGCCTCAGCCTGAGAGAGAATACAACAGAAAGGAAGCTTCTACATGGTGTATGTTCAGATCCATGTTTCAATGGAAGAATTGCTTCCAAAGATATTCTGATGTGGTGTTTCTTTGTCCACAGAAGTGCATCTCTCTCTCTCTCTCTCTCATTCTCTTACAGACAGACAGACAGACAGACAGACAGACAGACAGACAGACAGATATAGATAGCTAGATATAGATAGAGAGAGGGGGGAGGGAGGGGGAGGGGGGGAGGGGGGAGGGAGGGAGGGAGAGCAGATAGCAGACTAGGTGGAAAATTCATAGACTGATATTGTTTGTATTACAAACAAGATACAATGGTGCCTCGCTTAGTGATCGCTTCGTTGAGCGACGAAATCGCTTAGCAACTAACTTTTTGCGATCACAAAAGTGATCGCTTTGCGATGGTTCCTATGGGGTTTTTTCGCTTTGCGATGATCGCAGGGAAGCGATCATGGCAAAGCGACTCTTTTTTAACAGCTGATCGGTGGTTAAGAGGCAGCTGATCGGTGCTTAAGAGGCAGCGAAAATGGCAGCACTATGGAGGATTTTCGCTTTAAGGTGAGTTTTTAAGCCCATAGGAACGCATTGATCACGTTTTAATGCATTTTTATGGGCTTTTAAATTTCGCTTAGCAATGTTATCACTTAGCAGTGTTTTTTCCGGAATGGATTAACATCGCTAAGCGAGGCACCACTGTAGTATCAACATAGAAAACTCCTGTTGTATGTATTTTACTTTAAGTTATCTCCGGCACTACAACAGCACTGGCCATACAGATATATACTTACATGCATCACAGATAAAATCATATTATAGGATCTCATTAACTCTGTACTATTTCATTTCAGCAACTTTCCTCTTTTCTCTCAATGTTCTCCAAATATTAAGTAATAAAGCTGTAAGCACCTGAATTGTTTTAAAAAATAAGTTTTTCTTTATGAAACTTACCTAGGTATATGGGATAGAAATAATCCTGTGTTTCAAAAAAGGAAAAAAAAGAGAAGAAATTACAATGATAGCTTTAATAGCAGACACAGTTTAATTGTTTGCATTATTTAGCAAAATAATTAGAAAATAATTATGCTCTGTTTGTAATCAGTCATAAAGAAAATATAGCTATTGGTTGTTTTGTTTTGCTCTGCTTTACTAAATTGGAAGAGTTTAGAAGTTTAATTAAAAAGTAGCTTTGATCTAAATCTCAAGAGTATTTATTAAATGGATAGAGGACACAGCCTGATTTTGAAAATATTTTTCTAGGATACACCTTCCCACAATTAAGCAACAATTATCCTTTCCAATGATGCAGTCAAGGGGCTGTAACTGAGTCCACTTCAAAATCTGAGAAAGAAGCAGGGGGTTGTCTGCTCAGTTATGTTACAACTTGGCAACCCTGTAAATGTTTGGTCAAGGATGCCCATAATCTGAGGTTGCTACAGACAGTACTGTGCCTTTTGTACCTATTAGGTTCTCTGACCTTTCTAAGTGCAAGGCAAAAAATAAGATATGGATGAAAAACTTTCTAGCACATGCCCCCTGAACTTACTCCTATCTTATGTCACTGACTTCTCACTGAAAAGTGGTCCAAAGGTAGATCGCAAAATCTTATACTCACTTAGCAATCAGTGCAGCGGTTACTGCAACAAATATGCTGACACCAGTGTCCATAGAACAGTATCAGACAATAGGCTGCTGAACAATTTCACTGTTCCTGTTATCATTTTGGACACTGCCACAGAGTTAAACAGGCTGTAAGACCTTTGGAGATGCTGTACAACTGTGCAAGCTGTGCATATGAGGAAGGGAGGTGGGCTTTTATGTGCTTAGCCCTGTGACAGGGATCCCCTGTATCTCTAGGATACCCCATGTAATTTAAAACTCTGGAAAATCAATAAATGCCATATTGTTAATCACCTAGTGACTGGACAGGACACAGGAATGCCAACTAGGTCTGAGGATCCTGAGAACTCCCTTTGAGGCGTAAACTAATAATGAATTGGCAGGGCTTGAAAAATGCACTCATCCACTCGTCTGTGATGAGTGAAAAATGCTGCTCGATGAGCCTCTCTCTCTCTCTCTAATCCTGCAGTCCTCCCCTCCCCACTCCCATTGCAAAAGGAAAACTGCTTTCTTCTCGTGAAAAGAGAGTTCGAGTGGTACATAGAGATATAGCTCTGCAGGAGAATGTAGAGTAGTCCCATGCTGGAGAATATGGAGATTCCCTGCTCCCAACTTCAACCAAACGAGGACGGAACCATGGCTCCTTAAGAGGCCCTGTGCTTTTGCATAAAACAACCCAAGTCTGAGGATATAAATCAGTGATTCCCAATCTCAATAAATTGCAAAGCTATAGTCCAGTCATGCTGACTGCTGAAATTTTTGACTGACTGGTGAGACATTCTAAAATTTTTCAAGCCCTGTGAACTGGGATGTGTACTCCCTACAAGTAGCCCATTTCCCCTCCTGCAACAGGATTTCCTCAGAGATATAAACTCCACCAAACCAAAGCTGTAATTACTTTCTAATATCCATTCACACATGAAAGCACCCTACATGCAAGTTACGAAGATAAAGAGAATTACGGCTATGACAAGCAGATGCCTTTCACCGCTTGAGGCTACACTTCTTTTAAAATCATGCTAAACGAACCAGGTAGTGACTTATTGCCTAAATGTGGAACAGAGGAAAAATCATCTAAGTGTTCCACTCCTGCTCCACCCTGAGAGGTTCTTCATTGTGGGCTCAGCTGCATGACTTATCTTAAAACCCAGCACATGCTAAAGATCTCGTCAGAGGAACAGAAGGAGATGGTTATGAGATTTGCTTTCCATTCTGCATTTAGGTAACAGGCTACTAGATGTGGTCTAATTTAACTCTTAATATGGCAGGGATTATCTATCTTTTGGGGCTGGTGATCATATTTACAATTTTAGAGAGTGACTGTCTTAACAGGATGGGTGTAGCTCACTCACAAAATGGCTGCCACTCTGGACATAAACTGTCACAAACACTCATTTGGGCTGGACACCTAAGCATCTAATAAGAAAATAGAGTATGAGTGAAACAAACACATTATAGAACAAATTTGGATTGCATAATTATGTTTTAAACTACCCAGAGAGAAGTTTAAGTGCTATGGGACAGTATATAAGCAGCATACTTTAGAGCAGCGGTCCCCAACTTTTTTTTGGTCCACGGACTGGCTGGGGAAGGCGGGGCACCACCCGCGCTTGTACGCATGCGCAAACAAGCACCTTCTCTCGCACGAGTGCAAGGATGCCCAGACAAACGCTGCACCACTGTTCATGCGTGCGTGTGAGTGCTCATGCGCATACACAAACAGTGGCACGGCGCTTGCCTGGGCATGCTTGCGCTCATGCACATGCAAAAACAGCAGCGCTGCACTTTCATGGGCATGCTGGAGCATGCACGCAGGCGCAAACGGGCTGTGTGGGGGTGAGTGAGTGTGTGCAGGGGGTGGGGCGGGAGGTCTGTCTCAGCAGCCCGGTCCGGCTCAGGCCACAGACCGGCACCGGGCTGTGGACCAGGGGTTGGGGACCTCTGCTTTAGAGAGTCTACTTAGTAATTAGATGTATCATTTTATTACTAAACACAGAATTCTTTAGGATTTCTTCAAAGTTCATCATAATAGAAACATACAAGCTATTGACTCTTGTCCAATAAATTTGTGTATCTTGAATACTGGAAGGAAATGAACAAACAATTAGTGCTCTGTTAAAATTAGTTTCTGCCCTCAGAGGAGACTTTTCCTTAAGATCTCTTACTGTCTCAGGGTTATTTTCAAAGATTTCTCTGGCTTCTTCTTTGTTGCAGTACTCTTCAATACATTCCCGCTCCAAATTCCCCTTCATCCTTTCTTCCATAAAGGAATTTGCTCGACGGTTTCTGACAAGAAACTCTGATGCATGATGCTGAGATAAGACTGAATAAAAACAGGATTTTTAAAATTAGACGCTGTTGTGCAAAAAAATAAATATAATGCGAAGATTAGAAATCAAGATCCTGATGACCATGGGTGTGGACCATTGTTACAGAAGTATAAAAAATAGGGATAAAATCAAGTTTAGTTGTTGTTGAAATCTTGAAACAAGAAACATCTGATATGCATAAAGAATCTGAACATATCATCTACAAATACCTTTAGCTAGAATAATTTGGAATAAAGTTATGCTGTGCTATGAAGGTTGGAACCCTTGTGCTTAATCAACCAGTTTTGGGTTTTGTCACTTTCTTAGAAAATGATGTCCTTGGAAATTCCCTGATATTATTGTAGGAAAAATGGAATTACAAAGGGAGATTCAAAGAGAAGACAGCAGAAATTAGTACATAGATAATTTCCAGTGTATCTCTAAGACCCTAAATAGAGATCAGTGTTTCTTAACATACCACACATACTAATCACTCAGTTTTATACAATATTTTAAGAGCAAGAAATAGTTTCCCTTGACAGAATCTAACCTCTGCCCCAGAACCCATTCTCAGCATTCCTGTGACAGCCAAGTCTATGTGACATGCAGCTTATTACCCCGGCTATGACCAGCAAAGTTACATCTTTACAGTCACATTTCTGGGTTAACAAACTATTGGCCAAAATCCTGTTGCCATAAAGTTACACCATGGAGCCAGATGATGTCATCATCCAGCACTGCTAATATCTGCTTTAGATTAATTGAAAGCTTTCTATTTCTCTCTTTCAGCTTCCAAAGCTCTGCATGGCTCTTTGCCACCAGATCACTACTGGCAGGACTGTTGGCAATTTTTGACTACTCCAGGCTCCCAAAGGCATCCCCAGGGCAAAAGGGAGCCCTAGTGAGTCTTAGAACCTGAAATGTGGATATAGAAACCCTCCAATTCATGTAAACTAAATATTACCAGTGCCGGATGATGATGCCGTCCAGTTCTGTGGTACAATTTTATGTAAACAGGATTCTGCCAATATTCACTCTGTATCCTCAACTCGACATGATTCTTACCACCTTGTGGAGAAATACAGGAGTCATCTCTCTGTATTTATTTGTGAAGGAATAGATTTTGATCCATGAAAGCTCATACTTGAAATTGTTAGCCTTTAAAGTGTTGCAATATTTTGCATTCCTCCCCTTTCAATTTTGCCAACATGCTGAGACAAATTAAGACTGTTATGTCTTTGGAAATTCCTGATATCAACTAGCTCCACAGATAATTGCCAGAATTTTCTTGCAGAAAAGAAAACATTCTCCAGCTTTTAAGCGGCCACCCTCTTAAGCAGATTTTCTTAAACAGGGTTCCAGCCAGCTTGGCAGATCTCAACATTCATTCATAACCAAACATAGCCTGCCAATTTATACAGTAAATTTTGCAGCAGTAATGGTCCCAACACTGCAAAGGATGTTATAGGAACCAAACTATCACTTTAGTAATGCAACTGCAAACAGAGATGGCAAGCACAAATAGAAAGGAAGCTAATATTAAGCAATCACTAAACAAAGGATTTTGAAATATTTGGCAAAACTCTATGTTTACGTAAATACAACACATCTTTTTTAAAAGAAAACAAACACAGTGGTCATGAAAAAGACTGTCCAATAAAGACTGTGCATATTTAATAGCATGGACTTTTGAGTGTTAACTGAAAAATAAAAAAAAACAGTGGAAAGTAATAATGTTTGGGAAAGTTATTGTTTAGTCCATGCTAGCTGGGGATTTAGATTTAGATTGGGAAGGCGTCCAACATGCTACTGAGGAAGAGCGGAGGACAAGTACAAGTCGCTCCAGAGCTAATGAAGGGAGATAGGGAAAGTTACAGAAAATTGAATGTTGACTTCCAAAGAATAGCAAGGAGAAACAAGAGGGCCTTCTTAAATGAACAGTGCAAAGATATACAGTTGTGCCCCGCTTAACAATTACCCCGCATTACGATGAATCTGCTTCACAACAATGTTTTTGCGATCGCAATTGCTGTAAACCAAGGGCACGGGACGTTGAGCAGCCTCAAGGAACAGTTAGAACTGGATATGGAACAACAGATTGGTTCAAAATTGGGGAAGGAGTATGACAAGGCTGTATATGGTCTCCCTGCTTATTTAACTTATATGCAGGATACATCATGAGAAAGACTGGACTGGATGAATCCCAAGCCGGAATTAAGATTGCCGGAAGAAATATCAACAACCTCCGATATGCAGATGATACCACTCAGATGGCAGAAAGTGAGGAGGAATTAAAGAACTTTTGAATTGTGGTGCTAGAGAAGACTCTTGAGAGTCCCCTGGGCGCAAGAAGAACAAACCTATCAATCCTGAAGGAAATCAACCCTGAGTGCTCACTGGAAGGACAGATCCTGAAGCTGAGGCTCCAATACTTTAGCCATCTCATGAGAAGACTCCCTGGAAAAGACCCTGATGTTGGGAAAGTGTGAAGGCAAGAGGAGAAGGGTACGACAGAGGACTAGATGGACGGACAGTGCCATCTAAGCTACCAACTTGAATTTGACCAAACTCCGGGAAGCAGTGAAAGACAGGAGGGCCTGGCGTGCTCTGGTCCATGGGGTCACGAAGAGTTGGACATGACTTAATGACTAAACAACAAAGCTGGGGATTCCGGACGTTGTAATCCAAAGAAGTTAATTTTCCAACTTCTGATCAACTTTCTCTGAGCAGCATGTTTCTCCACCTACTCTCTCCAACTGAAAAAGAGGATAAGGTTCCTGAACCTTTAATTGGATAAGCATTCTTCCATCACTAAAATATAGGAAGACAGTGACCACTGAAATTCTATGATTGTTTCATGTAGGTGCTTCTGAGGGACTGTAGCAAGAATACCAGTTCCTTCCATAGAAGAGAAATATAAAAACTTGGTTTTCAAAGCACTGAGGGTATCGGGCAAGGTATGAGAGGCACAAGAGAGCCCAAACTGATTAATATGTAAGACTCCCTAGTGCAAGAAGGCTCTCAATTACGCTCTCCCCTTACAGATGGGACTAGTGCAGTGAGGGCTGTTAAGTATACCAGTCCGAAGCCTGCCAGTGCTCTGTTGCCTCTGCATGGCTGGGGGGTGAGCGTCCAAGAGCCCAGCCAGCTTTAGTCTCCCAGCACTGGATGAGTGCTGCCTCCAATCACAGTAGCAGGGGACCCCAGGGAGGTCTCCGATGGCAGCGGGGAAGCTCCCAGGGCTTCTCCGCTGCCGTTGGAGACCTCCTGGGGGTCCCCCGCCACTGCAATCAGTGCGGGGAGTAGACCGAGCCTACCGGTCTACTACATCAGAGGGCTTTCCAAGTGCTGACACTAGAATTGCAACAGGCTGTCACCATAACAAAGGAGATATGGGGATCCCCAATGAACGGATTTGCCCTTCCATTCCAAAAAGAAGACTCAAATCCCTGGGTCTTCCTTTCTTTAGTACCAGGATGGTAAAACTGCTAGTGAAGTTTCTTTTCATCAAACTCTTAATGCCACACAACAGTCACTAGATCTGAGCATGGCAGTCTTAAGTCTTGTGGAAAGATCACATAGATATTTGAATGCAGATCCTTATGAGGGACTAGTTTAGAGATGAAAGCAACTTTATGGCACATAACATCAAGGTGATCAAGCATACAACACCGCTCACAGCATCCAGCTTCTAAAGGCCCATTCAGATGTCTGAGGTGTAATCTTATTGGTGGGAAGGAGAAAAGTTGCATTCTGTGCATAGGGGAGACTATATTTAAAACACACCAGAATGTCAGAAGTTATTTTTTAAGAAGATGGAATACAGTATTGTGATATGGTAAAGCCAACAACAACTAAGTTATGGTAGGATGATGCAGAACTTGCAAAAGTTATTTGTTGGACTGCAACTCCCAGAAGCATTCCACCAGGAAGCCTATTAGCCACTGTAGAGGATTCTGGGACTTGCCGTCCAGAAAATATTTATACAAGGTCAAAAGCGTTATCTTGCCACTGCTCAGAGCTTGTCCACATGAACTGGCTGGTGTGGGCCAAAATAAAATCGAGTAGAGGTCTGGTATGCCTTTTGGTGTGATCCTTGTATCCCAATGGCATACGCACATCAAGCGACCCTACTGGTCTGTCTGCCAGTTGAAAAGAAAAGGAAAAGGGGGGGAAAAGCCCTCTCCTTGCTCCCTCTGGCTTTCAGGAGAATGTTTTTGATTTTTTTTCTAAATGGTGTAGCACATCAGCACTACCCTAATGCAGTTTTTTTTAAATGAACTTCCTATGCTCCATGAAGGAGAGGAAATGCTTAATTTCCCAATACTGTATCATAAAGTGGATGTTTTCTTAAGTCACTTAACAATTTTGGAAATTGAAAGAGGAAAGTAAATTTAAAGCACAAGCTTTCCTTTGGTTCATTTCCAGCAATCACACACTCAGAAAATGAAACAAAATAGGGCAACCTACCCACACCAAAAAGTATAAGTCCCTGACAGGGACCCGGAATTATTGATTACTTTATCATGTTATTAAGAGTCATTATTGTTAAAAGTGAATTTTCAGTCTGCAAAATATTTGGTAGTTTTACAGAAGCTGGGTTTCTTCTCAGTATCTGAAGATTCTCGACAGCTGTGAAAAGGTGGTGATGATGAAATTCTGGGTCCATTTGTGATGGGTAATTTTTTGTTATTCTTCCACTAGGTATATTTCAGTCCCTAAATGAGGAATAGGATGGAGACCAGAGACTCTGTATGCCCCCCAAAAAGTTTTTTGCAGTTCCCAACACCCCCTCCCCCTTTCTAGGGTTGTTCCCCATCACCAGCTGTAAAAGGTGAAATGTTGCTACTGAACACCTTTAGCATATCGGTTTTTTTAAAAAGGACTTCTGGCTACTTCTGTTTGCATTGTAGGTTTGATTAAGGCTAGGGAGACCAAACTCAGAGCAGTTTTCAGCAAGTCATTCTCTGCCCATAACTTATCTCCCAAATGCTGTAAGGAATAAATGACCCATTCATTTCTGCTAAAGCTCTTTGGAAGTAAGGTGGTTATAAATGAACCTCTCTTCATCTTCCAGCATTAGATTACAGACCTTGCATCCAATTCAACTGGCTCATGACATTACATAGAGGCTCATGGCATTATTTGGAAGGTACTATCCTCTACTAAGATATAAAATTTGAGAGCATCGGAGGAAGTAGTGCATAATAAAAAATAGGCAAAGGGCACTGTGAACCTATTCTACCTTTTCCTCATTTTTTACACAAAGATAAAAGAAGCTGTGGGAGAATAGGAGGGTCACACACCTTATTGATAAAAGCCTTGGATTTGATGCAGTAGAAGAAGCATAGGAGCAAAAAGTAGTGAAAAACCATTTGCTCCAAATGACAATCTAACGGGGGAGAACTGGTTCTTGGTCAAACAACACAACAATAAAGGGTTTTTTTCCTGCATAAAATATCGCATTAAAGCGCTACATCATGGCACTGATAATGGTTAGGTCATATTCCACAATGTCAGGACACGTCTTCATCTGCTATCCTTACTGCACTTGCTCTTTCGCCTATATGCGATACGGGCTCCCTCCTCCCTGTCCCTCCAGCATTCAGTTTAGCACTGCACGAAACTGATGGCTTTGACAGAGGGAATTGGGGGCCTGCTTAAACAGAAACGAGAACGACTTTTTGCCCCAAACTGCAGAACTCCACCTTGTTTCCTGACCAACATCAGCATCTCTACGACACACTCCATACAACGGAGCCCAGTCTCCTTACGTCTGCAGTGTTACGAACACTTCCCTGGCACTAAATCCAATTCAGCTGAGGAGGGCTCCTTTCTGAGTAAACACGCAGAGAATCGGGCTACATCTGGATGCGTCCACAAGAGCATGCCGAAATTTGTTGACTATAGAGAAACCATCCTGCAACACATCCCTTCCCCGGGTTTTTTTGTTTGTTTCTTAATTTCTGCAACGATCCCAAGAACCGTTTTCCTTGCTACGCCCTGCCAGCAGCCCGCTAGAACCAGTCTCCGAATTCACCCCCCCCCAAAGGCAAACAAAAAACGAAGTGAATCGAAAGTTCGGAAACAGACCCGGTTTTACTTACACGTCCTTGCCTCGGAGGGAGCGATCGCCGCGGCACCCAGGCAGGAAAGAAGGAGGCAAACCATGCAGGGGAGCCTCATTCTTAGAGGGAGGGCGGCGATGTGTGGGGCCGGGGTCTGTCTCGGGGGGTCTAGGAGGGGCAGGGGCGTGCGGGCATCTGCTCGCAGACAGCGGGCCCTCCCCTGTTTACACGGTGCCTGGGGGAGAGAGCGGGCGAGCGAGCGAGCGAGAGGCAGCCGGGAAATGTTTCTGCCAGGTTCCGATCGTCCTGCTGCTCCTGGGGAAAGCGGGAGGGACGGCGGGGGGGACTTGTTGGGGGATGGGGTCTGGCGGCTTGCGAAGAGAGGACATTTCCAGGAAACGTTGCTGTGTATTTCACGTGTCGGGTAAACAGGATGCGTGGAAAGGAAGACCTGAAAAGGCCGAGAGGCTGCTCAACCTCCCCCGAGCCCTTGATTTACAGCAGCTGATGAAGACTGAGCGTCTCCCATGATTTTAACTGTTTAGCATAGAATGGGATGCGAGCCTTTCTAACTATGTTCCTCTTCCCACAATTACAGGTTATCACTTGCTTTGTGTAGTTTATAGAAACACATTTTTGCTAGTTAATTCCCATTCTTTGTTATGTTGTTCACGTTCATACTTCTGTCACATTAAATGTTCTGAGTAGTATTAATCTTAAAAGGCTGCCAGTCTGCCCAAAATTAAGATAGCTCTCTAATGAAATTTAAAAGGAGATCACTGTAAAAAAATAATAACTTTACTGCAGTTTTTTAAGTGATAATGAATCAGCCTGAACAGAGTTGGAAGGCCATCTTGTGAAAACTAATATGCTGATTTATTGGATAACATTATATTTAAACAGCTCAGTGTGGTTTTTTTTATTGCTAGGGGCAAGATTCAGCTCACTGATGATGATGATGATTTTCTTAGAATTGCAGAGTGGGAAGGGATTCTATGGATCATCCAGTCTAGCCCTGTCAAGGAGGCACAGTGGGCGAATTGAACTCCCAACCTCTGGGCTCTGCAGCAAGATGCCTAAACCATTGAGCTATCTATGAACAAAGATGAATTGTATGTTCTATTTACATTTATCTGAGAGTAAATTCCACTGAATTATCAGCAAGGGTACTTTTGAGTAAGCATGAATAGAATTGTTTCTAACAGATTTATTGTGGTAAAGCTTTCATGGATCCAGCCCTGTTTCATCCCTTAGGAAGTTGCTTTTGCAAGGAACATCCACCTCTTCTGCTTGTTCACATTTATATGTTCTCTGAGGGCATTGGGCCCAATCTCCAATAGGGTGCAAGCATAGGAGTGGTATAAGCATCTGTTCTGCTAGCATTCACCTCTAGCTTAGCTTGCCCCAGCAAACAGTGGAAGTGAGCAAGCACCACATTCTTCTTACCTGCCTGATGTTTCTGATTACAGGAAGATATAGTGTGGTTTCAGTCCTCACAACTTTGAGCCTACCAACAGTCGGTGTGTGAACCATAAACTACTGCCATTTTATGCCCAGCAGGAGATGTAGAGGGATGGGTGGAAGTGCAATGGATTCAAGGAAGCAAGCACTTCTACTCTGGTTTGTAGAAGTGAAGAGGGCACAATGCTAGTGGCTGTTCCTTCCAAAGGACTGAAGGAAGGAAAAGAAGCGAACTGAACGCAACCAATCACTGTTGTGATATCTGTTCATCTGCTTGCTGCTGTGGGTTCATCACTGGATGATGTATGTGTGGGTAGAAATTTCTTGACCTTTATTACTTGCTTTGCCTTCCGAGTGCAAACAATTTATTTATTTATTTATTTATTTATTTATTTATTTATTTATTTATTTAATTAATTAATTAATTAATTAATTAATTTAATTTATACCCCACCTATCTGGTCAAATGTGACCACTCTAGGCGGCTAAATAAGAGACATGGCCAGCCCTGACAGGAAGTGCGGAGGTCACTTCAGGCAGCAGATTTTTTTAATTGCAAGGAAGATGTGGAGGTGCAGATAGGAAAATGTCAAGAGAAGGTCCCAACTCTTAGATGTTGGAGCTGAGTTCACCTGCTTTTTAGGAACTGTGGATCCAGGTTGTTATTTTATTTTATTTTGTTTGTTTGTTTGTTCTATTTGTACCCCGCCTATCTGGTCAATACGACCACTCTAGGCGGCTTCCAGACAGGTAAAAATACATATACATATAACAAAAAATGAAAATATACAGGAATAGACATTAAACAATGAACAATAAGGAATAAACAATTTATCGTTGAACACTTCCAAATCTTTATGCCAAATCTCAAATCAGCTTTTTTTTTCTTTTCATTTTTATCCCACTTTTCTCTCAGTGAAAGGAACCAAGGCAGCTGACAAAGCATTGGAAACAACCCGACTATAACATGATAAATTAATTCATTTTTTAAAAATTACGGAAATAATAATATTAAAAGAGTTAACAATACTTAACATGAGCATTTATCCTGCTCGCGCCCCTAAACAAATATTCCACGCGCAATGTAAAGCAAACGGCTTCGTTCAAGGACCCCCCCCCCCCGGACGCAGTTCCCTCCTATCCCCCTAGAAACCTCTCCCCGCCTCCTTGGAAACCAAGAGTTGACATTGGAAACCAATGGTTGCAAGTGGCTGTCAATCAAAACGTTATCAATTCGTAATTGGGTATCTTCTTTCCTTCTCCCGCCCTTTGCCTCCGCTCGGTCTTCTGTAACTATTGGAAACCAGCTTAGTTGCCCTTTTTTTTCCTACGGTCCGTAGTTTCCTGACTCTTTGGGAGACCCGGCCAATCAGCGACCTCCATCTGCATCACGTGAAGGGGAAAAAAATCTAGTCGAGGGGAACTGTCACGTGGCCTTTGCGGAAAGGGCCGCTCTGGGAATCTGTAGTGGTGTTGAGATTTCTGAGCGACGGGTGTCTGGCGGGCGGGCGGGGGGAGAAGGGGGCTGGCGAGTCCCTTGCGGAGCTGTTGCGGGGCGACTCGGAGGAAAGGAGGGTAGGTCTTTGTGCGGGTTTGGCTGTCATGCGGGGGAACGAGAACCCCCAGCGCCGCGGTGGCTAGCCGAAAAGCGGTGACTGGCCCGGGTTTCCCGCTTTCACGTTCCCCGATCCCGGCGGCCACGGTGATAAAGCGCTGGTAAGAGAGGGCTGCTCGCTGCCGAGGCTGTTGCCTCTTGTCGACAGCGCTTGCTTTGGGACTGGAATAATTAGGAGAAGTCCCGACAGTGTCACGGTGAGAGTATCTGAACAGAAGAACAACTTTAAAATGAGAACAGCAAAGAATGCGTTTTGTTACCAGATGAAGGAGATCTAGGCTCATATCGCCATTCAGTCATAAAAGGAATTCTCTCTTGGGCTAGTTGCATTTCACACATTCACTCTGACAAGTCCCAGTGGGGTAACCTGCAGGATTGGTCCATGGCAGGAAAATACCAAAAGACTCTATTTAATACAAGCTTTTGTGAATTATTCCTCACTTCTTCAGAAGTGGCTACTGTACCGGGTATGGGAACTCTTGCAAAATGGAATCAGTTATTTTTTAAGATGCTGCAGGATTGTTTATTATTCGTACCTGTTGGGGTTACCGTAGCCATAGAGACCATGTATGCCACTTTGAGCTCCGTGGAAGATCTGACGCTTTAAAAATTCTTATTTCAATGTGGGATTGTGGATGCCCTTGTTAGCATTTTTGTATGCCAATACAAACGATACCCTTATAGAGCTATGTGACACTTAGCTGCTTTTCAACACATTTAGCATTTGTTGTGAGCCACTCCTTTTCTTGAATCAGTTGTGTGGTGAAGTGAGCATTCTGAAAAGATGTACAGTACAGTAATTGGTAGAAATAGTTTAGTTATGTTGTCTCAGAATCTCAGATCCATGTTAGGAGTTCTATGCGTCCCTTTATTCTGTTAAGTTTAATGTTCATGATTCCTAAATTCTGAGAATGTTACATATTCATGTTATCATGAATGAAGCAGGATGTTTCCCAGTGTGTGTGTTATGCTTCTTTAATAGGAAATAAAGGTATAGGAGGTTGACCTACTGTGTTGCAGTTCTCCATGAGAGACCTGCAGGTATAGGGTCTGTGTATCTCCGTAAGTGATATGAGGTGCCTCCAAGTAAACCTGCTTTGTTACTGTCATAGAAAATGAAGGCATGCCAACGGGTCATCTGGTCTAGCCTAATATATTGTGCTGCAGTTCTCAATGACTGTCCTGTAGGTCTATGTATCTCCGTGAGTGATATGGGACGCCTCCAATTGTGCCTGCTATGCTAACTGCCATAGAAAATGAAAGGATACCAATGGATCATCACGTCTGACTCCACTCCTACTGAATTTGAGTTCTCAATGACACCTGTAGATAAAGAGTCCATGTTTCTCCATTAGTGATACCAGGTGCTTTCAAGTATGCCTGCTGTGCTACTTTTATAACAAATGAAGAGATACCAAGAGGTCAGCTAGTAAGACCCCTACACTTTGGGAAGCTTAACTAGTGACAAAGTAGACTCACTGAAGCATTGCTATCAGCTGGTCAAACTTGTCATCCTCCTTACACTATAGAATATAGCAAGAGTGCTACCATAATTACTTATTTGGACCATATATAAATTTCTGTACCATAATAAGTGTGACCCACTAGATCAGTAGTTCCTAATCTTGGGTCTCTACATGTTATTGGACTACAGCTCCTAGAAATCCTGGCCAACATAGCTAGTGGTACAGAAATATACATCTTGTACAGATAAATAAATATCTTGGCTCATTTGCTATGTCCTGTATTTACACTATAAGGAACAGGAGTATGACAAGTTGATTGCAACACTTCTGTGAATCTGTTTTGTCACTGGTTTATCTTCCCAGAGTGTGGTAGATGTGGGAATAATGTTTTATCTTTCTTGTACATAGAAGATAAAGGAAAAGTAAAGGAGGAGTGAAGCTCCTCAAGGAGTGCTGTGCCTTTTAATGCCTTGGTCTAGAAGAACTAGATCCCATTCCAAATGTTGTATTTCTCAGGGACATCCAGTAGGCTAATGTCTTGTTGCTTTGTTATGCAGGGGGAAGTAAATTATATAACATTCACTAGCATCTGGCTCTCAAGTGCTGGAATTTTTGAACACCTGCGCCCTGAAAGTTGTAGAGGCAACTTGTTAATTGCCAGCTAGAACTTCCTTCTTTCTTTCTTTCTTTCTTTCTTTCTTTCTTTCTTTCTTTCTTTCTTTCTTTCTTTCTTTCTTTCTTTCTTTCTTTGTTTGTTTGTTTGTTTGTTTGTTTGTTTGTTTGTTTGTTTGTTTGTTTGTTTGTTTGTTTGTTTGTTTGACTTCTATTCTGTCCCTGTCAGTGTGATCACTCTCTGTGGAGTTCACAGTGCATCAAAATATAATTACAGTCATAAAAGCAAGCACACAAATGCAATAAATACAATTAAACCCTTTCTCTAGTTGAATTGCCGAAACCTGCATTTAAATGAATTAAGCAAATGCCATCTCACTGCATAACAAAACAACAGGATTTCAGCAAATAGTGCTACATTTGTTGCTTCATAGAAGGAGCTCTTTATTATTACTGTTATTATTTTGGAAGAGGGAATGAAGTTTGGAAGCATCTTTACTCACTGTACTTTTCTACTCTTTCATGATTTTAGCATCAACACAGCCTTCAAACTGATATTTTCTTTCGTGGTCTGCCTCTAACTAGAACTCCAGGATCCATGCACATACTGCATCTGTAATTTGCTTGGTGTTCTGAATGGCTGTTGGATAGAGATGTATAGCCTGATGGCCAATTGCTGCAATTGGCTAAAGCGGTGGCGAGAACCCGTCAGGTAAACTATCAAACATATAAAATTGTCTATCTCTATCTGATGTAACTCAGGACATCATGATATGCAAAACGTATTGAAAAGATTGTGCATAAGGTAAAAGCGATTAGACTGTTGTAGAGTTTAGACTCCTAAACTGCTATCTAAATTCTAACAAGGTGTTGTTCAGTGACCTAGACTAGGGGTCCCCAAACTTTTAACCATGAGGGCCACATCATATATTTTCAAAATTTTCAAGGGCCAAAGGAACACACGTGCACACACATACTCCTGCCCACCTGCACATCCTGTGCATGCATGCCACCCTGCATGTCCGCACAGCCACTTGCCTGAACCCCACTTGCACGCACACATACCCCCTGCATGCACACACACCGCACGCACACCACACACATGCACATGGTCCCTGCACGTATGCCCTGTGCCCACCCACCAACCCACCGGGCTGGATAAAAATGCAAGGTGGGTCATAGTTTAGAAACCCCTGACCTAGACTTAGCTGCAGCGTAAACCTTTGTGATCTGGAGCCCAGATTGTCAAATATATAAAGCATTTTTCTAAGCTGCAATACATGCATTTGTGTCTGTTGTGTGGTGACAGACGCAGTGAGATCAGAGGAAAATGGAATGCCAAGATTACCAGGCTAACATTCTTTGTTTCTTCTTGTTACTGTTGTATTCTGCTCATAAACAATACAGCTTGTTCATAAAGTAGTCCTTTTTTCTGTATGTCCGACCTTACTTGCATGAGTAGAAATAGGTGTGTGCACTGTCCTGGGCCAATGTGTAAATAAAGACTGAGTAAGGTGTTTTTGTTTTGTTTTGTTTTGTTTTTGGTGGCCTTATAGCAACTACAATTCAGAGGAAGTAGCCTGTGATTTCCACTAGTTGGAATGGCAGGCTATGTGTGTTTCTTGACTCACACATGAGGAATGGGAAATTGAAATTAATAGACAGTATCAGGTAGACTAGGGAGAAAAGGTTTGATACTAGTTTCTCCCAGTAATGCAAGCTGATGATCTAACCAAAAATTACAAGATAGGTTGTTTTATTATTATATCTGAATCAAGTTTGTTCATTTGTTGTTTCCCAATAAACCAGAAGCTGACATAATGGTAATTTCTGTGTTTATAATTCCTGGCTTTTCTGGAAATGAAAAGCCAAAAATCCTGAATCACATGTAGCACTAATCTTTTTCTGGAATTTCCACTTAGTTTAGCTGTTTCAGCTTGATGTGATGAACATAGGAGCCATTGTATGCCAGCACGTTCCATATGTATTATCTCTGGAAATCTTGTTTAGTATTCTCTGCAAATGCAGCCAATAAGATGAAACACATTTTCTTGGGCTGCAATTTTGTATGCTTACTTGGTGATCTCTATGTATGATTAGGCCTAAACAGTGCCGTCTTCTAAATCTGCCAGACATTCACGGATCCCATCTTGTATGTAATAAAGATGAAAGCAATTTCATCCAGCTACTGTATTTTCAAGCTGGATTTAGAAAAGGAAGAAGTACTCAAGATCATATTGCAAATATCCTCTGGCTGTTGGAAGACAACAAAGAATTTCACAAGAAAATGTTTTATAGTTTTTTATAGGAAAGCCTTTGACCATGTGGATCATGAGAAACTATGGGTGGTTCTGACAGAAATAGGGTGATTCAGCACTTGATTGTCCTGATGTGTGCCTTGTATTGTGAACAAGAAGCTATTGTTAGAACAGAATATGGAGGTACAGAATGGTTTCCTATAGGTAAAGGTGTTAAACAGTGGTGCATTTTATCCTTTATGTATTCAATCTTTACACAGAACACATGATATGAAAAGCTAGACTAGATTCAGATGAGGAGTGAAAATTGATGGAAGAAACATCAGTAATGTAAAATACGCAGCTGATGCCATTCTACTTGCAGAAAGCAGCAATGACCTGAAACGATTTTTAGTAAAAGTGAAAGAAGAAAGTTCCAAAGCAGTATGGCAGTTGAATGTTAAGAAGACAAAAAACATGACTACAGAAGTACTACACAGAAAAACTAGTGTTGACACTGAAGAAATTGAAATAGAGATTTTGTATATCTTTGCTAAGTCATGAATCCAAATGGAGACTGCAGTCAAGAAATTGGAAATCAGAAGCCTGAGACTAGGAAGGCCAGCAATGAAGGAATTAGAAATGATCATCAAGTGTAAGGACGTGTCACTGAAGATCAAAATCATCCATACTCTTGTATTTTCAGTCACTGAGTACAGTGGTGCCTTGCTTAACGGGCGCTCTGTTTAGCGATGAAACCGGTTAGCGACGACTTTTTCAGAGTGTTTTTGCGCTTCTTTAGCGATGGTCCCTAGGGGCGATTTTCGCTTAGCGATGGTTGGGACCATGCTTCGCATAGCGATTAAATTTTGGGTCCCCTGTTTCGCTTAACGATGGTTTAAACAGCCTCATGTTTGCTGTTTTTAAATTTTTTACTGTTATTTATAAAGTTAAAGTTTACTGTTTAAAATGTTTGAAATCATAAAGTGCACTTAATAAACCCTTTGTTAACCAAATTTGACTTTGTTCTGACACTTTTTTAATTTGTTGTTTTATTTTTTCCCCCATTGAGATGCATTGAATAGGTTTCAGTGCATTTCAATTGGGGAACCGCGTTTCGCTTAGCGATGTTTCCTGTGGCAATTTTTGCTTAGGGATGGCAATTCGTTCCTATTGGAATGGATTATCCGGTTTTCAATGCATTTCAGTGGGAAATTGCGTTTTGCTTAGTGATGAAATCGCTTAGCAGCGATTTTTTCGGAACGAATTAACATCGCTAAGCGAGGCACCACTGTATAGGTTTGAAAGCTAGAGAGTTAAGAAAGGTGACAGGAAAAAATAAATTCATTGGAAGTGTGCTGGAGGAGAGCTTTGCAGATACCCTAGAGTGGCAGAAAGATGAACAAATCAAGCCAGGACTATCTCTAAAGGCAAAAATGTTAAAAGCAAGGCTGACCTACTTTGGGCTCATCATGAGAAAGCAGGATTATCTTGAAAAGGCAATAATGCTGGGAAAGGTGGGAGGCAACAGGAAAAGAGAAAGACCAAATATGAGATGGATTGACTCCCTAAAGGAAGGCACAGGCTTGCATTTATAAGAGCTGAGCAGGATAGTTGAGGACAGCACATTTTGGAGATTGCTCATTAATGAGGTTTCTGGGTGGGATGATGTTATGATGGCACATAACAACAACGGCAACAACTGACAGGTGTCTTTTTAGTTATTTGTGTAATTTTTTAAAAAAAAAATATTTGTTAATTATCCTCACGCTCAAGAAAACAGCCAAACAACTGTGCATGTAATAACTGTTATAATAATAGTGTATTAGCCCAAATGGATTTATATGGCTTTATTTTAAAAAAATCAAAATGCAGATAATCTTGTAATCCAGAATATCCTATAATCTCATAAAAACTGCTTTAAAAAGCAAACTTGAATAACAATCATTTTGAAATTGTAGATTGTTTTGAAAGGAGAGGATTTTAAAAAAAAACCTTGGTAATTTTAAATGAGGGCTTTTCTCTAAGAAATTGGGGGATGCAAGTACATAAAGCAGACTCTTTGAAGGATCCTTGTGTAAGTGTTACAATATTAGAACCATTCACAAGATTAGACTTCTGCATCTCTTCCTCTTTTCTAGTTTTATACAGTGGTGCCCCACATAGCGACGATAATCCGTGCAGCAAAAATCGCTGCAAAGCGATTTCATCGCTATGCGGAAATAAAAAGCCCATAGGAATGCATTAAAACCCGTTTAATGCGTTTCTATGGGCAAAAAACTCACCTTTAAGCGAAAATCCTTGATACGGTGGGCATTTTCGCTGCCCGGTAAGCGAGGAATCCGGACAAAAACACAGCAGGCAGCCATTTTATTTACCCGGCAGCCATTTTGGAACCGCCGATCAGCTGTTGGAAAATCATTGCTATGTGATGATCGGTATGTGAAACAGGGTACCGATCATTGCAAAGCGATATTTTCCTATCTAAACCATCGCAATGTGATTGCAAAAACGATCACAAAAAATTAGTCGCTATGCGGATTCGTCGTTAAACGAGGTGCCCGTTAAGCGAGGCACCACTATAGTTTGATTTGAGACAGGATCCATCTTGGTGTTTTTACTGCCACTGATTGGCTCATGAATATGTGAGAAAAAAAGAAAGTGCTTCTGAGTATGTACGTGATGGTGCCCTTATAGCAAATTAGCATGATCTGTACATGTACTTGACTCAACTCTGGGAAGCAGTGGAAGACAGGAGGGCCTGGCGTGCTCTGGTCTATGGGGTCACGAAGACTCGGACACGACTAAACGACTAAACAACAATAGTACATGTAGGAATGTGCCAGTTAAATGTATGCTCACTCACTACACTTTAATATAAAGGACTGGTAACACTTCTCCCTATTCTGCATTATCACTATTTCACTGCAACAACTGTATATTCTAGACCTAAGAAACTGTCATCATACAGAATGGTATCTGAATGATTTTTCACAGTTTTCACTTAAAATATACTTTAAAAGCTAATATTCAGATATATGGCCTAATGCTAAAATTGTTATACTTTTGTAACCTATACCAGCTCTGGGAATCCCAAGTGGCTTGCCTCTTCCTTTTATTACCCTGTTATGATATGTCTTTCCTTCCACTTCATATGTTTTCTTCATGTTTTATCTCTGACATCTGCTTGATGTCCCCCTTCCACTGCAACACTTTCACGTCACTGTCCGTCAGTGTCTTTGGTCTGACCTTTGTCTGTTCATGTGTATCTAACACTTTGCTGTCAAAATGATTCAAAACCCAGTACAGTGGTGCCTCGCTAGACGATGTTAATCCGTTCCATTGAAATCACTGCCTTGTGAAAACATCGTCTACTGAAAAGCGTTTCCCAATTGGAATGCATTGAAACCCATTTAATGCGTTCCAATGGGGAAAATAGTCATTGTCCAGCGAAAATCGCCCATAGGGAAGCCATTTTGCGAAACGCCGATCAGCTGTTAGAATCGCTGTCTTGCGAAGCTTTGGTCCCGAAAACACCCATTTTGCGAAGATTGCCCATAGGGAAGCCATTTTGCGAAGCCACCGATCAGCTGTAGAAATCGTCGTCTTGTGAAAAAACAGTCCGCGAAGCACGGACCAAATCATCGTCCAGTGAAATCCCCCATAGGAAATACCGTTTTATGAATCGCTATAACGATCGCAGAAAGTCAATGTCTAGCGAAAAAAACGTTTTGCGGGGTAATCGTCTTGCGAGGTACCACTGTATTGACTTCTTTCCTTTTTCCTGACCCTTCACAAGGTTCTTGCCTTTACTTTTGGAACCCTGAATAGATTTGCTTCCTTCTATTTTCTGCTTTTATATCCCAATACATCTGGGGTTTTTTTTGGGGGGGGTTGTTCTTTCATTGTCCAGCTCAGCCTCTGTTATCTATCCAGAGACTTCCTTCTCCTTGAAAGTATGACTCCACACTTACTGCTGCATTTGCCATCTGAAAGTACAGGACCTTCAACATTTTTCTGCTTGACCAGGTCTCAGGCTTCCTTCAAGTCCTCAACATTGAATCGTTCCTAGAAGCTTCTGAAACACTTTCCTAGTTCTAATACCCTAATGTGCATGTAATTTATATAAGTACATATTTTTCTCCCTGTTTACCCCTGCTTCCACTGATGTCTTCTGCTGTTCTTCTGTATCTACTTCTGACTCTTAAGTTGAGACTCTTGGTGTAGACACGTAGCTTTATAAATTGCATGTGATATAGGGGGCTCTAGTGTGTAAATTATTTAGAAAAGTACTTGGTAATAATTTAAAATATTTTGTACAATACAGTAGCATCATCATTATTTTAGAGCTGAAGAGTTGGAAGGGACTTTATGAATTTAGCCCCTGTCAATGTGGCACAGTGGGAACTGAACTCCAAACCTCTGGCTTCACAGCTATTCTGCAATTCTATGGTACATAACATAAAGAAGAAAAGTCTAACAATACTTTTTTCTTTGTATAACTTGAAGGAAAGTGACGTTAATCATGGTGGGTCTTGATAATGCTGGGAAAACTGCAACAGTGAAAGGAATCCAAGGAGGTGGGTAACATCTTTATTTTGAATTTTTCCCTCAAAAAACTTTCTTACCAGTTATTCATAGAAGCTTCCTTAACATTTATGTATTTTCAACTTTATTCTACTTGACAAAAAAAAAGCCTGATAGTTAAACGGTGTCGTGTGATGCTCTTAAATTAAAAACAAAACCAAAGAAAGCAAAAATTCCAAAGACTGTAAAGAGGACCTTTCCCTTTGTCAGTTATGTTGACTATGAAAGTAATGATTTACAATTTAACACTTTTAGAAATAAATTCTGTGCTTCACCCTTCCTTAAATTGACTTGGAATAACACTGAACATATGCTAGCAGAATGTGTGCACTTGCTTTTGCTGTCTGATGCAGCTTATATTGGAGAATTTGGTTAATGTCTTTTATAGTTAGCAGAGTTTCAGGTGCAAACAACAGCTGCACAGAGAAAGAGTGAGAATAGTTTAAGTCTCAGTGGCCCATCTCTTTTCACAGTTACTAGCACTTTATTTGTTTAAAAAAATCACTCTGAAAGCATTTTAAGTGGAAAAACGTAGCATCTTAAATACCAATTGCTGTTTATAAGTTACAGTCAATAGAAAAAAATGGAGTGTCTATACATGCAGTTCCCAACCTTGGGTTCCCAGATGTTCTTGGACTACAATACTCAGAAGCTTTCACCACTAGCTGTGCTGGCTAGGATTTCTGGGAGTTGTAGTCCAAGAACATATGGGACCCAAGACTGGGAACATCTGCATTAGAGCAATATAAAAGCAAATGCTTCTACTGCATGTGTGCTGCACTTCATTGCATACATCACCATTCTGCCCTTCTGACATCATTGTAAAGCCACTACTGTGATGTTTTGCACTTTCAGAAATGTTTGGGTCAAGGCTATTGTATATATACTTATGAAAGAAGGCAGAATATCTTATGTTGGCTCCATATATCATAAAATAGAAAGGCAAGATATTTGGTTTTGTTGAGATTTTTGATGAATTGTTGATATAAATTTGTCTCAATTTACCGAATATATGTTTTTAGTTTAATGAGACATTTCACTCCTTAGGTAAAAAACTAAATGTTTTCTTCTCTACCTCTTTCCTTTTTAATTTTACATATGTAGTAAATCCTGTTCGTTGAAACACACAGTAACTAGTATAGGCGAGTAAATTGTTTATAAAAATCAATGCTGTAGGTATAACCACTTTTATGATATTGACTCAGATTATAATTAAGGGGGAAGCTAAAAGAAGTAAATCTTACATGCACAACAAGAGCCATTCTAATGATATTTTAATATCCCCATTTATAATTGGGGAGGTGGCAGTTTGCCAGATCACATTTATTCCTTTAACCATTAAAAAAAAACCTCTTTAGAATCAATTTCTGCCTCTACCAACTTCTGTAAAATGTCAAAGATGCATGCTTGCCTCATCTTTATTTTATATATCTTCGGAATTACAGAATGAATGCTGTCTTTATATTGATAATATGTTACTGTAAGAATGAAGTGACAAAGTTAACAAATTTTATGATTCAAAACACAACTATTTCATTCCTTTAGTTTAAAGTAACCAAGGTGTTTGTAAATGAATGAATTCTGAATTATTTAAACTTATGCTAAGGTGTCTCACAACTCATACTTTAATTTTATCAGAGTCTCCTGAAGATGTGGCTCCAACAGTTGGTTTTTCTAAAATTGACCTTAAGCAAGGCCGATTTGAGGTCACAATCTTTGACTTGGGAGGCGGAAAGCGAATCCGGGGTATCTGGAAGAATTACTACGCTGAGTCCTATGGGATAATATTTGTTGTGGATTCCAGTGATGTGGAGAGAATGGAGGAGACAAAAGAGACGATGTCAGAGGTTTTAAGGCATCCAAAGATATCGGGGAAACCTGTATTAGTGTAAGTAGCATAAATTAACAAATATTTATATACTGCTCCATTAGCTCAATAAATGTACGTATATCTAAAACATTTGGAGCTTGTGATACACTCTCCTCTTTAAGCAGCTTTTAAAGATTTGTTTATTTCTAAGCATAAAGGAACAGAACAGGGAGATCACCCTCTATTGTGCTGTTCCTGAAATAATTAGAAATAATATGTTTGATAAGGATTAGCTCTTTTAGCTCTGTGCAGGGTGTATTGAAATGAAATAGATAATTTCCCCATATTTTCTGGGTTTTTTGTTTTTGTTTTCCAGCACTGACTTTAGTGGCAACTCTTAATTGTTTTGAAAAATAGAATAATGGAGACAGGTAACATGACCATTGCATATGTATAACCTCATCACATTATTAGCACATATTCAACACAAGAGGGTGCAAGTGATGCATTGTCAGTAGTCATTAATTTCAGAGAACTATTGAATGATTATCTCTCAATATATTTCTCAAAAATATTCCCATCTCCTAAGAGTATGCTTAATGTAATGGCATAGCAGAAGGTAAATGCACTGTAATTTAGACACCTACAGAGTCAAATAGTTGTCAGCCTGTGCAGAAGATATTAGGGAACATCATCATTATCCAGTTTAAGTCTACCAGTTTTAATATAAAAGATGTCTTGATCAGGACATCAAAACCACTGGGACTTCCAAGGTCTTACCTTTTGGCTGGATCACAACCTACCTATTTAATCAGTTTGTAGGTGTGGTATGTCCTTTCCTATATAATATCTTTTGCTTCTTCCTTGGCTACTACCAGAAGTATGTTTTAGTTAAGATTATTCTTAATTTATGTCTGGAATTGTTTGTTTATAGATGGGTCTTTACAGGTGGAGATTTAAATCAATGTCAGATTGTTATTAACAAATATTAACAAAGATTAGTGTGTCTTTAAGTACTACGTGGTGGTACATAAGCAGCACACTTTTTTTGCTTTAACAATAAACATGGCTCAGAGATTTGTTTAGAATAAATTACCTATAGCTGACATTTGTCACT
The DNA here is from genome assembly GCF_051106095.1 of Pogona vitticeps. Taxonomy (NCBI): domain Eukaryota; kingdom Metazoa; phylum Chordata; class Lepidosauria; order Squamata; family Agamidae; genus Pogona; species Pogona vitticeps. The sequence goes on along the minus strand of NC_135785.1, from coordinate 223,127,417 downwards.
TTGATTCCTTGAAAGAATGATACATGCTTATACACCTACTGTTGCAGTATTCACTTGAAATATAGCAAATGAATATGTTTCTAGGCAGTTATCTGCACTGACCTATTTAAGCTAGCATAAGTTTGTAATATTAGGGTATAAATAACATTCTGTCTTTCTGGACTTGTACTGATAATTATATTTTATTATCTCTGGAATGTTAGCCAATGTTTCTAAAAGTCCATCAGTTTTCACAGTCTACAAATTGTCTATGTTTACATGTATGTGTATGTAAAAACATTTGTATGACATATATGAGATAAGCAGTAAATAGTTAAATTGGCTCTGGAGTCTTGCTGTTATCTAGCACGGGTGGTCTAGCTGAAGAAGAATTCCCTCTTTTTCTAATCTTGTATTACTGAAAATATTGTCTGGTAGCAGGTGTATGTACACCCTCCTGTACTGTCCTTCACACCTCAGAATATATGGCAAGATTTGTTATTTATTTATTTATTTTATTTTATTTTATATCCCGGCTATCTAATCAATTAAGATTACTCTAGGCGGCTGACAACAATAAAACAACAACAATATAGTTAAAACAATTTTACAAAGGAAAAGTTGCAGCAAGATGGGACAGAACTAGGGAGTGGAAGGAAGGGGGATCAGGAACTGACAAAGGGGAAGGCCTGCCGATACATCAATGTTTTTAGTTGTTTTTTAAAAATGCCCAGCGAGGGAGCTGCGCAAATATTAGGAGGGAGGTTATTCCAGAAGCGAGGAGCCACCGCCGAGAAGGCCCGATTTCTCGTCTTCTCCTTCCGGGCCTCCCTCGGCGTTAGGCTCCTCAGCCTCACCTCCTGGCTCACGCAAGTGGCACGGGTAGATCTTGGCGGGAGAAGGCGTTCCGCCAAGTATCAAGGCCCTAAGCCATTTAGGGCTTTATATGTAAGCATCAACACTTTGAAGTCGATGCGGAAATGGATGGGCAGCCAATGCAATGCGGCCAGAGTGGGTGAAATGTGTTGGTATTTTTTCACACCACTAAGAAGTCTGGCCGCTGCATTCTGCACCACCTGTAGTTTCCGCAACAGCCTCGAAGGCAGCCCCATGTAGAGCGCATTACAGTGGTCTAATCTTGAGATTACGAGCGCATGCACCAACGTAGTGAGCGCCCCCACCTCGAGATAGGGCCGCAGCTGGGCTATCCGCCTAAGATGGTAAAAGGCAGTTCAGACAACCGATGCCACCTGGGATTCCATGGTGAGCGCCGGGTCCAGATGGATCCCCAGACTGCGGACCCCATCCTTAGCGGGGAGGGTCACCCCCCCGAAAGTGAGGGAGTTTCCCAAGCCCCCGACTGTGGGGGCGCCCACCCTCAGTACCTCCGTCTTGTCCGGGTTCAGCCTAAGCCCGTTCTCCTGCATCCATTGTAGTACGGTCCCCAGGCAGCGCTGAAGGGACAGAACGGCATCTCCTGTGGTAGGTGGAAAGGAGATGTACAGCTGAGTATCATCAGCATACTGATGACACTGAGCTCCACATCCCCTGATGATCCCCTCCCAGTGGCCTCATATAGATGTTAAACAGCATTGGGGAGATAATCGACCCCTGTGGAACCCCACAATTGAGACTCCACGGGGCCGAAACACTCTCCCCAAGCTGTACTCTCTCATACAGGTATGCAAATACACATCAAGATGTCATAGTCATATAAAAAAATTAAACCATACTTTGAGTTAGAACATTTCTGAGAATGAGAATTTCAGAAGGACTGCTACCTTCAGTTCATGCAGCAAGAGAACAGGATTTAATTTTTGCATTTGTTCATCTCTGTTCTCATTGTTTTCTTTCTGAAAACAATGTACTGTACAAAATAGAGTGTTTTTATAGGGTCTGTTTTAACTTGGTTTTGATTAATTAGCACTGAAAGCAAGTTTGGCATTTGACAATATCAGGACATCCTATGCTATTTAGTTATTACATGCGGATAATATGTTCCTCTCAGTAATAGGTTTCAGCAGCAAATCTCAGGCTTTTTTTTTTTGTTTACTGTTTTATTTTTGTTCCCTGGGTCTCTTTTACCACACCTTTTCAACCAAAATGGAAATGAGGGGTGCTCAAAGTGGCGAGACTGCTTGCTAGCAAACCCTCCTTACTAGGCATTGGTATTGTTGGTGTAACTGACACTGGGTCAGTATATGGCCAGCTTATTGGTCTTGATCCAATAGTTGAAGACCAGCCAAGTTATATATTAGACACTGCACAAATTTTATATATGCAGCATTAACTCTGTTCTAGTGCAAGCTGATTAAAGCCTCTGTGAATTTTAATTGGAAAGGTGGGGTACACATTCTAAAAATATGTATTAAAAGGAATCTATATCAGCCCTAGTTTTTGTAGAAAGACAGCGATTTGAATTGTAACTTCACTGTGTGTCTGATTTAATAGGGTAGGTGAAATTTTGTCATGCATAAGCCAAAGACAGTACTTCTGGCCACTTTTTGAGCTACAGTGGGGCCTCGACTTACGAACGCCCCCTACCTACGAGCATTTCGACTTACAAGCAGCTTCACTCACAAAATTTTGCTTCGACTTGCAAGTGGAGCTGCGACGTAAGAACAGGAAAAGGCAGGGGGGAAAGGGTGGCTGCTCTGTCCTCTGGCAAGCCCCTCTCAGACTAGCAGCCGCTGTTGCTGACTCCTCAGTCCCCGCCACTGCCGCCCAGTGTGAGTGCCGCTCAGGGACTGACTGCCGTGCCTTCAAGATCCTTGACAAAGGTGAGTCCCCCATGCCCGCCAGCTGTGCACGGAGGGAGGATGAGCACCGCCGCTAAACTTTGCTCTGCTGCCGGGGGGTGTCTGCCAGAGGTGGACACGGACCACAGCCTGGCCAACTTTTGCCAGCCCCACGGGGAAAGCGGGTGCCGCAGAAGGAATGTGCTGGGGCTGGCTGGGGCTCCTGGGTGCGCTCCGCTTCCCTCGGCTCCGCGGGGCACCTAGGATCCCAGCACCCTGCGCGCAAGTGTGCCCAATGACCCTGGGGAGGGGTTCTTGCCGCCGTGGGATGGGGCGGCAGGGAGGAGGGGGCCTTGCTCCTGTCCCACTCGGCCGTTTGTGTGTCTTTGCGGGACTTCCTCCCCAGACAGGGGCCAGCCTTCCCCCCCTGAGATGGTGAGGTAATGGGCGGAATCCCAGAAGCCTTCCGGAGGCAGCGCTGGAAGCCCAGTATAGGAGGTTTAAAAATGGAATGCCTAGTGTCAGATACTTGTTTGATGGTAAAACTAGGTGGGATTAACTATATATTAATCTAAACTCTTCACAGAGATGTGAGAATTTTAATTCTGAAAACAAGATAATAGATAATTTACTCTTTAGTAAATGTGTTTTAGGATTTTTGCTTAGATTCAATTATTACTCATCGTGTTAAATTAAATTTTCTTTAATCACCTAATATACATTGTCACCAAACACTCTGCTATTCATTTTTAAGGGAGCTTTAACCATTAGAGACCTCTGGGTAGTTTGGGCGGCATATAAATTGAATAAATAAATGAATAAATAAATAGTACCTGCAAGAAATCTGGATAGCTCAGGTATCTGACAGCAGGGCCTGAGAATTTGATTTCCCACTGTTCCTCCTTAAAGGAGCAAGACTCGGTGATCCATAAGGTTCCTTCCAGCTCTGCAATTCAAAGATGATGATGATGATGATGATGATGATGATTACAGTGGTGCCTTGCACAACGGGCGCCTCGTAGAGCGATGAATTCGCTCTACGAGGCCGTTTTTGCGATCGCAAATGCGATCGCAAAACGGTGCCCATATAGGCGGGAAATCGCAGAACGAAGGGCGGTAAGCTGCTCGCTTACCAACCTTCGCTTTGCGACCCGCCAATCAGCTGTTCCGCGGCTTCAAAATGGCCGCCGGAACAGCCGAAAGGGGCCGGGGTGCAGCGTTTTCGCGCCCTGTAAGCTTCCAGCAGCGTTTTCGCGTGCTCCCCTTGCTTACCAAGGGCGCGAAAACGCTACACTCCGGCCCCTTTCGGCTGTTCCGGCGGCCATTTTGGACCCGCTGGACAGCTGATGGCAGCCATTTTGGCGCCCTCGTTGTGCGAGGGGAGGGCGCGAAAATGGCTGCCAGCCCCTGGGAAACATTGCACAACGATAAGTATTCTATGCCATTGGAACGCATTAAAAGCTGTTTAATGCCTTCCAATGCCTTTTTCTGTTCCGTTATGCGATGTTTCCCACAGCGAAGGTTAATCCGGAATGGATTAACCTCGCTGTGCGGGGCACCACTGTATTATTATTATTATTATTATTATTATTATTATTATTATTATTATTATTATTATTATTATTATTATTATTATTATTATTATTATTATTATTATTATTATTATTATTATTATTATATGTGACTATCATAATGTATTGAGACATGGCTTGACACAAATACTATTCTTTCCTCTGTGATATCTTATTATTTAATGCTGGTAACTGTATCTTGTTAACCTTTGCTTGAACCATACAAATTGAAGCAGACTCTCTTAAGTAGGTGGAAGAAACAGCATCAGTCACACATTAGATGACAGAAAGCTTGTTTTTGTTTTCCATGTATGCATATTGGAAGTGTCCTAGCAAATTCCAGGGCCTCAACAGTGTATCTTTATAACACAGATACTGTAAATGAAGTACAGTGGACCCTCTACTTATGGAATTAATCCATATTGGAACGGTGGCTGCAAGTCGAAAAGTCTGTAGGTCGAATCTCCATTGAACTACAATGCATTGAAAACCGATTAATCCCATAACCAGCAGTTTTTATTCTATTTTTGTTCCATTTTGGTTTGTTTCTGGTCTGTAAGTCGATTCTCTGGCTGCAAGTCGAATCTAAATTTTGCGGCCAGAGAAGTCTGTAACTCAAAAAGTCTGTAAGTCGAGCCGTCTGTAAGTCGAGGGTCCACTGTATATGAACAATTGTAAGTTGCAACAAAATCTTGCAGTCTATTAATACCTTACTGCTAGGGGAATGGGTGTTTACAACTCTCGACTGTCTTGAATGGGAGCCTTGGAATATGGTTCATATTTCTTCTGCATAAGGTTGGATTAGATTTCAATGATAGGAAACATATAAAGAAAGTTTTTCTGTCTATCCTCTATCCTTTCCTATACGTACTGGAAAACTGCCACAGAATTATGAGGTCATTTCTGTTGCACAGGAAGAGTTTTAAGACAGTGATGTGATATTTTCTCTCCTTTTGAACAGGAAATAATGCTCCCTGAATTAATAACAATTGCATGTTGTGAATTGAATTCTGATTTATGGCAGCCTTTTCCAGGGTTTTCTACCATTCCCTTCTTTCTGGGGATACACTATGACTGTGCAGCTTGCCCACGGCCACCCAGGCTGACTGTTATGATAGGAAAAGGGCACAGTGGGGAATTGAACTGCCAACCTCTGACTCTGCAGCCAGATACCTAAATCACTAAGCTATCCAGCCAGCTACCCTGACTTAGGAGTGTTTATGATTTTGTGTATGTGTGTATGTATCAGACTAATAAGAAAGTGAAAAACCAGCTATTTGATGCTCTTGCTAGAAGGGAACACTCTTTTTAAAAAAGAAAAACAGACTCGTAACCTGTAACTTGTGTAACAAGTATACATAATTCTTCCTGACACATACTGTAAACCTGTGCATAGCAGGAGAGGAATGCTGATGTGTTTGGTAAACCAGGGCAAAGAGGCATAATACTGCATGCTGCTTTTCCAAAATCTTTTTATGAATCTTCAGATGCTTATATGTTTCTGTCAACCAAAATTACCTAGGTTTTTTATTTCCAAATAGAAAATGCATATACCCCATATCTATAAAAATAAACTTTGTTTATGCCTTTTCCTCATCAGAAATAGTTTTCTTACCTTTGAAGCTTTGTTTCTGTCACCATCCCTGTCACATAGTCAGGAAGAGATAGATCAATAACATATCCTCCCAGGGGGAAAAAGTTGTTTTGATAGAATATACATCTTCTTATTCATCTTAAACATATTGGCTATTCCTGAATTTTCCCAGGTGCTGTTAGATAGAGTGGTGCCTCGATTTATGACCATAATCTGGTCATAAGTCGAAGCACCATTTCCCATAGGAATGTGTTGAAACCCCATTAATCCATTCCAGCCAAAGGGGAAAAAAAACAAAGAAAAATCACTGCAAGACTAATTGGAAACACGTTTAATCCCTTCCCGCTGAATTGGGGGGGGAAACAAGCAATCAAGCGTGCAAGACCCATTGGAAATGCACAGAAAACAAACGGAACAGATTGGAAATGCACAGAGAACAGAGGGAAAAGGTCGGAAATGCAAAGAAAACAAAGGAAAAAGCAAAGGAAGCATGCAGGACCCATTGCAAATGCACAGAAAACAAACAGAGCAGATTGGAAATGCACAGAGAACAGAGGGACAATGTCGGAAATGCAAAGAAAACAAAGGAAAAAACAAAGGAAGCATGCAGGACCCATCAGAAATGATAGGAAAACCCCAAAAAGCAACCAAACCCCCCAAGACCCATCAGAAATGGGGGGAAACCCAAAAAACAAACCCCCCAAGACCCATCATAGCACAGAAACATAACCCCCCAGCCTAAAACCACGCTGCAAAAACATCCAGAACAGTTTTTAAAAGCAGAAAACAGCACCTTACTTTACCTAATAGACAGTCCCAAGTCTCCCTGCAAACACACAAACACTCACTGAGAAGGAGAAGCCAGGCAGTCCTTCCCGGATCATACTCACTCTACCATCACGGTGAAAGAACTACAAAGAAGCAGCCTCTTTTGCCACCTACAGTTAGCAATTTGAATTTCCCGCCTTTTCCCCGTGCCTTTTTCTGTTCGTAAATGGAAGCTCCAGTCTCAAGTAGAAGCAAAATTTTGCGACCGGAGCTGTTCGTAAATCAAATTGGTCATATGTAGGGACGGTTGAGCGAAATCACTGTAGAGTGAAAATGTCGTCAAGTGAAATAAAAAAACCCATTGAAACGCATTGAAAACCATTCAGTGTGTTCCAGTGGGCAAAATACCTGCTCGTCCAGTGAAGATCCTCCATACGGCGGCCATTTTCTGGTGCCTGTAATGCGAGGAATCCGTCCCTAACACAGCGGGGAGCCATTTTCTACAGCCGACGGCCATTTTGAAACCCGACGATCAGCTGTTTGCTGATTGTCGTAAAGCAAAAAATCGGTTGCCGAAACAGAGAATCAATCAACGTTAAGCGAAATTCCCCCATCTAAACATTGTTTTGTGATCCGAAAAGTGATCGCAAAAACTTCAATGTTAAGCGTATTCCTCCATCTAAACACCGTTTTGCGATCGCAAAAGCAATCGCAAAAACCTCAACCTTAAGCGGATTTGTCGTCAAGCGGGGTAATCGTCCAGCAGGGCACCACTGTACTTATAGAAATATTATTTGCACAAAAAAAATGCTAGAAATGAAATGAAAACAAATTCTGCAGGCTGCAAACACACATATTCCCTCCACATCCATATTCTGTTTCTCTATTGGTCTAAGGAAGCTGGGATAAATAACTGTAATCTCATCATATATCTGAGTGTTTTTGGGAGAACCAAATCAAAAATGTGAATAAATAGGAATATTTTTATGTAGATGTGTAATGAAGTTGCTTTTCTGCTCAACCAAAAGGAGCATTTTTTCTTACTGTCACCTTCCACTTGTAGTCCCTGCACCATGTTGTTGTTTAGTCATTTAGTTGTGTCCAACTCTTTGTGACCCCATGGACCAGAGCACGCCAGGCCCCCCGTCTTCCACTGCCTCCCGGAGTTCGGTCAGATTCAAGTTGGTAGCTTCAATGGCACTGTCTGTCCATCTAGTCCTCTGGCATCCCCTTCTCCTCTTGCCCTCACACTTCACATCAGGGTCTTTTCCAGGGAGCCTTCTCTTCTCATGAGATGGCCAAAGTACTGGAGGCTCAGTTTCAGGATTTGTCCTTCCAGTGAGCACTCAGGGTTGATTTCCTGCAAGATGGATAGGTTTGTTTTCCTTGCGGTCCAGGGGACCCTCAAGAGTCTTCTCCAGCACCACAATTCAAAAGCATCAATTCTTTGGTAGTAAGCCCTCTTTATGGTCCAGCTCTCACTTCCATACATCGCTACTGGAAAAACCATAGCTTTGACTATGTGTACCTTTGTCGGCAATGTGATATCTCTGCTTTTTAACATGCTGTTTGTCTATGTTTGTCATCGCTTTCCTCCCACGAAGCAGGAGTCTGTTGATTTTGTGGCTGCTGTGACCATCTGCAGTGATCATGGAGCCCAAGAAGTTAAACTCTGTCACTGCCTCCATATCTTTCCCTTCTGTTTGCCAGGAGGTGATGGGAGCAGTGGCCATGATCTTAGTTTTTTGATGTTGAGCTTCAGACTATTTTTTTGCACTCTCCTCTTTCATCTTCATTAAGAGGTTCTTTAAATCCTTCTCACTTTCTGTCATCAGAGTGGTATCATCTGCATATCTGAGGTTGTTGATATTCCGGCAATCTTAAATCCAGCTTGGGATTCATCCAGTCCAGCCTTTCTCATGATGTATCCTGCATATAAGTTAAATAAGCAGGGAGACCATATATAGCCTTGTCGTACTCCTTTCTCAATTTTGAACCAATCAGTTGTTCCATATCCACCCAATTTTGAACCAATCAGTTGTTCCATATCCATAGTTGTTTCATATCCATATCCCTGCACCATATATCTTAACTATTCTGAATCATGTGAGTCCCTTGTCTGAGCACAGTTTTGAGGTTCAAGGAATGGTAGAGTTCATTCAAGAAAGGTTGGAGCCCATTCTTTTGTTTCTTCACTTAGAGATAAGCCCTACTGAGTTCAATTGTTACCTTTCCCATGCAACATAGTGTAAGTTGTGATCTTTGCTGCCTTGTGTTCTGTATGAGAGGAAAACACGCTATTCTCCATCCTTTCCACAGTATAAATCTACCTAATCCGTGGAAGATTTTTTTACCTAATAGTAGGTGTTTTCAAAGCAGCTGCTGCAGGTGGGGCAGGGGGAAGACAGATGGCTTCATTGTTTACTTAGAAACAACTACTGTAGTGGGGTGGGGCAGCAGTAGAGGCTTTTTATTTTCTTTCCCTCTCAGAGCACCAAGACAGGTCTCTAAACATTGTTTTTACTCAAATTCTAGAATTTTACTGAGTGCATCTGAAAAACTCCCTTCCTCCCATTATATTAACTTATATCAGCCAGGGATAATTGAACTTATGCAAGAGAACTGATATGGAGGAAGAAAGATAGAAAGATATGTGCATCAAGGATCGGAAGGCAAGAAAGAATTTTCCTCAGTTTGCCTTGTAGCTTGTACTGCAATTCTGGAAAAATACTATCTGCTCTTCTTGTTGTTGGGTTTGCATCTTTTTTTAATCTTCACTAGTTTTATCACTTTTTTGGTGTCTTAGTAACTGAGAATCTTCACCTTCTTGACCCTTTCCCCCCCTCTAGTCTACCTATAAACAGGATAGTATAATATGAGTCTTGTTTAGCTGGTTTTTCCAAGGCTGTTGCATTTTAAAACATGTTTAACTACCTGTTTTTTCCCCACAGGCTACGGAGACTTTATAGAGCTGCAGCATTGTTGTGCCACATTAAAAAATGGCCTCTTGGTTTTGTGTAGGCCCATTCTATAGAGTTGTACAGTTTTCTCTGTCACACCTGTTTCTCTATCTGAAGTTTGGATAAGAAACAGACTGAAAATTTGTTAGAGAAGACAGATGTCTAGGAGAGAAGGATTGCTTTGCGTCACATATAGGATTATGTTTGCTACCTGTGTAAATAGATTAATTGATAACCATTCTTAAGAACCTCATGATAGCATCTGTGTCAGTGTGGGAAGAGAACAGAGTTGGAGAACTTGTTGTCCTTTATATGCTGGTGAACACCCAGTTCATTTCAACTTTAGCTATTGGTAGAGATATAATGGAAATAATAGTTAACCAGCATCTGGATGTTCCTTATCCCTGAAATATAACTACATTATGGAACTATTTATTTATTTATTTATTGGACTTATATACCGCCCCATAGCGCTACAAGCACTCTCCGGGCGGTTTACAATTTAATTATACAGGCTACACATTGCCTCCCCCAGCTATGTGAAAGTAAGAACAATTTGGGCATACTGCCTCAAGGTTTAAGTTAAGCCATTAAAATCCATGTTTTCATTATCAGGTTCTCCAGCGCAATTAGATTATATATTGCTGCTTTAGGTATCAGCGTCTGACCCATTCACAAGTGTAGAATCTCTTGCTGTACATTGTATTTTTACCATAGCTATTCATTCAAAGAACTTCAAATTACAAGAGTGTGAATTTGTTGTTCTCTATAAAAGCTAATGCTTTATTTTACGTAGACATGTTTGCTCTGAAAAAAACAACTTGTGTGGGAAAATAACAAGAACTATTAGAGCTGAATAATAGCAGCCAGTACAGCCACTCAGTTCATACTTTGCTTTTCAGTCTCTGATACAAAAACTCCTCAGGTCTTAAAAAGCAAAATAGACATATAGTGCAGTTAATTATGAGTATTTTTAAATGATTAGATTTCTTGGCATAAAAACTAGAAGGGGATAATCAAGGCCAAGAGTTCACTTATATACTACAGAGGGACAGTCACAATTTTGTGCCTGTGTTCAACAGTAAAATGTGAAACTGCTCTCTATTTATCCTATATACTTAAGTAATTTTAAAGCACTTTTATTACTGTATGAAATCATTATATTTTGTCAGCTATACTGCATATATCAAAAGCTTCATTAAATCAGCCTACAGCAAAATGGAAGAACCCAAAATTCTTCCTGTCCTTAAAATGTCTAAGATTTTTGTTTAATTGGGTGAAAATTGCTCCTTGTTATTCAAACCTACCCGGTGCTTAATGTTTTAGCTATACATTTCAAATCTGTTACTGTCTTTCCCAGCAATTATGACAAAACATGATTTCTTTCTATTACTCTAATATGTAAATTGGCAACATTGTTTAATTTAATCTTTCCCACACATACAATCATGGTTGTCTCACACTAGTGATAGATTTGCACTTTATATAGTATATAGTATTCTCTGTCTTGCCTACAGGATGAAGATGGATTTGCGTTTTAAATAAATTAAATTTGCATTTGTGCAGTGGGGTAATTTGACATGGAAGTGCCACTTAAAAGTGGTCTTACAGGGAAAAGCTGCTAATTTATGCATAATTATTGGCTATATCTTGACCTTTTCAGTTGCAAATTAAGACCACTGCAGTGCAAGGCTCTTAACAAAGTTACAGGGATCTTTGATTTTAAGTTGGGCTTGTGCTATTTGTCTTACTGAATTTTTGTGTACTTAGAACTGGGGAAGAGTGTATTTGTGGTATAAGCTAACTGGGAAAATCTCTTGTTAATATACCCAAAGCCTAATAATTGTTTAGTTACACCTCTGCTCTGTTGCCTGCTTCCTGCCTGTTTCAATACTTATAAATAAAACATTATGACTAGGACAGAAAGAACACCACATCTGTCCTGAGGCAATGATTGCTTTAATCTCATGTTTGTGAAACAATAGCCCTTCTTTCTGTACATAGCATTTTTAAATCTGAAAGTTTCAAAAGGACTTTCCCAAGCAGTATGGTGGTGGCATGTTTAAAAGGAAGCAAAGTCAAAAGAGAACAAAACACCTTCCTGATGTTGTGTCAGCCTTTTTCAAAACTAGATTTTTTACTCTTGGCCTTCATACACAGTGTTTGTGCTGTTGTTGGCTTTCACAGGTGCTTGTATCAGAACCCTGTGAACAGCTACAAGTCTTCCCCATGTGTACGCACATTTGCCATTGTATGAAGCAAATATTTATGTACTTGCTAATTATCTTACATGTATCTTGCTTATTAGTCCTCAAAAATAAAATGAACTACCACAACTAACAAATGTTTAAGAAGCACAGAGAACCTCCACTGCTGGGATAATTTGTATTTTGCACCAGGGAATATGCAAATACGGGTGAACCACATGAAACATTTATAACAGTTACTTTTTAAAGCATTATATACATTATGCATTAAAGTTTTAAATAAAAACTTTAGTTACACATGAACAAGACTCAAAATATCCTGAGAGCTGCCACTTCTGACATGCAGAGGACTCCATAAATGACATAGAAGAGAATGTACAATATTTAAATAGTTCTAGCCTTCATTTTATGCATAGTGTATCTCACTGTTTCTTCAGCCTTTTAACCTATATCAGTTTAGCTGTCATGACTGAACAACCTTCAGCGGTCTTTCAACAAAAATACCACCGTCACAAATAGTTTGAAACATTCTTCTCTTAGAACAGGTCACCAGTTTTCCATGTAGTTTTCATAACTCACTGAGCACCTTTCAGATAATGTTGACTTTTAATTTCAGTTACTATAGGTTTGCAGTTTTCCTTCATTTGAAAGCTGTACAAAATTGCTAGAAGCATTCAGACATTTCTCAAGGAAGTAAATTGAATTTGTATTCTGTTGTGCCTGTTTCCTCATGCACCTGTTTGACATATGTGTTCCTCATAGTGTCATTAGCAATGTTCCCTCTAATTTTCAGCCTTAATGGGTGGGGCTCTGCCCGTCTCACATACAACTTCACCCCATCATGTGTGTGACTCTCCTCCTAAATGGGAGACTGGAAACTATCACTGTGGGTGTGCGGAGAGGGGAAGAATTACAGGCCCGCACCTTAGTGGGAGCTTTGGTCATTAGTAAACTGATACGTACCATGCCTCCTTTTACACCTAGCCCAATATTACCCTCTTTTATAAAAAATAATACCTTAAAAAAATATTATACCTTTTCAGTTTTAGAACAAAAGAGCCGTCAGGTAGGTGTTAAAATTGTGTCATGTGGAAGTTGACAAGGCTTCCCATTCCTTTCCTATTCTTTCTTCTGCTTCTTAGCTTTTGTTTTGTGTACTTCACATGGCACTTCAACTTTGGACATGTCACTTGAAAAGAATAAAATAATAGCTGTGACATAATGTCATCCATGCCTGACAGCGCAGCTATTGTCCTTGTAACGAGGCTGCCTTTGGTCGGTACATGCTAGTTCCGGGTGAATACAGGGAAGACTGAGTTGGCCAGAAGCCTTGTTATTTGCAACAGGGACAGCAGCAACAGCATAATACTCTGCAAGGATGTTTCTTTCGATACTTGGCTGCCAACCCAAACTTTTCTCCTGACATCTGAACATAGTCCTGTGTATTAGTCACTTCCATTTCAATGCTGTTGATCATTTCTCCTTGCTCTTCTACTAGAAGTGAGATTTGGCCAAAAAGGCCCTTTAACTCTTTCACCTGATTTTCCAAATTAACCAATTCTCTGTGTCTTTGCTCAATCTCAGATAACTGAGCTTTGGTAATCTTGACCTCAGTAAGTAAATTTTCATTGAAGATTTCCCATTTCCCTTCTTGAACCATATCATTCAGTTCTTCCTCTGACACTTCTCTTCCAGCTACTTCAAGCTGGCGCATAATAAAGCCTTTGCATTTTTCTTGCTTAGCTGTTATAGCATTGTTGTACAGAAGCATGATATTTTGGAAACGGTGGAATAGAACTGCTCGCTGAGAGCTAAGAACTCTTCCAATAGCAGATGATGATCCATGCTGTTTTTCTGCCTTTTTTGTTGTTTTGAACAAGTCATCAAGGCACTTATTAATGTGCTCTGCTTGAATTTTTATCTCTCTTGTGGCACTGCACTCTTTTTTAAGCATGCTGAATCTTCTCATAGAAGCTATCAGACTTTTTTGCTGTTGGCTAAACTTCTGAACATTTGTAGCCAAGTGGTTAATATCATTGTGAAGTCGCTGGATTTCAACCAGGTACCTATCTGTTACAGGCTCCTTTTCAAAAATGATAGCTGTTTGTTCAAATTCTCCTTGTTCTTCTACCACAACACCAGGAACACGGCTGTTTTCTTCGAGTAGTTGTAGCTCCTTTGCTCTCAGTTTAAGCTCCTGAAGACGATCTTTCATCTTCTGCAGAATTTACTGCAGATCTCTTACTAATTCAGACAATGGTGTACACCTAGGATTAAAATTTGCTTCTGTTAGTTGTTACAACTATGTGAGGAGAACAGAGATAAAAGAGAAAGTCAAAATAATGCACAAGCTGTAGAAGTCTGCTACCTATACTAGCAAACACCCTTCCTTTCTTAGGTCTTTGAAGCACTTTGTCACCAATCAGCCAAAGATGTTCCTTTGAGATATAGGTGTGATATATGCATTGCTGTTGACAGAATTATGCTCATATAATACTCCATTTTAGTATGTCTGACCCTTGTTTTTGGCAAGCTGAAGTCATCAGCATATAAGAGGCATCTTGACACATGTACGTAACAGTCTCCTCCCCCAATCATGAGTTAGAGCTGTTTGTAGGCTTGCATAACTGTCCCGCCCTGTTTATAGGCTTGTATAACTGCCCTGCCTTTCTTTTTTGTGAGTTAACCATGATATTTGTGGTTTCTAATAGAAGCTATGGTTAACATTTACTTATGCACATGTAGTATTATGTTTGAAAAATTGTTTAAAAAGAAGAAAAGAGCAGGAAAGAGCATGCAATCTCATGGCAGTCTGGTAGTCCTGTCTAGGAGGCTGTAAGCACACCTGTACTTAGGCATTGCCTAAGGAGATCTGCCTCTCCAAAATCCTGAAACACTTTGTGAACTTTGAAAAAAAAAGTCATATATTAACATGGAAATGCAAGATATGTGTCATTTATTTACATCCCCCATCCCCACAAAGAAGCTAAAAATAAGTTTTATAAAATACAGTAAAAACTGATCCCATAAAATTTAAAGTAGTGTATGAAACAAGCAGGCATTAAAACATAAATAAAACAGTCCAGTTTATTTGTTTTTAGATCCTAGTAATTCTTCTTTGAAAATTGTTATACAGTACAGTGGTGCCTTGCATAGCGAGGTTAATCCGTTCCGGTTAACCTTCGCTATAGCGAAACATCGCTGAACGGATCAAAAAAACTCATTGGAACACATTAAACATCGTTTAATGCGTTCCAAATGGGCCGAAAACTCACCGTTCAGCAATGCTTCCTATGGCCGGCAGCCATTTTTGCACCCTTGTTAAGCGAGGGGAGGGCGCGAAAACGCTGTGCGCGGCCATTTCGGGGCTTCCGGCGGCCATTTTGGCTGCCGAACAGCTGATTGTTGGGGCTTCGTTTTTGCGAAGATCGGTAAGCGAAACGCTTACCAATCTTCGCAAAGCGAGTTTCGCCCTATCTAAGCGTCGTTGAGCAATCGCATTAGCGATCCCAAAAAAGGGATCGCTATGCGATTTCGTCGTTGTACGGTCCGCTCGTTAAGTGAGGCACCACTGTATTATGTACAGTACATACATGCCACTCCCTATTAGAAATATTTGTTTTAAGAAGAAAGCCTGTCATAGGCTGTAAAATTCAGGTATGAACAAGGGCAGTGCTGGGAGGTGGTAGGGATTTTTTTTTGTCACAATTCATTCACAAAATCTCCTTCCCCCATCCCCCAAAGACCTTATTTCAGGGGTCTCAAACATGCGACCTGGGGGCCACTTGTGGCCCGTCGGATGATAGTTTGTGGCCCCTGCCTTGCCTGCCCCCCGAAGCGCCCATGTGGCCTCTGCTGTCAAGAGTAAAAAAAAGCCTCGCCTCACTCACTGGCTCTCTCCAAAGACTGGCAGGCTGCAGTTCTGGATGGAGAGTGCAAGAGATGCTGTCTTGGGGGAGAGCTGGCGAGCGAGGCACACTGCTGGCCCTTTCCCCCGAGCTGCCACTGTGTGATGCCTGAGAGCGGAGCTCGCTCTCAGCCCATCCTTGAAGAGCGCCTCCAAGCCACCAACAGCAGCTGCTGCCGCCGCCTCTTCCAGGGAAGTGGCTCTCTGGCTCTCTTTCTCTCTCAGCACCCCCAGCACCAGCCCAGCCAGCAGCCGCCTCAGCACCCAGAGGTGCTTTGTCCTGCTTCAGCCGCCTTGGTCCTGGAGGCTGCCTGGGCTCGCCTCGCAAAGTTTGCTCCTCTGTCGTGGTGGAGGTAGCTGCTGCTGCTGAGTGCGCCTTTTTTTGAGGGGGGCCTCAGAAGAGGTATTTCGTCCATTAGAACACATTGAACTGGTTTTCAATGCATTTCAGTGGGTTTTTTACTTTCGCTTGATGACGATTTCGTTCTACAGTGGTTTTACTGGAATGGATTATCCTCGTCAAGCGAGGCACCACTGTATTTTAGAGCTTTTCTGTAGATGGTAGGAGATGACTGCATGTGCTTAGTTTTCTAAGCTATGCACTACAAACTCAGAGCAATGTTATATACCCTATGTAGAAATCATACAGCCTTGTGGGCCTCAAGGCAGCATATGTACCTTCCCCAGCTCTCTAGAGTGCAGGTATGGATATAGCAGATGAAGGGAATTTTATTTAAAAGGCAAGAGGATTGTGTCTCCAGGTTCACCGATCACCCCACACTTTAATTTAGTAATAAATAATCTACCCTTATGCAAGCAGAAGTGCTTTTTAAAAAACTAGAAGCAATATTTCAAGTACCTCCTATTTCAAATAGAAAACTAGGAGAGGAGAGTCATGGAAGTGGAGAGATGGCCCCTGGAGCTTATTTATCCCTGATCATATGCTACCCCCTCTCCCCATTTGTATAGAGCACTTCTACAGGCACTTCAATTCTCATAGACCACTGGTTGAATAATATGACTAGATCATGTGAAGATTCAGTCCGTTGGGGACCAAAATACATTAGCAGTGGTATGGAAATTCCACTGATAAAACCAACATGTGCAGAGTTAAATTGATTTAAATCAAATTGATCTAAACCTTAATTGGTTTAAATCACTGCTCAGTCTCAATTTAGTCATTCAGTTCCCTCCTTCAGAAGTGCTTTCTTGTTTGCTATAACTTCTTGCTCACATTTCAACATCTACAGTCCTCTAGCCATTGCCCGGAAGTCTGCACTGTGAGATATCTAAGGGCATTACTCGGTTTACACAAAGCTTCAGACAGATAATAAGTAGGGTTTATACTCTAAACAAAACAGTATCACACAAGGAAACTGTTCAAAGCAACTTTGGAGATTTAACAGGGCTTCTAAGAATGTTAGATACTGTATCATTGGGGAGAGGAGCTCCATGAATTACTTCATTCGGAGATGGAAAACTGGACTGCTCAAGCTTGTTATTTTTCATCTTCATTTATTGCTGTTAACAGATGTGTATCTCTGGAGCTACAAACACTGCTTGAAAACTAATTTTTCCTGATTGTATCTGTTGGATTGGCTGAAGTCCAGTCCAGTAGTTAGTTAGAATTAGAGTGGGCCACTGAATCAGTGTAAGGGTGTGACTACACTGAAAATTCGATTTTTAGCAATTCAATTTGTAGCCTGTACTTACTACATTTGAAATCACAATCAGTGTTCATACAGTGGCTGTGGATTAAATTTGTAAGATTTTTTTGGAAAAAAAATTGAGGGGCAGATGAGGAAGAAGAAAGAATGTGGGGACATGTTCCCCCTTGTCCTGAAAATTATGCCCCAACTCCCTACATACCGAGATGCTGGAGAAATTCAAATCTGGCTTTGCGTTATGTGGTCAGTAAAAATACTTCAAATTCACTCATTGTATAAGCAGAGCAAATTCCACAGTACTTAATCATGTAGTTACAGCCTTACTGTGAGCAAATAAAGCATTTGAAAAATAAAATGTGATTTTAATTTTTAAAATCCAAGTTTCACATTTCTTTCAAAATCACTGATTTTTATTCACTCTGAATATATGTCTACAGTATGTGGTATTATAGGTGTTCAAGTGGTATTATAATCAGTGGAACCTTTGCAGTTTTCTTTGGAATAGCTGTCTAAAGAAAATTACTTCTTTTAATGTATGGCATAATATAGTTTCTTTTAAGTGGAATTCTTATTTGAATTCATAACATAGGAGTGGAAGTACTCTGGAAGTTGAGTCATGGCAACTGGACTTCTTTCTTATTAGGTTTAAATGTGTTGCTACTCATCCAAGTAGTTTCTTCAGTTAGAGGAGGGTTGGTAGGAGATCCCTGATATATCCTCCATGTTGGTTTCACTTCCTCCTGGTCTCAGTAGGCTCCTTAGAAGGACAAAGAACTGGGAGTGAGTGAAAATTCCACCTCTGCAGGCCTTCTCCACCCATTGTTATGGGTTGTTAACGGCCATTAACAGTGGTCTTTCTGGTATGTGTGGTCCTGAACTTTCTGGGGACAGATGAAAGGGCAGCAAATAGGAGACAGATTGTCCCTAAGGTCTCCATCCCTGTTGAGTGAGGGATTTTCTGTATGCACATGTATGTCCTCCCTGGCCCCTGTCTCAAACCACCTATCTTCTATATCCAAAATGAGTACATTTTGGTCATCAAATGAGTGTCCTTTATCATTCAAATGAAGGCACACTGCTGATTGTGGTCCTGAGCCATTGCCCCTCCTGTGCTGGGCCATTCTCCTATTTAATGGCTGTTTGGTTTCTCCAGTCTGGAGCTCCAAACACATCCAAGCTACTTAGATGAATAGTGAAACGTTTCAACCTAATAAGAAAGCAGTCCATGACTCACCTTCCAGATAACCTCACCTGGATGACTGAGAATTGTCACAGATAAACTGGAAGTACTATTTCTCTGTCATTTTTTCAAAGAAAAATGGAGGTAAATACAAGGGATGCATGGTACCTTGTTTACAACTTTGTCTAATAACTCAAGGGCTTGAAAATTCTACAGATATGGTTTCTGGCCTGGGATCTGTGTTTCATAGGGATTTGAAGGAAAATATGAAACAGTAGGAATTACCTAAATTAATTGATATAACTCCTAAATATACCCTATTAATCCCCTCAAGGTTGTCGTCCCTTCAGCTTAATATTGAGAAATACAGTAATTTCCAGTGACTCTTTGTAACCATCTTCTAAAGCACAGGTTCCAATCTGATCTTCTGAAAGTATTATGAAAGTCCTAGAATTTACAGAGCTGATATATTTCAGGGCCAATTTATGGACAACAGCAGTTTACAAGGAAGAAGGCAATGTCAATCAGTTTTTATTCTGAGAATACCTAACCATTGCAAAACTCTGTGATTCCCATATCCTACAACGTGATTTAGCATCAGCAGCCTTTAGTAATGTTGCAAAACTGTTTTTGGCACAGTTTAGAGCATTCATTGAAAAGTTCATTTTGGGGCCATGTGAACATGCTTAGGAGTGCTAAATAAAGATTTCCTAACAGTAGTATGAAAATGCCTTTCACAGTCTAGTATGTGTTTTAGCAACATTAATATATTTAACAACTCTGTAATTAAATGACAAATTGTATTATCAATAAGCAACAAAATAGAGCTGTCTCAGATTGAAAAGATAATTATTTTGAAAGAGAAAGGCTTTAAAATGTGTGATTACTTTGTTCTGTGATGTGTTTTTTTGTATGCCACTGTTCTTGGGGGGGCATGTTTATGTACATATGTAACAATATATGTCGTTTGTGGCTTTTGTTTGTTTGTTTTTCATGAATATTAAATAAATAATGGCCCAACTCCCATTGTCTAGTACAGTATAGTAAATTACGTTAGATTAGACCTATTGAATTAGTAGGGATGTAATTTCAATTTTCAGAGGAGTTGTTAAGGATGCTGGAGCATGGTTAGCACAAGTATAGTTACTGTAACTGTTATTGTAAGGAGTGCATGAATAGGAGTTTCCTTGCTCCAGATGTATGAACTTAATGATACAGGGTGGAGATCAGTAAGTTAACACTCCCACAGAAAGATACTGTATTGTGATTCAGAAATTAGGAGGAGTTTGCTATGCATTCTTGCTTACAGTGAAACTAGATTTGCGGTTGTCAGTTTGCAACAACAAAAAAGAACAGACTGGTGCTAACAGTACAATGTTCAGAAAGACCTATGAATTGAGCTAATATCTACCTGAGAAACCTATTATTTTTGCAACTATTATAATTGCATTTTGCAATATTGGTTGGATAATTGTTAAACAGTTTCTTAGGGGTTGAATTAAAGTAGGACTTATATTTTGCAAGTATTGGGAGTTTATGTTGCACATGTTGGAGAACAGATAGGGTTTCTCATTACGTCTATATAAAGAAGTCAGGGATTGAAGCTGTGACCTTCTGCATGCAAAACATATGCTCTCTGTCAACTCTGTATTGAGTGTATTCTGGGTATTACAGAATCTTTTGTAATACAGAGACATTTGGAGCATTCACAACATACATGTTAACATAGAAAATAATTTTCTGCTTTGTGTAATTCGGAAACATCTGATCTGCAGTATTCACATTCATAGTCCAGTAGCAGACACATTTGATTACAGTTACGGTTATTACTAATACTGTTATTATTTGTTCAATGTCCTACCTGAACCAAATGTCATAAAATCCTACAATTTTAAAATAGACCTTATAAAGGGGACCTTGTACATAGAGATAAAAAAAGCATTTCCTTATGCTAACTCTGTAGCTCGCAGCTCTATGATGTAGCTTAATATACAGTATTGTTCTGTCTTTAGTGATTCTTGTTCAAACTGCCCAACTCTTTGAATATTAGGGAAATACCAGATTAAAATTCATTTTGAAAGTTATTACGATCCTTATGTTCTGTCAGAGCATAAATGTTGACTGAAAGAACATCCACGTACAATACTAGTATTTTTCATAAATATGAGATGATGTCATCTCTGTCAAATGTACACATACACTCCCTTTCCTATGATTGCTAAATTAAAAGTGCTGAAGTTCTCTGGTAGTAATAAAGTTCACATAGGCAGTTTGTAACATATTACGGATTTTTTATTTTCTTGATTTCCTGCTGTTTTCCAAGTATTAGAATAGATAATCGTCCATAAATCAAAAATGATTTACAAGTTCTTGTATAAAATTAAATAAAACCTGCTTTGTTTAGTTTGGTATTCTTAACTTTACAGATAAAGTAAGCCAATGCCCTGGAATACAGCTTAACGTAACTCTTCTGTTTTAAAATTAGAACTTTGTGCAAAGAAAGAGTTGGTTGATTTGAAAAATTTAAAGTTCGCTCTCATCTTTAAGTTCCTTTTGGCACACTTCCAAGAGAAACTAGTTTAGGTGCATAAAACTTGTCTAGCAAATTATTATTCATCTATCTCGGTAATAAACTTCTACAATCATATCTATGAAAAATGCTTTATAAATTTGTGGAGGGCAGGCACTACTTTTGTGACACTTGACAGTTAAATTTCACACAGCCTATTTGGTATTATTTGAGGTAAAATAAAAGTAATCTGCTTACCTTTTTTTAAGCTTCTTGTTCTCCTTTAGAATCTGGTACTTTAAGATAATTTGCAATATCCTTCTGCGGGTAAACAATAAAGCTGGAGTGTGAGATCCATTAAAACAGTTTCTGCTTGCTTAATCCTCCTAGACTTTAATAATCACTTGAAAAGTGCATCTTTGAAAGCTATTGATCATGAGAGTCTTGACGGGTTATGCTGTACTACAGTACAACAGCAAATTGGTTACTTTATAGTTGGGGAATCTGGTTCTGCCTGTTAAGAGACCCAGCCCTGCTTCCAAGGCGGGCCGTTCTATTTTAATTAGCCACCATCAGGAAGTGCCTGCCTGGCTGTATTTTTGCTGTACTTGCTGACTTACTGTAAGTGAAAATATCTATGGCCTAATATGATTTTACTTTGGGAAAAGAAGTCCTCTGATTATGTAACTAGATAATTTTTGTAGACAATGCTTCTCATTTTAAACAGAGAAAATATGACGATAGAGAAACGCTTCTAGTGTATTAGCTGGGGTCATCAAGCTCTATACGTACATGTAGGAGGTGGACAATTTTGCTTCGGGTGCTATCTCTTCACAGCTATGTAAGAGCCAGCTTGAGATGGCCAACCTTCAGCAGAGATATGGGGGCCAATGAAAAGCTACTGCGTAGAAAACCCAATCTTTTGAACACAAGTTACACAAGATAATGTAGATCTGAACTCCTTAAAAATAACTTACAATGTGAAATGCATTTTGGTTGGTCTCAAATTAAAAATCAGACCAGAGGGTAGAATCAGATGTTCCTCCCTGAGCTCTTTGGAGGAAAGGTCACATATAAATGTAACTTTCAACCAGGAAAATGTAAAAAAAAACCCCACAAACCTTATGTTGAATGACATCTGGCATATTTTCTGATACTATGAGAATTTTGATGTCTTTCAGTACATGTACCATGTTGAAAGAAATGTTTGTGTGAAGAAGCAAAAATGTCTATAGTGTACCTAGAGCTAGGAAACACATGTTCACAACCACTAGAATATTTATGTCAAGTAGCTGTCAGTCCTTTTTTTGCAAAAAAAATATATAAACAAGTTGTCTTTTCAAAATACTGCTACTGTTGTTTCCAATTAAAAACAATAAAAAAACATTGTTTGATCCCACCTCACCCCCATCAACAAACCAACAGAAAGCCTGAAAGGAAATAGCTGTTCTTGTTTATTTGCAAGACGACCTCGTAGGTTGCCGCCCTCAAGCCTTGGTCCTGAAGAGCCAGGTCTAAAAGGGACCAAGCAGTCAAGAACTATTGAAAACAACCTGTCCTCTTCTTTCCACCATGGACATTCCCAGAGTTGGAGGGGGGGTGCGCTGCAGAAACAGGAGCTGTGGTGATGTTTCTCTTTTTACCTCGAGTTTATGTTGGCCCTCAAACTTCTACAGGTTTACTGAAGGCATTTCTGTGCTTCTATTGAAGTACACTCTGAAGTGTTTAAGAAGTGCTTTGGGAGAATATTATGATTCATTTAATCTTCAAATTCTAAGCATTGTTCAGTAGGTGGTGGTGTCGTCTTCATCTTCAAATATGCAATAGTTATGCTCAAAATCTTTCTGAAAGACCAATTCCTCTGAAGTACATTTTAATTGCATTGCATTTCTAGATTGTAGAACACATAACACAGAAACATCTGTGGTCAGGGGTCCTTTCTCTTACCCCTGCCTTTACTAGTGAAGACTGACTTATCTCATAAACCCAGACAACTATGAAACAACAGTAATTGAGGCAGGGATGCATTTCCCAGTCTCACTCACCACATCCAGAACACAGCAAAACAATTCGAAGACCTGTACAATGACATTTGTACTGTTGATGGTGCTACTATGGATTCATTCTGCAATGAATTTTGTCTCTATGAAGGACTCCTTACTAATGATGGGACTTTAATATTTTAAGAAAGGATTGAAAGTAAAAGGCCAAATCTATAAACTTCAGGCTTTTGCAGATGACTTAGTCATTATACTGGAAGACCCAGTGCATTCAATAGAAGACCTGATGGCAATGTTAAAAAACTTTGGTGACATGGCAGGAATGAGAATAAATCAAAAGAAAACAAAAATACTTACTAAAAATATAAGAGAATAAGAATGGCAGAAGTTAATAGAGAAGACGAACTTCCAAGAGGAAAAGAGAATTCAATATTTAGGGATACAAATTACAAAGAAGACCAGTACTGTGGGGAAATTGTATGCCTTTAAAATGTATATATCTATGGCAGTAGCAAATGTATATTATAAATGTATTTAAATGTATATATCTGTATGCTAGTAGCAGACATAATGCCCTAGCTGCAAGACACGTACATAACTGCTAACTTCCAGTAACGGATAAATCATTGACCTGCTGTCTATTGTCTCTGGGTAATGTAGTTAAAATGTCTACCTGAGGAATGTTTACATTGGCTGTGTATTTGAAGTTAGCTGTGTCTGTTTACTATTAACTGTCTGTTTACCAGCCTGTCTGTTTACCAACCACTCTGTTTACTGATGCCTGTGTATTCAGGAAATTAGTTACCTCTGTATTGATTAACTAGAGCAAATGTAGTAGGGGGATACAATAAAAGAAGAGGAGGCGGGGGAACGGGAGATTCCGCCTCTGAACAGCTGCCATACACTCGAGTGTCCCGTCTTTTTTTTTCCCCCTTGCTGGTCAAGGAGAAAGATCCCTGCCCTGAGGCTTCATCTGCAAGACCCCTACTTTCCTTCATCTTGCAGATCCCGACACAGTACATTATTCAAAGATAATTATATGAAATTGATGAAGGAGATACAGAACAATTTGGAGAAATGGGATAAATTACAATTATCGTTGTTGGGAAGGATTGTGACGATTAAAATGAGTGTCTTACCAAAAATCCTATTCTTATTCCAGACATTCCTATTATATTAAAACAGTCCTTTTTCCAAGAACTTAATAAGATAATCATGAGATTTATATGGCAAGGAAAAAAACCAAGAATTAAAATTAAGGCAATGCAAGATGCTAAACAGAGGGGTGGCTTTGGTCTTCCAGATTGGGTTCTGTATTATAGATCCTGTATTTTAGATTGGATAAAAGAATGGATAACTTTGGAAAATGATAGATTACTTAACTTGGAAGGACACGATTTACAATTAGGCTAGCATGCTTATCTATGGTATAAAAAGGATAAAGAGAAAAGCATTTTAATTTACATATGATAAGAAAAGCTCTATTGGGAATGTGGAGGAAGATTATACAACAAATTTACTACAAAACACCTGTATGTGTGTCACCTATAGAGGCCTTTACACAATGTAATCTCATGACAAAAGCAAAACTTTTAAGATACCAAGATCTATTTAAAAAGGATGGTGAATTAAGGTCTAAAGAAGAGCTAGAGTAACAGAATATCTATATAGACTGGTGGTCCAGAGCACAGCTGGAATCTAGATATAAAAAAGACAAAATAGAAGGTTTCTACTCAGAACAAACGATGTTTGATAAGCTGTTATTAGGTTCAAAAGCCAAATTGTTAAGAAAATATATAACTATCTGTTAGAAATTAAAATGCAAGATGAAATGGTTAAAAATGTGTGACTAAGGGCACAAAACATAGGGCATAATATTGATATTGATCAATGGTTGAAAATATGGCAAAGTAATATAAAGCTTACAAGATCGGTTAATTTTAAGGAGAATATATACAAGATGTTTTATAGGTGGCATATGACTCCAGAAAAATTGTTGAAGATGTATACAGATGTATCAAATCTGTTTTGGAAATGTGAAGCACAAGTGGGAAGCTATTATCATATGTGGTGGTCATGTAGAATAGCGAAACAGTATTGGAAAAGAGTACATGCTATGCTGCAACAAATATTGCTCTGTAAGGTGCCATTAACCCCAGAACTGTTTTTATTGAGTATGATACATGATAACATAGATAAGTCAAAGGAATATACAGTGGTGCCCCGCACAGCGAGGTTAATCCGTTCCGGATTAACCTTCGCTGTGGGAAACATCGCACTACGGAACAGAAAAAGGCATTGGAACACATTAAACAGCGTTTAATGCGTTCCAATGCCATAGAATACTTACCATTGTGCGATGTTTCCCAGGGGCTGGCAGCCATTTTCGCGCCCTCCCCTCGCACAACGAGGGCGCCAAAATGGCTGCCATCAGCTGTCCGGCGGGTCCAAAATGGCCGCCGGAACAGCCGAAAGGGCCCGGGGTGCAGCGTTTTCGCGCCCTTGGTAAGCAAGGGGAGCGCGCGAAAACGCTGCCGGAAGCCCCGAAATGGTTGCACGCAGCCATTTCGGGGCTTCCGCAGCATTTTCGCGCGCTCCCCTTGCTTACCAAGGGCGCGAAAACGCTGCACCCCGGCCCCTTTCGGCTGTTCCGGCGGCCATTTTGAAGCTGCGGAACAGCTGATCGGCGGGTCGCAAAGCGAAGGTCGGTAAGCGAGCAGCTTACCGACCTTCGTTCTGCGATTTCCCGCCTATACGGGCACCGTTTTGCGATCGCATTTGCGATCGCAAAAACGGCCTCGTAGAGCGAATTCATCGCTCTACGAGGCACCCGTTGTGCGAGGCACCACTGTATAGTTATATACATAGTTACTGCAGCCAGAATTCTCTATGCCAAAAATTGGAAAAGTCCGATGGTATCGAAACAAGAAGATTTCATAGAAAAGATACGGGAAACAGCGGAAATGGACATTTTATCAGAAGTGATGAAGGACTGTCCTTTACAAAAGGCAACAGAAAGATGGTACTTATTCTACAAGTGGACTGAATCAACAGGCAGCGCATGAATAGCATATATTGAAACGAGAACTTACACCTGGAAGGCAGAAAAGAGTAAATAGAGTAACTTGGAATCTTGATATGGCAATAGGTATAGAATGGACGTTAGTATATTATTTCTCCTCTTTCCCATTAACCTCAATTCCCCTTTTCCTTTTTGTCACCCCCTTGTTAAAAATAAAAATTAAAAAAAAAGAACACAGCAAAATAATTTGAAGACCTGTAAAATGACATTTGTACTGTTGATGGTGCTACTATGGATTCATTCTGCAATGAATTTTGTCTCTATGAAGGACTCCTTACTAATGATGGGATTTTAATATTTTAAGAATGTCCACTGCTATAATTGGTGAAAATTACCCAGACCAAATTATGGAAGTGAAAGTCTCATGCTATCAGGACGTAGAGCAGCCCTCTCATCTAACTACCATCCCAACATAATACCTTTTTGAATGGGAAGAAGAGTGCCTCCTTGAATCAGTGAAACTGAGGAGTTAACTCGTCAAATCCCCAGTGATTCAGTGGGCTTACTCTATTTAGGATTTATTACACTAAGGAACAGGATTTTATTACATTTTATGAATTCAGATTATCTTTATTTTAATACTGTGACTCACTGACTAAAGTTAAATTTTAATGTTTACTGATATGGGCAGTATTGATGTATTTCCTCACCTTTGATATTCTTTTGTTTAGGTTAGCTAATAAGCAGGACAAAGAAGGTGCCCTGGCAGAAGCAGATGTAATTGAGTGTTTATCTCTTGAAAAGCTTGTCAATGAGCACAAATGCCTCTGTCAGATTGTAAGTACATTTTAATAAAATTAATATTCCTTAAATGTGGTGCTCGGACAGAACTTTGGGACTAGAATTGAATAATCCTATCGCTCTACAAACAATCATATTCTCTTGTCTCTGTGTGGATGCATGTGCTTTTGGTTACTATGCCACAATACTGTCATAGTGTCTATTGTTACAATAAATACAACTTTTTCGAATGCCACTGCTCTTGAGATTTACAGAATGATTCTTTTCTAAGTTAATATTAGTAAGGGGGAAACCATTTTTGCAATCCAGTGGAATAATTTAGCCAACGATGAATCTTCCACAAAATCTTTTTTTTTTCAGTCTCTGTATTAGATATGTGCTCCTTGAAAGACTTCCTAAAGTTATTGTACTTTGGTAGTATTTCACTGAAATCTTATTTATATGATCTGTTTTATATTAATCCAGAACAAAATATTAAGGATGAGATTTTCTCTCTAGGTCTGAAGAATTTAGATTTGATTTTTCAAAAAAGAACTCTGCTATTTCATTGTAATACTAGTTCCTACCCCCGTTGTTTCTGGAATTTTACATTGTTCTTTTTCTTCTGTGTTTTTGAATTCCCAGCCAAAATTCACAAGTTGGCAATTCTTTCAAATGAATTGCAAGTATAGGTACTAGTTTATTAACAGCTGTTAGGATCTAAAAAATACTTTTTGCTTCCTGCTCAATTCAGGGTTTTGTTGTTGTTGTTGTTGAATTATAAGAGTTTATAGTACAAATCTTTCCTGAACAGCTTCAGGTAGCACTTCACTTATTTATGTCCTTAGATCATCGTCGTCGTCATCTTAGAACTGTAGAGCTGCAAGGGACCCTATGGATCCTCAAGTCCAGCCCCTCTCAAAGAGGCACAGTGGGGAATCAAACTCCCAACCACTGGCTCCGCAGCTAGAGGCCTAAGCCACTGAGCCATCCAGCAGTTATTTCATGTTGGGAGGGAAAGCAGAACCACTGCAGCAGCCTCACCCTCTGTACTGTTGTGCAGCTATCCTGTAAAAAAGTGTATTATTTGTCAGAGATCCTTCATTGGGGTATGTTTATGTCTGTATAGAACCCCTTCGCAGTTGTGTTAGATATGTAGGAGGACTTCTGGCCATGATGGAACTAATCTTTGTGACCTACACTAAGATTGCAAAAAGAAAGAAAGAAAGAAAAAAGAAAAAACATTTCATATTTGTTTTAGGACATGGCATTTTTACTTAAAAGACAATGTGGCATGATTTGAAATTCATTTCATGTTGTTACACAAGATTATCCTTGGCAAAGTTACATTCTGTGAACAACAAAGTGTGAATATTTTTGGAGTTGGTGGGTTGCAGCTCTGTTGGTTTAACTAGGCAATCTCTGGTTAAACATGTGATGATGTGATGTGTTTATACTTTATTTTCTTTATCAGACACCAACATTCTCCTATTTAACAACCAAAGCTTAATCTATGTAATACTTTTGAATCTTATACATTATAGTGATTTCTACTGCTAAGTTAGGATGGTTATATAATCGAAAATACAGGCTTTGGGAATTAACACAAAAACAAAACAAAAAACTTGGGAACTCAGTGAAGACTAAGAATGATCGATGGTCACATGATTCTTGAAGCAGGGCTGGCTCAATGGGATACAGCAGTGGTCCCCAACCTTGGGCCTCCAGAAGTTCTTGGATTACAACTCCCAGAAGCCTTCACCACCACCTCTGCTGGCCAGGATTTCTGGGAGTTGAAGTCCAAGAACATCTGGAGGCCCAAGGTTGGGGACCACTGGGATACAGGACAGTATGAAAGATCACTCTGTATAAATGTTCTACTATGTAATGTTTTGTTGTAACTCCCTCTTGGTTTACTCTAAAAGAACTTTTAAGTTCTTGGGACCCTTGATCATCATTTAAACAATCCTTGTTTGTATGAAATTACCAGT